>NC_091963.1:89683518-89986302 GCF_031021105.1 Erythrolamprus reginae | reverse complement strand
AAAGAAGCTGCAGTATTTGTGGTTGTAACATTTTCATTAATTATTTAGATGCAGTGTTTATCAAATATGTAAATGAGTTAAAATTGGATGGAATACTTATATATATCAAAAATATATAACATTAAAAATCTTGACATATTTTTAATATAGATTGTAAATAAGGAAATAATTTAAAGAGATTCATACACAATTCTTCAACTACTAAACTGAAATTTTGCATTGGTTATCATTGGAAAATCAGATGCAATGCAAATTGCTGATTAACATCTATAAAAATACTGTATTTTTCAGTGTATAAGATGCACCTTTTTCCTCCCTAAAAGAGGCTAATAATTACGGTGCGTCTTATACTCTGAATGTAGCTTTTTTCCAGCCCTAAGTAGCTGCTATCTTCCCAGCTCTTACCTTGTAGACTCTTTCATTGTTTCTCTCCCTAAGTCTTTGCAGGGTTTTTTCATTACTCTAACTTGCTTTGACTAAGTTTCTTTCCAGCCTAACCAAGTGCTAACGATGTTCCCAGCTCTTTCTGGCTTGCAAGCCCTTTCATTGCTACTCTCTGCCAAGAATGTATTCCATACCCTGTCTTTGATTTTTTTTGGGGGGGGGGGGGCATTCTCTATTTGTTCCAAATGTTTCTTTCCAGGCCTAACCAGCTGCTAACAATGTTCCCAGCTTTTTCCTGCTTCAAAGCTCTTTCATTATTACTCTCTGCCAAGAAGGTTTTCCAAGCCCTCAGTCTTTGCAGGGGGGGTTTCCATTGCTCTACTTGCTCAGACTGTTTCTTTCCAGGTGCTAATGATGTTCCCAGCTCTTACTGGCTTGCAAGTTCTTTCATTGTTACTCTCTCAGAATAATTTTTTAAAAGACCTTAATCAGGGGATAAAATAATGTGCTGAAGCTGACCAGACTAAGGATGCTAGCCAGATGAATACCTGGTAAGCAGATTATTTCCCGTATTTTCTTCCTCCAAAACTAAGGTGCCTCTTATATTCCGGTGCATCTTATACTCTGAAAAATACGGTATATGGTTTAGGACTTGGATACCTTTTTTTCTTGTTATTTTTGCCTAATCAGTGAGATACGGCTGGACATATCATGTCTCAACTATTGTCAGTTTTTTCAATCTAGAA
The DNA here is from genome assembly GCF_031021105.1 of Erythrolamprus reginae. Taxonomy (NCBI): domain Eukaryota; kingdom Metazoa; phylum Chordata; class Lepidosauria; order Squamata; family Dipsadidae; genus Erythrolamprus; species Erythrolamprus reginae. The sequence continues at coordinate 89,985,172 of NC_091963.1, read as the reverse complement.
GATCTTTTTTTGTAGTTGCTATTTGGAAAGTATCTCCCTAATATTTTAATAGCCAAAATCCCACTGCGCTTTCATAAAGTTGTGGAATCAACACTTTTTCCCAAGATCTTTATTTTTCCTCTGATAGTGTGTTGTGATTGATTCTTTTTAGTATCTTTAATATATGATTATGTAATATTATTTTGTTATTGGTATTTTTAAATGATTGTTTTACATTTTATGTGTATTTTAAGCTAACTGGAGTTACATCAGCGATTGAAATGCCAATCAGATGAGGGAGGGGTGGTTGTCAATTGTACTGGTTATTTGTGTAAAAGATCTTGAAATATTAATTTATTTATATAGCGGCTTATGGATAACATTTGCAGGCTTTTGGTGGTTTAGTAAAATTATTTTACTTTTCCAAATCATGGTAGCAGTTCTAGTGCAGATATGAAATAGGGATTGAAAGTCAGATTCTAAAAGAAGTGGAATCATTGTATATTCAGAAAAGATTGCCATTTTTCTGAAAACTTACATAATTTTTTTTTGCTTCCAATTCTGTGATTTCAAGTCAGTCCTTTTCCTGATGCTTTTTCTAGTCCTCTTGAAATTGTCTCATAACATCCTGGTTTCTTGGAAATACACACACACACACTATATATATATATATATATGCTGTAGCCTAGAGGATAATTCTCTGCCTTACAAGGCAAAGGTTGCAGGTTCAAGTCCCAGTGGGTATGGCTAGCTGATGAGGCCAAAATAGATCTATCCTAGCCTCCCTTAATTTTCAAATTCAGCAAAAAAACATGTGACATGTATGTATGTATGTATATATGTATATATATGTCACTTTTTTTTTTTTGGCTGAATTTGAAAATTAAGGGAGACTAGAATAGATCTACTGGGTGGCCATGCCTCAATGATTTGATTGGTTGGTGGAATCACATTTAGTTGAAGGATTGACATGGTGATGATTATGATATGTCAATCCTTCAACTAAATGTGATTCCACCAACCAATCAAATCATTGAGGCATGGCCACCCAGTCTATTTGCTACATTCAGGCCGGGTCTCCACCCCCACCACTATGTATAAGGAACAAATGGCAGTTGCAAACAAACTATATTTACAGCAGCACGAAGCTTACAACTTCAGGCTGATGATGGTGAATGTGATTTCACCGAAACGTCGCATAGACACTCGAAATATTACACGGGGGAAAAACCCGAACTCAGAACAATATACAGTGGTACCTCGAGATACGAGTTTAATTCGTTCCGGACCTGGGCTCTTAAGTCGAGCAGCTCTTATCTCGAACGACTTTTCCCCATAGGAATTAATGTAAATAATTTTAATTGGTTCCAGCCCTCAAAAAAACTCACAAAGTTAGTCTAAATTATGCAGAAAGACATGTTTTTAATGAAGAAATGTACATGTACATATAAATGAATAATGAAGTTTCTTTCACTTAACTTGTAAACTTTCTTAAACTTTTAAATTTACATATGTTCAACTTCTCTGCCACCCAATCCTGTAGGACAGAGGTCCCCAACCCTTTTTGCACCAGGGACCGGCTTTAAGCGATCAAGAGAGGAATGGGTGAATGAATGGACGGAGGGTGGGAAGGAAGGAAGGAAAGAGGGAAGGGACAGGAACAGAGGAAGGAAGCAAGGAAACTTATGAAAGGGGAGAGTAAGAGAGGAATGAGTGAAGGGAGGGAGGGAGGGAAGAAGGTGGGAAGGAGAAAGAAAAGAAGAAATAGAGGAAGGGAAGATAAAAGAGAGAAAGAAAAAGAGCAAGAAAGAAAGCTGCAAGCACCCCCCCGAGCCCCCCAGGCCGGCTGCAACCTTTTAAAACACCGCGCGCCGCTTCGCAGCTGTCTCCTGAAGCCGAACGCGGAAGTTAGCGTTTGGCTTCAGGAGACAGCTCCTTGGCGCTTGTATCTCGAATTTGGGCTTGTAAGTAGAACAAAAATATCTCTCCCCTCCCAGCTCTTATCTCGAGTTGCTCTTAAGTAGAGCAGCTCTTATGTCGGGGTTCCACTGTATATATGTATGTATGTATGTACGTACATACATACATACATACATACATACACACACACAGTGATACCTCGTCTTACAAACCCCTCGTCATACAAACTTTTCGAGATTCAAACCCGGGGTTTAAGATTTTTTTGCCTCTTCTTCCAAACTATTTTCACCTTACAAACACAAGCCACCGCCACTGGGATGCCCTGCCCTCCGGACTTCTGTTGCCAGAGAAGAGCCTTTTTTGGGCTGCTGGGATTCTCCATAGGCTCCCCTCTGGACTTCCGTGTTTTTGCGATGCTGCAGGGGAATCCCAGCAGCGCAAAAATGGGCGCTTTGCTGGCAACGGAAGTCCGGAGGTGGAGTTTCCCAGTGAGGGGAGCCTCAGCGGAATCGCAGCATCACAAAAACATCGAAGTCCGGAAGTGGGGTTTCCCATGGAGGGGAGCCTCAGGGGAATCCCAGCAGCCCCAAAACAGGCGCTTTCGGCTGGGCAAAAGGGGTGAGTTTGGGGGGTTGAACGCATTAATCGCTTTTCCATTGATTTCTATGGGAAATATTGTTTCGTCTTACAAACTTATCACCTTACAAACCTCGTCCTGGAATCAATTAAGTTCGTAAGATGAGGTATCACTGTAACAGGGGTCGACAAAGTTGTTCAGAATCTAGGAGCCAGCCAAAAAATTTAGGAGCCAGAATTTTTTTTAAGCAAACTTGGTTTTTTGCCGAGTCTCCACCTGACATCGCTTTCACCCCCTCCCCCCCGGCGCAGGCCTGGCTCCGCCGAGCCGGCTCTGCTGTACTCCCGTCGGGATCCGAGGGGAGACCGTTAGTCAGAAACCGAAACAGAGAAGAAGGAAAGGGAGACCGGGCCGGGGACGCGGGTGAGGGGGGGAGGGGGGAGGAGGGGTTACTGGTCGGAAGTCACCGCGCACGCGGCCGGAGGAGGAATGAACAAAACCTCACGCCGGGAGGGGAGGGGCTTCCGCTTCTCTCCGAAGGCGGGTGAGCGGCCAAGATCGGAGCGTCTGTGTGCGGTGGGGGGGAGTGAAGGGGTTCGAGTAGGAGGCGGAATGGAGGCAAGGGGGGGAGGGAGAGACGCACGCAAGCGCAGGGGACGCTGGGAAAGCAGCTCGCTCCGAGGTTGATGGGCGGAGCTACGGAAGCCAAGATGTACCATTTCTGGGCGTAAACACAAGGCGGGAAAAATATACTGTATACCAGTGATTTTCAACCTTTTTTGAGCCGCGGCACACTTTTTATATTTACAAAATCCTGGGGCACACCACCAACCAAAATGACACAAATCTAATAAATAAATAAATAAATAATAAATAAATAAATAAATACATACATACATACATACATACATACATAAATAACCCCCTCATATATACAATCCCATGTAACATCCCCTTATAAATACAGTCAATCATCAATCATCCCTCCTGAAATTTATACCACTGTCTCATTTATGGGTACTTCTCCTGTCTTTCCCCCTTTTCTCTCTCATGTTTCTCATTTCTCTCTCTTCCTCACTTTTTCCCTCATTCCTTCTCCCTCTCACTTCTCCTCTTTTTCCATCCCTGTCTCTCTCCCCCCCTTATGTGTGTGTATGTATACACACTCCAACCATTTCCAAAACCAGTTGAGGGCTGGGTTTTTTTTTCTCTTTTATCCTTTTCAAAAACAGGTGTGGGCTGGGGGGGGGGTTTCTTATTATTTGGATGCTTTTTACCATATGCTTCAAGAATCACCTCTCTCTCTCTCTCTTTTGTTTCTCTCTCCTCTCATTCTCTGCCTCAATCATTTTATCATTTCTCCTTTTTTCTCCCCTTTTTGTTCTCATTTCTCTCACTCTCCTTTCCTCTTCCTATCTGTCTTGCTTTCTCTCTCTCTTGCTATTTTTCTCTCTCTTGTTCTCTTATTTTCTCTCTCTCTCTCTTGTTCTTTCTCTCTCTCATGCTTTCTCTCTCTTGTTCTTTCTCTCTCTGTTGCTCTCTCTCTTATTTTCTCTCTCTCTCTCTTTCCTTTCTCTCATTCCCTCTTTCTCTCTATCCTTTCTATCTCTCACTCTTTCCTTCTCTCCCTCCCTTTCTCTCTCTTTCCATTCCCTCTTTCTCTCTATCCTTTCTATCTTTCACTCTTTCCTTCTCCCCCTCTCTTTCTCTCTCTTTCCTTTCTCTCATTCCCTTTCTCTCTATCCTTTCTATCTCTCACTTTTTCTTTCTCTCCCTCCCTTTCTCTCTCTTTCCTTTCTCTCATTCCATCTTTGTCTCCTGGGGCTGACTGCGCCTGCCCTGCACCCCCCACCACGGAGGGAAAGCATTTGGCATCGGCACCGCCAAACCCCCCCCCCCCCTCCACAAGCAGCAAAAGCCTCTGCGACTGAGCCGGAAGGCAAACGGTGCACCCCGCCGCTTAGGCTTTTGCTGCTCCTGGGGGAGGGAGGATTTTCTCCTCCCCCCCCCCGGCAGCCAAACGTCGCTGGTGCAGGAAAGCAGCGTGTTAAAAGGCGCGCTGCTTTCACGGAAAACAAACCCGGCTTTCCTGGCAACGGAGGATGACAAGCAGGAAGAAGCGGGGTGGAGCAACGCTAGGCTCAAGCAGGCAGCTTCCGCGCGTTTCTTTCAGCGGAAGAGGAGGAGAGGGAGCGGATCGGGTGGGCGGGGGCAGCGCCTTCTACTGCCGGCGCCTCCCCGCCCCCCCCCAGGCAGGCAGGGGAATGGGAACTGCGCGCCCATGGAAAAGGGCACGCAGGGGGGTATTTTGGGGTGTGCGGGTAGCGGCGGCGGGCAATAGCCGGGGGGCGGCTTCTGCAAGTGGGAGCTCCAGGGCTGAAGCCTCAGCCCTGGAGCTCCCACTTGCAGGAGCCACCTCGCGGCACACCGGTTGAAAAACACTGCTGTATACACATACAGTACAGCAGGCAACATTTTCTAGGCGCCAGACAACATTTTCTAGGCGCCACTGGCGACCAGGCGCCTGGGTTTGTCGAACCTTGCTGTAATACACACACACACACACACACACACGTGATATATATATAGCATTGTAATGCATAAAAGTAGATTCTCCATTCAGTGTTAATTCAGAAAAATATACATACAATAAAAGGCTGGAAAACTTGTAAAATGTGTAATCTTTATTAGAACATATAATACTAGAATTGGAATGGACCTTGGACATCTTCTAGTCCAACCCCCTGATCATGGCAGATGATCCTATACTAATCTGGACTTTCTTTGGGCTTGATGGGGTGGACACACATGATCATGGAAAAAAGAGAATAACAAAATAAAATAATTGAGTTGGAAGGAACCTCAGAGATTCTTGCTGTCCAAGCAGGAGACCATACCATTTCAGACAAAAAGCTGTACAATCTCTTCTTGAAAACTACTGATGATGGAATACCCACAACTTCAATGGATAAACTATTCCAGTGTTTAATTGTTCTGTCAAGAAATTTCTTCTTAGTTCTAGGTTCCTTTTTTTTTCTTGGTTAGTTTTCATCCATTGCTTCTTGTCTTGCTTTGCAGTGTTTTGAAAAATAGGTTGACACTCTTCTTTGTGGCATCCCTTCAAATATTGGAAGACTGGGTTATCATGTTACCCTAGTTCTTCTTTTCAATACACTAGATCAGCTATCTCCAACCTTTGCAGCTTGGTGGCCTAGTTGCAGGGATAGGCAAAGTTGGCTCTTCTATGACATGTGGTCTTCAACTCCCAGAATTTCTGAGCTAGCATGATTGGCTTAGGAATTCTGGGAGTTGAAGTCCACCAGTCATAGAAGAGCCAACTTTGCCTACCCCTGGCCTGGTGGATGAGGAAGAAAGGGCAAAGTGTCGAACGAGCTTAGATTAACACATAAGCATTCAAGGAGGTTTTTCTTTATTTTATGCATTCCTGTAGAGCTTCAATAGAGTAGCACTTAGTGTGAATAGATTTACAATAGATGTGTATTTTTAATTTCCCATCATTGCCTCTGCTGATGGAACTATATAGGAAGGGTAACTTGTTACTTTCTTCTTCCCTTGTTAATTTTATTCCTTTGATTATGTTGTTTATCTTTTGTGTGTATTATTTGGTTGGTCCTCCTACTAGAAATTGGTTTGGTTTTCTTCTGTGAAGCAATAAGAAGTTCAGTAATTAGAATCTGATAATTTTAATTACTGTCATAGATTCTTGACAATTTAGTTTTTAATAAGGCAAATGAAACAGTCTGCCTTTTTTCATGCAGAAATGGATATTCAAAGTCTGTATGGCATAATCACCCCAAACAAACATGCACTTTAATCTACGATCTGTTCTCCATCCTTGCTAACATACACGTCACGGAGGAGGATATAGTTTTTAATGCTGTTTTTAATAAAGCAACAAAGAAAGAAGTGTCTTAAAACTTCTTGTTAGTTGCGAAGTTGTAACCGACCTATTATGATCCATGGACAACGTACCTCCAGGCATTCCTATTTTCTACCATCCTCTGGAGTCTAGTCTTAAAAATAGATAATAGTTATGTTGGCTAAATTATTTCCTGTATTCTGTCACTTTTATCCCTAAAATTAATCTGTGTTATAAATGAGGAAAACAAAATCATGCTTGGTTTTGTAATATACTTGTAATATATTAATTGACACATATACTTGATTTATATGTGTTTAATTAATTACATCATTATATAAATATAAAATGTTAATAGCAAAACAATGTAATATAAATTAGTTGTTTTATAAATTTTTTAAAAACCAATTATGTTTATTCTTAATTTTCTGTCCTGCTTTAATGATATGGTGTAATCCTGAATGAAAGCCAGTTGATTATTTAAAAGTAAATGTATAACCAGTTGAGAAAAAAATGCTTAAACTCTGACATGTGATTTGGAAATAAGTAAACTTATGCATTTGGAAAGTTTTGTACACTATTTTGTAACATTAAATTATTTTAAAGTTGCTCTTATCAGGATTCTGGAATTTTCTTTAGGATTAACTTCAGAAGCAATTACAGTGGTACCTTGGTACTCCTCTTATTAGTTCCAGGAAGCATGATGAATACTGAAAAATGATGAGTACCAACAAATCACGTAACTTACCACATGACCCTTTGTTTCAGGTAGAACTTCTGTATGTCTCCTTTCCTATGTCAGCGACTTTCCAGCATGGCCGACTTCTTGTTCATTCTCCACAGCCGTTCCCCTTTTCCTCTCACAACATGTTGACTACCAAACAAATGATGAGTACCAGGACAACATTTCCTCATCAAAATATGTCGACTACCAAATTCAACGAGTTTTGAAGCAGTCAAAGTACCGAGGTACCATGAAAGTCCTCAACTTACAACCATTTGTTTGGAGACCATTCAAAATTACAATTGCACTGAAAAATAATGATGTACAACTAAAAGTCTTTGCACTTATAATTCTGACAGCATTCCGATAAGTTACATGATCAAAATTTGGATGCTTGGAAAGAACATGTGTTTTTGACAGCATTTTGCAACATTCTAGGGTCATCATTTATGACCTTCCCATCCAGTTGTTAATAAGCAAACTCAATGGGGGAAGCCAGATTCACAATGACTGCATGATTTATTTAATAACTGCAGAGATTCATTTAATCAGCAAATAGGAAAACTTTCCTTATCAAACCTTCCCCTATGTCATTCACAAACATATTAAAAATAATAGAACCCAGAACACCCTTGTGGCACACGACTTATAACCAGTCTCTGCTCGGAATACTCGCCCTTAAAAACAACCCTCGTCAAATCCACTGAACTATCCAGGGATTAAGTCCAATCTTTACAAATTTATCTATCAGCTTTTTATGTGGAACCGTATCAAAGGCTTTGTTGAAGTCCAGATAGGCAATATCCATGGCACCATCTTCATCCAACACCTTTGTGACAATCAAAGAAATCAATGAGATTAGTCTGCCATGATTTGCCCTCAGTAAAGCCATTCTGGTTTGGGTCCAATAAGTTATTGGTTTTTAGGTGCTGATTTAGCTTCTTTTCGAGTAGAGTCTCCATCATTTTAACTATAACTGATGTTAAGCTAATTGGCCTACAGTTGCCAGCTTCTTCTCTACCACCTTCTTGTGGATAGGCACAACATTGGCCATTCTCCAGGAACATCTCCTGTTAAAAGAGATTGGTTAAACAAATCAGTCAGGGGTACCAATCACAGATCTGATTTCTTTAAGAACTGTGGGGTGGCTTCCATCTGGACCCATGCCTTATTTATTTAACATTGCCCTGTTTATCCATCTACATATGTTATAATCTACCGTTTTTTTCTAATTTGTGGATTAGGAAATTGTGATCTACTTTATCAAAAGTAGATTTACTAAAGTCCAAGTTTATTAGATCTGCAGCATTGCGTTGGTCTACTGATTTGGTTATGGTGTTGAAAAATAATATGAGATTGGTTTGGCATGATTTATTTCTGACAAACCCATGTTGACTGTTAGTTATTATCTTGTTTGGTTTTAGGTAGTGGCAAAGCTGTTTTTTTTAAATTATTTTTTCCAGTATTTTTCCAGGTATACAAATCAGAATGATTTGTAGTTGCATAGGTCTGTCTTTTTTTCTTCTGTGTGGATGGAGACTACATTGGCTTGTTTCCAATCTTCCGGTAGTTCTGTGTTCCAGGGATTTTGGTAGGTAAGGAGTAGTGGTTCCATGATAGTGTCTGCCAGTTGTTTTAGGACTCTGGGGTGTAGTCTATCTGGTCCTGGCGATATGTGCTCCTTGAGCTCTCACAAGTGGTCCCTTATTTTGTTTTTATTTATGTTGAGTAAACTTTAATGGTTTAATCCTATCTCTGCACCTTTGTCTTTTCTATCCTCTGGTTTAATCCTGTCAGAGAAGAGGAAAAGAGGAGTTCTTGGTGAATTATTTTTAGCTTTTTGGCTTTTAAGAATTTTCAGGATCTGCTTTATTATTTCTATTGAAAGCTTTTGGCAGTCTTCCTGGGTCTTCCTATCTGCTTTGTTATTCTTAGGGAGAGGTATTAATGTCCTTTGCCAGCATACCCAGACTTTCAATTAGATTTGATTGATTGCTTCTATCTGCCTTGGGGTCTCTTCTTTTCTGTAGGGAGAAAAGCTGGTTTTATTCTCTGCAGTTTTTGAGGGTTTTGGCACTGTCTTTCTGGGGTATACAGTGATCCCCCGTTTATTGCGTCCCCAACCATTGCGAACAGGGTACTTCGCTATTTTTCAACCCGGAAGTCAAAAATACCATCTACGCATGCGTGCCGGGCACGCATGCGTAGATGGCAGCGGCTTCCCTGGGTCTTCCCCCTCTTGCTGGCGTCAGCGAGGAGTTTCCCCACCGCCCACGCAAACTCCTCGCTGCCGCCCGCCCTTCGCCCGCCCACGCCGTTCATTCTCGCCGGTTTTGAGCTGAGTCCGGAAGTGAATTCGCTTCCGGACTCAGCTCAAAACTGCCGATAGCAAGCGGCAAGGAACGGCTTGTCTCGGCGCTTTCGAGCTGTCAGCTCGAAAGCGCCGAGACAAGCCGTTCCTTGCCGCTTGCTATCGGCGCTTTTGAGCTGTCCGGAAGCGAATTCGCTTCCGGACTCAGCTCAAAACCGCCGATAGCAAGCGGCAAGGAACGGCTTGTCTCGGCGCTTTCGAGCTGTCAGATCGAAAGCGCCGAGACAAGCCGTTCCTTGCCGCTTGGTATCGGCGGTTTTGAGCTGAGTCCGGAAGCGAATTCGCTTCCGGACAGCTCAAAAGCGCCGATAGCAAGCGGCAAGGAACGGCTTGTCTCGGCGCTTTCGAGCTGTCAGCTCGAAAGCGCCGAGACAAGCCGTTCCTTGCCGCTTGCTATCGGCGCTTTTGAGCTGTCCGGAAGCGAATTCGCTTCCGGACTCAGCTCAAAACCGCCGATAGCAAGGGGGGGCTGCTAGGAAGCCCTCCATGCCGGCGGCAAACAGCCGCCCCGCCCCCAATCTTCGGCTCCTCGCTAGCGCTGTGGGAGTAAAAACACCGTCTGCACGAGCGGGGGATCACTGTACTTCCTTCAGGAATGGAATGTCTGCAAACAACCAAACTCAAAGCCTGAAGGATATCCCCTTTTGATATATTTTTTTCTCTTGGCTATCCTTTGTATGCTCAGTAATCTTCTCTCATGTCAAAACTATCATTGCTTCTTTAAAATCCAACTTTCAAAACTAATTTTTGTTTCCACAGTGTACCTGCATGAGTCTACCTGTTGGAAGTATATCGCTTTCAATACTTTCATTGCTATTCTGACAAATGTTAGTCTGTATTGTATTTTTTGTTGACTGTTAGTTCCTTTGATGTTATTAGTAGATCTTAAAAAGGCAGGACTGTCCATCACTTCAGTATCTATTGGCAAAAGCTGATTACTGTATATATTGTCTTTTTTATTTTTTAACTTGATTACATTTTTTCCTACTCTGTGCAATAAATAAATGAAGCTTTAGCCCTAGCCAAGAAATTTTTGAATATGCTTCAAGCTTCCTTTTCCCAATTTTCATGAGAATAAGATATATATGGAGGAAAGAGAGCACATTTTGTTTCTGCAGTTGTTCTAATAAAGATGTGAGGCAAAGATGTGTGCACAGTAGCTATTTCCTAGTTGGATCTACCTGATATTGGGCTCCTTAACCTTTAATACCAGAGCTTGCAGTTTACTTGTATATTCAGTTTTCAAAGCATCATCAGTATAATACATACTAAATATAGTCTAAAATTTGTTTGTCTGTTTCTCTGTCTGTTTATCATCAATGTAGCACTGGTTATTGATATAGTCCTGTCAGGTTTGCCATCTTCAGCTGCTTCACTGGCATTCTGCCATAAAAGGTGGGAGGGAAGAAATTTGGGGAAGCTTTTGCTGGAGAGAAGAAGACTTATGAAAGGGGGAGATAAACAAGCTGAACGGAATGGGATGTGGGAAACCAGAATAAAGCAGCTATCAAAGACAAGTAGCCTGGGAATAGAATGTGAAACTACAGTACTGTACTTTGAGAAGCACCCATATCAAAGCAGTTCCCAAAGCATCAAACTGCAGGAATACTCAGACGGCCTTACTTTTGCTGCAACAAGTTAGCTTTAGTAAAAGAACCTATCACTCAAACCAAATGGAGTCTTTCTTTCCTAAGGATCTAATAGAACTGACAAGCCCTTTTAAAGATCTATTTTTACATGATATAATCAGTACTATATTGTGGAAAGTGGTTGGTTTCTTTCATTTGGATGTACTTGATGCCAACCTAATTTTTCATTCTCTTTTTCCTTATTGATTCACAGTATTTGAATTCTTTTAATTGGGACACATTTTTTTATACATGCCAGTTTAACAATAAGAATATTTATTTGTATTTTTAGTGTTCTTTTTTTAATTTACAGGCTTTTTCATTAATGTGATATTGCCTTTTTTCTTTTTAGGCTAGTGAGACATTGTTTAGAATTGAATATGATACATTTGGTGAACTCAGTGTTCCAAATGACAAGTATTATGGTGCACAGACTGTGAGATCTACAATGAATTTTAAAATTGGTGGTGAAACAGACCGGATGCCAGTAAGTTATTCAATCCTGAAAGTATTCTATGAATGTAAACTTAAAGCTAGTATAGATATACTGTATGTTTACCTGATTAAGGGTTGAAAAAGTAGGTTTTTAAATTATGTCTGTTTCTCATAAACAAGCGAGGAGTGAGAAAGTAGGCAGTTGCTGTTGCAGTTCTTGATCCTTAAATATTATTTAATTGTAATGCTAGCTTGTAAGGTATATTTGTTATTTTTGTATTTTAGAATGCTCCACAACTGATTTTATTCCTGATAGCTGAAAAGTAGTTAACAAGCAATTTCCAAAAGGAAATATGCAAACTTAGTGTTCTTTTAAAGACATCAACAGTGGTTTCAGTAAGAATACAGTACTATACTATTGCTTCCATTGTTTGGATCATTTGTGGGTAATCTGAAAGGCTCTTCTTATATAGAAAGGAATTATGAAGAGCTGAGTTACTTGCTAGTTCTTTATTGTTGACTATTCTTCAGTTTGCCCTTTCTACCAGAAAGTCACTAATTATTTTGATTTGCATGAAAAAATCTCATATAATAGCAATATTAATTGATAATTTATGTTGACCTAGCTATTAGATACTGTTGTCATATAAATGTGCTGTAAATAAAATAGGAAGTACTTTTAGCAAAATAAGAGTGTTGACTTTATATAGAAAATAGCATCTAAATAAGATAGCTTCCAATAAGATAGCTTTCTATGTTTTGTATGTATGTGAAGTTTTACATTTTTCTTGAAAATCTTAGGTTCAAGTAATAAGAGCTTTTGGTATCTTAAAACGAGCAGCAGCTGAAATAAACCAGGATTATGGCCTTGAAACTAAGATTGCTAATGCCATTATAAATGCAGCAAATGAGGTAAGATAAACCATCCATATGTGATATCCTGACATATTGTATTCAATTCTGATATATAGATAATGTTTTTTTGCATAAAGTGAGATATTTGAAAAGTAATTTCCATTTAGTTAGATGGTAAAGTATCTACTGTATTTTCCGGGTATATAAAAGTGGGTGGAATATAGAGTGAAGTGTGGGGTGCAGCACCGATCAGCTCTTCTAGAAAAGGCTGTGGTGGCAAATGGATTGAAGCGGAGAATGGACGGCAACGAACGGGCCAGATGGATGCTAGGAGGCAGAGGCAGATTTCTTTTCTTGTTTGTCTCACCAAAAGCTAGGTGTGAAAAATATGGTAATTACCTTATCCTATTCAAAGATGCTAAAGATAATAAACAGGGTAAAAGATCAAAGCTGTGTTTTCTTAGCAAATTCTTTGTGGTGATTTGATAGACTAATAGAGAATCGGCTCTTCTGAAATATTTAATTGCATTTTTAAAAGTTTAGTTGGATCAGTAAACTTCAAGGTGCTAATCAATCCCAAAGTTGCATATTTCTCTCTGAGTTTCAAGTGAGTTTTCAGAGCTAGATCGTCAATATTTTCTGAAGACTGGGAGAATGAAAATTCATCTCACCTCTGAGGGCGGAGCGTTCCAAATTTTTTATACTGTCTAATTCAAATCTACTTCTTTTAAACTAGAGTTTCCTGTTGCCTTGTTGATTCTTTCTTGCAGGCTATATGTATGCAATGTATCTAATGCCTGTTCCTTATGCATATAGTCCTTTGCTTACAACCATTCATTCAGGAACTGTTCAGAGTTATGGTGGAACTGAAAAAATGTAGTTTAGTCCTCACAATTGTGACCCTCATACATGATTACTGTTCAATTGCCTGGCTTGCAATTATGATGTTGCACCATTTGGAACCTTCCTTGCTGGCTTCCCATAAGCAAAATCAATGGATAAGCAGCTGAGTAGGGTTCAAGTTGTCCCAGTCACACTGCTTTTTCTCCCAAGGAGTTCACTAGATCCGAGGGATCTCATATTCTGCAGCACTTTAATCTGCCTGCATTCTGTAATATTCATTACATACATATTTTTCACAGCCTCCAACTGTCCTCTTGAGGCTTCGGCCAACCCACCTGAGACCGCTGCAAGTCCTCCCATGGCTCCCATCAACCCATACACTCTTTCTTGTGCTCTATGGTACGCATACACTTTCTTGCTTTGCTGGAATTGCTGTTGCTAAGCAATGTGGTCATGTGCTTTATGACTATATTGACAGAAATATAGCAATAAATTACAGCCCGCGTGGACTATAATAAATCATTTCTGGAGACCGATGGATTTAAGAAAGAATCTGCTTTCAAATAAGATTTCTTTTTATTACAAAAGTAAAAAAAAAGAATGCCTTAGGAGGCATATAGAATGCGTCTTTACATCATGGCAGCTAACAAAGGATATAACAATACAATATGGAGAATCTGGAGGGGACGGATGTGATACATGACTGATGTGGCAGGATTTTACATCATCATAGGAGGAGCTGATAAAACACACACACTGTTAACTATTTAATTACTGAAAAACTCTGAATGTCTCTGAATGTCTCTGGGGCTGTCAATACTCAGCGTGACATATATCACTTAGCAATGATGATTATGGTCACAATTGCTATTGTAACTTAAGGACTATATATACATTTTAAATTCCAGGCTCTCTATTATCCTGCTTTTTTCCCTTAGGATATGTTTGTTTTTATTACATTGAACTTATTTATTGATGATTAGGCCTGTTTCTTGTTAACTTCTATCTGTTTGCTATTTCAAACATATAAAACAATATGTTTTTCCTTTATATTATATAGGAACACAAATAATAAGGTGTATGTTTTATAGGTATCTGAAGGTAAATTAAATGATCACTTTCCTTTGGTGGTATGGCAGACTGGATCTGGAACTCAGACTAACATGAATGTTAATGAAGTCATCAGCAATAGAGCTATTGAGATACTTGGTGGTAAACTGGGGAGCAAGGATCCAGTGCATCCCAATGATCATGTCAATAAAAGCCAGGTCAATATATTCTTCCTTTTATTTTTTCTTTTCTGCACTAGCAAGTATATGTAAGTCGATCACCATATTTATTAAATAGATGTTGTTTAGCGGGTGTTCTGCCTGACTGGGCTCAGGCAATGCGTAATAGTCTAAGGAAAAGAAATTGAACACACACGTGCTCTGCTAATCAGCAAACTTGTATTAAATAAACAAAAAAGGGTTACTCAAAACAGTTCTTAGTGTCCGAAAACAATGATAGCGCAAGGCTTACTTCAGCCGCATACAAAAACACAGGAAAAAACAAACAAAGACAACCTGGAATGAGCAAAGACGTTTCAGGAGTCCTTTTGAATCTTTGGAGCAAACAGCAAGTCCCAGAGTTTTCACCTCCCACTTGTCTGAAAAAGCTAGGGTTGAAAACTCCAACGGCACGGAACAGAAACTTCAGAGCAGGAACCACAAAATAACACAGATAAACAGCCACAGTTTGCCTTGGGCCTTTGTTCCCTTTTATCCCTTTAGCCCTCATTAAGGGAACCACACCCAGCCCTCAGTATAAGAACCACACCCAGCCCAGGTGCTACTATGATGACTTGTAATACTCCTTTAATTGATCCCTTCTTTGCATAGCTCTTCGGCTACGCAGATCAATATATTGATCTGCAGAAGAACCCAGGGACGAAAGACTGTCTGAGGGATTGCATGCCAAATCCCCTGGGCTGTCTGCTGAATCCTGCGTACCAGTGGCCTCATCCTCCTGGCTGTCTGCCACATCTTCCTGGCTGTCAGCCAGGCTTTTGCATTCACTTTGTGCCGCGTCTCTCCCATCTGTGGGAGGAACGGCTGGCCCAGGCCCAAACACAACAGCGAGGCATAAAATATTCAGTGTGTCTCAAAATGTGTAAACTTCATTGTATGGCTTGCTGCATTTGTTCAATAAATTATGTTTATTGTTCCACAAAAACATTTCATTTACTGACAATTAACTTCCTGATACAAAATATGTAAATTTTATATCTTTGGAGATTCTCAGTCATCCAAGTCATGATTTTCCCAAAGGTGCTTTTTCAAGAGGCAGCTGGATTTTCTTTGAAGACATTTTGCTTCTTATCCAAGAAACTTCTTGGATAAGAAGTGAAATGCCTACAAAGAAAAACAAGGAAACCCTATTTGCCTCTTGAAAAAGCACCTTTGGGACATATAGCTTTTAATAACTGTCTGGAATTCTATCTCAAATGTGTAAGCTTGGCTGAATTATTATTAGTGGATTGAATGGCATCATACATGACAGTACCTGGGAAGGTGGATGGTTTTCTTAATTGTTTTCAACATCAAGTTCATTTTTAAGAGAAGATTGAACTGCCACTTGACTGGTGTGCTATAGGGTTCCTGCTTGGGTAGGGGGTTGAACTTGATGGCCTTCATGGTCCCTTTCAACTCTAACAATCAATCAATCAATGTTATTACAGATCCATTTTTAATTTAACAGGGACAGATTATCAATAATACTAAAATCAGCAACATAGTTTTGTAGAATAGCTTTACTATTGCATCATTAGCCTGCCACTATCCACTATCCTCAAATGCTTAATCTTTTTCTGAACCCTATTTCTTAATTTAGCTGAAGCTCATGAAAGAAATGTTCAGATAATAATTTGCTGTTTTTTGAATGTTAGAGCTCAAATGATACATTTCCCACTGCAATGCATATTGCCGCAGCACTGGAAGTTCATGAAGTGCTGATACCAGGGCTACAGAAGCTTCAAGATGCCCTTGATGCCAAGTCAAAGGAATTTTCTGAAATTATTAAAATTGGACGTACTCATACACAGGATGCCGTTCCTCTTACCCTTGGCCAGGTAAAAATCATTTTATAGTTCCATACAATGAAAAAATAATAATGTTTGTATGATATGTATTTGCTAATTATAAAATAATGGTTGAGTCATATTAAACGTTTATCATATAAAAATATACTATGAAATTTGCAAAACAGTGGTACCTCGGTTAATGACCACAATCCGTTCCGGAAAGTTGGTTGTTAACCGAAATGTTCGTTATCTGAAACTATTTTCCCCATAAGAAATAAAGGAAATAGATTTAATTGGTTTCCAGCCCCTGTTGACTCGCTAATATGAAAGTTACCGGCTATATAGGTATGTTTTTTTAATGAGAACAGTTATAATACAATATAAATGGAGTTAAATAAACATAAAAACATTAAAGAAAGCATTTAAATATAAGAAAACATTTAGCAAACATAAGAAAACGTAGATGGAGGTGTGGGGAGGAAGGGGTGGAATTTCTGCTTGGAGGGGGAATCATTGGCATTGTAAAATCTGGGTTGACTTCCCTTTTCTGTCGTTTGAGGTTGAAGGAGAAAACTTGTCCATTGTCTGTTGGTTCTGCCTTTTTTATAACACTTTTCGGTAATACGACATCACATTATCATTGAACATGTTTAGGCTCCTATTGCCTATTGCACTGTTAGGGAAAGACTTTTCTACAAACAATTGCAATTTCCCCCACTTCACACACATTTCTTTAATCACTGAACTTGGGAATTCCTCCTTCCCTTCTTCCTCCCCCTCTAAAGACATATTCTCAGCCAAATTCTTTTCTTGCTCAGCCTGAAGGTGCTGCAACTCTTCAGTAGTGAGTTTGTTATCGTGCTCCTATCAAGCGATATTATTATATTATTATCGTAACTGTGTCTCGAGTGCGAATGTTGCTGGGTCTGAGATGCCAGCTGGTCGTGTGTGGGTGATGTGGCTGTTCGCTGTCCGTATTTTTGTTCACTATCCGGAGCAAATTTTTAATGAAATTTTTGGTTGTTATCTGAAATGTTCGCTATCCAAGGTGTTCACTAACCGAGGTTCCACTGTATTTCTTTTTATTTTTGTCAAGGAATTCAGCGCTTATGTACAACAAGTTAAGTATAGTATCACAAGAATCAAATCAGTCATGCCAAGAATCTATGAACTGGCAGTTGGTGGCACTGCAGTTGGCACAGGACTAAATACAAGAATTGGTTTTGCTGAGAAGGTTGCATCTAAAATAGCTGCACTTACAAGTAAGAAAAGACATTAAAAGTAATATTGATGTAACCTTTAACTTGCTAGAGTAAAATGCAGGGAAATGGAAAATAAGAAGAAAATGAACCTGCTGTCTAAATATCTTTTTGTTTTCATTCACTAATTCACATTTGTAAATTGGATATTGTAGAAATAGCAAATATTATAAATGTGTTACAGTCCATTCTCACTCAAATTCAGGAAGCCAGTTGAAGAAAAAGCCACCCCCATTTCTGAAAAGGAAGTTTTCCTCTGTAGGAAGCAGAAAGTACAAATCATCATAATTTTAGCCATTGTCTATCCATTGCAGGATGAAGGTCTCTTCTGCATATTTCCAACCAATAGGGTCCTTAGCTTTCTTTTGCCAGTTGGGTTCACAATACTATATGTCACCGATCTATCTTATTTTAGATTTCTTTTTATCAAGTGTGATCTATTCTATAACTACCTTGGTACACTGCTAGGAATTCTTCTTGCTATGTGACCAGCCTATTTCCATTTCTATGCTTTTTTTTCTCTTGATGATATCTATTTTGTTCATTTGGTAATCCATGTGCAGGTCTTTTTCTCTTGTCTTCTAATGCTGATCATATATATTTGTGCCACTCATAGCTTTTGTATCGATTGTGAGGTTAATACAGTTAGAAGGTACAAATAAGCCCCTTTAAACCAAGGGGTTTAAATATAATTATATTTAAATATATAAAATATAATTAACAAATATTAGTAGTTCTACAGGTAGTTCTTGACTTGCAACCACAATTGAGCCCAAAATTTCTGTTGTTAAGTGAGACACTTGAATTTTATCCCATTTCACAGACTTTCTTACCACAGTTGTTAAATGAATAGAAACATAGAAGACTGACGGCAGAAAAAGACCTCATGACCCATCTAGTCTGCCCTTATAATATTTTTTGTATTTTATCTTAGGATGGATATATGTTTATCCCAGGCATGTTTAAATTCAGTTACTGTGGATTTGCTAACCACGTCTGCTGGAAATTTGTTCTAAGGATCTACTACTCTTTCAGTAAAATAATATTTTCTTATGTTGCTTTTTATTTTATTTTTTTTTAAAATAATAATAATAATAATAATAATAATAATAATTATTATTATTATTATTATTATTATTTAGATTTTGATCTTTCCCCCAACTAACTTCAGATTGTGTCCCCTTGTTCTTGTTAATCATTGCAGTTGTTAAGTTAGTAACATGGTTGTTAAATGAATCGGCCTTCCTCATTGACTTTACTTGTCAAAAGTTCACAAAAATAGATTACCTGACCCCAGGACACAGTTGCCATCATAAATATGAATACAGTCATTGTACACTGATGGCAAATTTATATGTGCTGAGGTACAATTGATAACATCGCCACAAAAAGAGGCGGTTAGCCACTGAGCTGGAGTGATGGTCACAGACTGCATTTTCTGCAGCAACAACATATTAAAATGCTCTGGCCAGCTGCACTAAATTGAGTGGTTGAAGTAACAACCAGGGTGCATGGGGTGATGTTGGTGAGGGGCTGATCAGGAACATGGAAGGGAAACCAAACTGGTTCCATTTCAGCCAAGGGAGACAGCAGGATTCTCAGCCCAGAAATGCTAGTGGGGAAGCTTGCTGGGATCAGGGCCTACATATGTGTAATAGATAACAGTGACAGCCTGATTTTTGGTACACAGTCATTTATGCTCTCATCACCTCAGTACTGGACTATTGCTGTTCAATGGTATGTGTATCTCTCCTTAAAGACAACTGAGACGTTTCAGAAGGTTTACCTTGAAACAGTTCAGATAATGATGGACACAAATAGATTTCTTTGCATTTAAAACTTCAACTCTAGAATATTCCCAAATTACTGGTGTCAAACAGGTTGGTTTCTAGATCTTTATTTACTTTTTTTATTGAGTAGCCTCTGAGATGATATTATTATTATTATTATTATTATTATTATTATTATTATTATTATTATTATTTATTAGAGTTGTATGCCACCAGTTCTTTTAATTTAATTTAAATTAAATTATCACCAGTTCCTTTAATTTAATTTATTTGACTTATATGCCACCCAATCCTATGGAACTCTTACAACAATAAATAATACAATGCAATATTACAATAGAAGTCAAATATTAATAGTAAAAACCCCATTAAACTAACTATAAAAACTGCTAGTTAAAATAAATAATTATACACACATACATACCAAGCAAATAATTGTTCGGCCATGACTCGATGTGAACACTCACAGCCCCAGGACTGCTGGCAAAGCGCGATCTTTGTGGACTTTTGGAAGGCCAGTAGGGTAGGAGCAGTATGGACATGGGGGGGGGGGGGTATTGGCTCTCCATGCTGTGGAAGGAGGTGGTAGTCATGTGGGCTTAGCTTGCTGTCCTAGCCAATCAGGACTGAGTGACAAGTCTTTAAAGTGACTTCCGGATCCGCCCCTTCCCTAGTTATTTGCTTGGTCCTGACTTAGCAGGACAGTCAGTTGGCTTTCTCTCTCTAAAAGGCCTTTAAAACTCCTTCCCTCATGCTTTCCTTCCGCTCTCTCAAATTCCACCAGGTGGCTCTGGTACAAATCTCTGCAAAGAAAACAACAAGACAATAAGTTAAAATTAATTTTTACAGCTCCTTTCCCTCCTTCCTCTCCCCCTTTCCTTCCCCCCCAAGGGTGTTGTTGTTGTTAATTAGCCTTAAAAAGTTTCCACAGCTCACAGGTTTTCTCAGTTTTAATAGCTTGCGGCTTCAATTAAACTAAATCAGTGAAAAGCGAATTTCCTTTTTGGTGCCGGGTTTCCGCGCCTCAGGCTTTAGCCACATTTGTTTAACCTGTTCCCGGTAGCGAATGCCCATCTCTTTAAGGACAATTGCTGCCCAGTTAGAGGATGCTTTTTTACTAAAATTTACTGGTGCTTTGGTCTAATGCGCCAAAATTAACAGGCTCAGTACATCAACAGCCACAACCTTGTGGGCTGCTGGTGCTTGTCCTGCAAAGCCTGAGCCAGCCAAAGTTTCTTTTGGCACCATGCTCCCTTTGCAAGGCTCCCAGTGGGTGGGTGTAGTGGCAATCAACGCTCTGAGAAGCCTGTGGCCTCTATGTGTTTCCTCCGATACAAATCCTATCCCACCTAATCCACAAGATTCTGACCGAAGGAACACAGGTCATCGTAATTGCTCCCCACTGGCCCAGGCGAGCATGGTTCGCAGGCCTGCAAGCGCTTTCCATCGCACTCCCATGGCAACTCCCCGTTTCAGAGGACATGCTGCAATAAGATGCATCACATCATCCAGATCCCTAATGGTTTCATCTAATTGCCTGGAAGTTATCAGGGAAGATTTAGAGTCGCAGAGGTATGACCCAGATGCATGGTCTTAATGCAGGCTTCCAGGAGACCATCAACCAATCGCATCTACAGCCACACCTGGGCCAAGTTCTGTGAATGGTGCCAGACAAAGGGTATCCCACCTGTATTTGTTCCGCTTCCCAAGATCATCAGCATTTTAATGCGAGGTTTCCACATGGGCCTCTCAACTAATCTCCTCCATCTTAGCAGGCCCAAGAGGTGAGACTTTGCAAAGTTTCCCTGCAATTCAGGAACTGATTAGAGGAATAGCTAACACATGACCCCCGTCATCCACTATTACCCAACCTGGGACTAAGATTAGAGTATGACTAATACTAGAGTATTATCATCTCTTACCTCTCGTCCATATGAACCACTCCAGGAAACATTCCTGAAACATCTATCATGCAAGATGGTGTTCCTAATAGCTATCATGTCCGTCCGATGCATATCAGAGATGCCAGCACTTTTCACCAGGCAAGACCTCTGCCAATTCCACCCAGAGAAGGTAGTCCTTAGGCTGGACCCTACGTTCCTGCCTATTTTCCACAAAACGCAAGATATCACTCTTCCTTCATTCTGTACCAAATCGACTCACTGATTAGCCATTAAGTAGCATAGCCTGAATGTCACCAGAGCACTGAAAATTTACATTGACCAGGTCAGGTCCTTTCGCAAATCAGAAGCTCTTTTCATGTCTTACCATCCCCGCACCCTAGAAAACAAAGTGTCTTCCATAAACCTGGGTAGATGGATCAGATGCACTAAGGCAGTGATTTTCAACCTTTTTTGAGCCGCGGCACATTTTTTACATTTACAAAATCCTGGGGCACACCACCAACCAAAATGACACAAATCTAATAAATAAATAAATAAATACATACATACATACATACATACATACATACATACATACATACATACACACACACACACACACACACACACACACATATAAATAACCCCCTCATATATACAATCCCATGTAACATCCCCTTATAAATACAGTCAATCATCAATCATCCCTCCTCAAATTTATACCACTGTCTCATTTCTGGGTACTTCTCCTGTCTTTCCCCCTTTTCTCTCTCATGTTTCTCATTTCTCTCTCTTCCTCCCTTTTTCCCTCATTCCTTCTCCCTCTCACTTCTCCTCTTTTTCCATCCCTGTCTCTCTCCCCCCCTTACGTGTGTGTGTGTATGTGTGTGTGTGTGTGTATACACACACACACACACACACACACACACACACACACACACTCGAACCATTTCCAAAACCAGTTGAGGGCTGGGATTTTTTTCTCTTTTATTCTTTTCAAAAACAGGTGTGGGCTGGGGGGGGTGTTTCTTATTATTTGGGTGCTTTTTACCATATGCTTCAAGAATCACCTCTCTCTCTCTCTTTTGTTTCTCCTCTCATTCTCTGCCTCAATCATTTTCTCATTTCTCCTTTTTTCTCCCCTTTTTGTTCTCATTTCTCTCTCTCTCCTGTCTCTCTTGCTTTCTCTCTCTCTTGCTATCTCTTTTTCTCTCTTGCTTTCCTTCTCTCTCTCTCTCACTCGTTCTCTCTCTTGTTTTCTTTCTCTCTCTCTCTTGTTCTTTCTCTCTTTCATGCTTTCTCTCTCTTGTTCTTTCTCTCTCTCTCTGTTGCTCTCTCATTCTCTCTTGTTCTCTCTCTCTCTCTCTCTTGTTCTCTCTTATTTTCTTTCTGAGGCTCCTCCCACAGCGGTGGCTACAGCGGCGCTGGCGATCCGGCCGCTAGCCGCTCCGAGCGCTGTGGGAATGCCCACCCCTCTCACAGTCCGGTCCCGGGCTGACAGTAAAGGGGCTGCTTCCCATCCTCCTTCTCAGAAGGTTTCCTTCTGAGCAAGCTGGCAGGACTGTGAGAGGGGTGGGCGTTCCCACAGCGCTCGGAGCGGCTAGCGGCTGTATCGCCAGTGCCGTTGCAGCCACCGCTAATGTAAAGGGGCTGCTTCCCATCCTCCTGCCAGCTTGCTCAGAAGGAAACCTTCTAAGAAGGAGGATGAGAAGCAGCCCCTTTACTGTCAGACCGGGACCGGACTGTGAGAGGGGTGGGCATTCCCACAGCGCTCGGAGCGGCTAGCGTCCGGATCCCCAGCGCCGCTGCAGCCACCACTGTGGGAGGAGCTGCGCCCCAAGAAAGCCGAAGAGAAAGACGGATCGGGCGGCCGGGGACAGCCACAAGTGGAAGCCTCAGTCCTGGAGCTCCCACTTGCAGGAGCCGCCTGGCGGCACACCTGCCAGTGTCTCGCGGCACACTAGTGTGCCGCGGCACACCGGTTGAAAAACACTGCACTAAGGCACATGAAACAGCAGCCATGCCGGTCCCGAGTGGCATTACAGCGTACTCCACTCGGAGCACAGCAACCTCAGCGGCCTGGGCAACTCAGGCCCCTTTGGAAGACATTTGCAAATTCTTTCATCAAACACTATAAAATTGACTCATATGCCTCTGCTGATGCAGCTTTTGGCAGGAGGATACTTCAAACAGTTGTATCTCATGACCTGTAGCTCACCCTCCCTAGGGACACCTTCTCTTTAGTATGCTCACGTGACTACCGTCTCCTCCCCAGCAAGTTGAATAGGCATTGGATACTCACCTGAATGTCTCTTCTCATGCGTAGAAAGGAGACGGTAGTCACATCCCTCCCTAATTGGTTTTACTTACCTTTCTTTCCTTTCCTTGCTAACTTTTACTTTCAACATTACCTGGCCTAGAGCTGAGTAAGTCGAGAGCCAACACGAGCCAACCCTATGGATTCATGAACAACTGGGGAAAGGGTAGAACCGGCAGTCACTTTAAAGACTTGTCGCTCAGTCCTGATTGGCTAGGGCAGTGAGCTAAGCCCACGTGACTTCCGCCTCCTGTCTATGCATGAGAAGAGGCGTTCAGATGAGTATCCAACGCCTATCCCAAAGAGCTGAGGCAGCCACAAAGAAAGCTCTCCCCCACGGGCCTGCCAACCTGCATTGCTTAATTGGCAGGACCTGGAGAAGCCCAACCCTCGGAGGTACATGCCAGGAGACGGTCACGTAAATATTTATTTATTTATTTATTTAAGTTAGTTAGCTAGTTAGTTAGTTAGGTAGTTTAATTTCTATGCCGCCCAATCCTGAAGGACTCAGGGTGGCTTACAACAATATAAAATACAAAAAACAATAAAAAGAAGTCAAAATACAATCTAAACTCTAATTAAAACCCACAGTAGACTGACTCATCAGTATGCATATATACCATACATACACTTTGGCCATGGTAGTTGTTGATTCAAGACCCCCGGGTCTGCCGGCAAAGCCAAGTTTTCGTGACCTTACGGAAAGCCAGTAGGGTGGGAGCAGTACGGACATCAGGGGGAGTTGATTCCATAGAGCTTGGGCGGCAATAGAGAAGGCCTTCACCCGCAGCCCTGTCAACCTGCATTGCTTAGTTGATGGGACCTAGAGGAGGCCAGCTCTGTGTACTCTAATTGGTCTCTGGGATAGTCTGATCCTAAGCCATCTAGGGTTTTATATGAATTGTGATCGGAGACCAAGTGATAGCCAGTGCAGCACACGAAGCATTGGTGTTATGTGGTGTAACTAGGTACACCCATGACAGCTTGCACAGCTTCATTCTGGACTATCTGCATCTCTGAACACTCTTCAAGGATAGCCCCATGTAGAGTGTGTTGCAATAATCAAGACATGAGGTGATGAGGGCCTGAGTGACTGCGCAGAGCCTCCTGATCCAGATAGGGCCACAACTGTTATAACAGGCGAACCTGGGCAAAAGTCCCCCTAGCCACAGCCGAAAGATGATGGTCAAAGCTCAGCTGTGGATCCAGGAGGACTCCCAAATTGCGGACCCTTTCTGAGGGGGTTAAAGTTTCCTCCCCAGAACAATGGGTGTACAAATGAAATGGTCCTTCAGAAGAAATGCCCAGATCCACTCAGTCTTGCCAGAGTTGAGCTTGAGCCTGTTGGCTCCTAACCAGGTCCTTACAGCTTCCAAGCATGGGCACATCACATCAACCAATTTACTGAATTGGCACACGAGAATTATTTAGCAT
The DNA here is from genome assembly GCF_031021105.1 of Erythrolamprus reginae. NCBI lineage: Eukaryota > Metazoa > Chordata > Lepidosauria > Squamata > Dipsadidae > Erythrolamprus > Erythrolamprus reginae. Next base: position 89,960,216 of record NC_091963.1, on the reverse strand, counting down.
CCTGGAAAGTATTCCATTCAATCCAGGAGATCTGAAATCATTCAAAACATCTAGATGTTCTCTTACCAATTACCTATTTTGATTTGTGACTTTTGACAAGTTGGGCTACTTTTTATTTTGCAAAAGAGAGGTGCAAGGCAAGAATTAATCAATTTGCCTTTCTCCCTGTGCCTTCATCTTTTTGCCATCTTCTCAAATCAGTATGGCAATTGTTTACTTGATTTTTCTCTTGCTCTGCCTGTACTCAAAAATCCCTGTTGTTTTTGACATTCATAATATGATCTCATCAATTCAATTTTGGACTATTTTCCAATATTGTACTTTTGTTATATGTCCTCTTTCAATTTTAAAAAAAATTATAATTTTTGTTTATCAGAGAGTTCTTGCTGCAGTCAGCCTGGTCTCATGGGGTACTGATTTTCGTACTGATTATACTTCATTATTCCTTAAATTATCTATTAAATCCACTCTGTCCCTCTCTGGGGAAGATGGACTATTAAAAATGTGAAAGATAATAAACAATAATTAAAAAACAAATCATTTAAACCTTTAGTAATGCCATTGTTAACATTATCTACTATATGTTAAAGCAGGGGTCGACAAAGTTGTTCAGAATCTAGGAGCCAGCCAAAAAATTTAGGAGCCAGAATTTTTTTTAAGCAAACTTGGTTTTTTGCCGAGTCTCCACCTGACATCGCTTTCACCCCCTCTGTCTCCTCCTTCCTCTCTCATCTCTTTCCTTCCTCTCCCTCCCTTTCTCTCTTTCCTTTCTCTCCCTTTCTGTCTATCCTTTCTATCTCTCACCCCTTCTCCCTCTTTCATTCCCTTTCTCTCCCTCCCTTTCTCTCTCATTCCTTTCTCTCCCTCTTTCCTTCCTATCTCTCTTTCTTTTTCTCCCTCCTTCATATCTTCTTTCTCTCCCCCTTCCTCCCTCTTTCCTTTCTCCCCCTCCCTTTCTCTTCCTTTTTCTCTATCCTTTCTACTTCTTACTCTTTCTTTCTCTCCCTCCTTCATTCAATTTTCTCTCCCTCCCTTTCTCTCCCTTTCTCTCTCTTTCCTTTCTCTCCCTCCCTTTCTCTTCCTTTTTCTCTATCCTTTCTACTTCTTACTCTTTCTTTCTCTCCTTCCTTCATTCAATTTTCTCTCCCCCCCTTCCTCCCTCTTTCCTTTCTCCCCCTCCCTTTCTCTTCCTTTTTCTCTATCCTTTCTGCTTCTTACTCTTTCTTTCTCTCCCTCCTTCATTCAATTTTCTCTCCCTCCCTTACTCTCTCTTTCCTTTCTCTCCCTCCCTTGTTCTCCCCTGGGGCTGCCTGTGCCTGCCCTGCACCACCCAACACGGACGGACAGCCCCCGGTCGTCGGTTCGTCGCCCCCCACCCCCCCACGGAGGGAGATCAGGCTGGCGAGGGCGGTAGAACTACGTCACCAGCCACTGGAGGGAGATCGGGCTGGCGGGGGGCGGCGAATCCACCTCCCCAGCCGCGCGGAGGGAAATCCGGTAGGCGGGCGGGTGGCCGCGGCTCCCTGCGCGCCCCTGGAAAAGCGTACAGGGAACGGTGCCCGGGGCCGCTTTAGCCGCCCCCCCCTCCCCCCGCCATCTCCCCGCGACTGCCTGTGCCGCTGCAGCCGCGGCCCCCCCCCCCCGCTCCCACCGCCAGTGCCCTCCCGCCGGGCAACCAAAGGACACTTGCCGATGACGACAGGGAACCTTCAGCTGGGCGGGCGCTGCCGTGCCGGTGCCTCCGACCTCCCGGTTCCTGCTCGATGCCGCGGTTTCTGGCGCTCTCCTGCTGGGCCCCAAAGAAGGAAGGCGGGAAAAAGGCGCGAAGAATGGAGGTCTCCTTCCTGCCTGCCTTCTTTGGGACCCAGCAGGAGAGCGCCAGAAACCGCGGCATCGGGCAGGAGCGGAGAGGTCAGAGGCACCGCAGCGCCCTTCTAGGCGCCAGACAACATTTTCTAGGCGCCACTGGCGACCAGGCGCCTGGGTTTGTCGAACCTTGTGTTAAAGGGTTAAATAAGGTTCAGGAGGGAAGTGTTTTTAATAGGAAAGTGAACACAAGAACAAGGGGGCACAATCTGAGGTTAGTTGGGGGAAAGATCAGAAGCAACGTGAGAAAATATTTTACTGAAAGAGTAGTAGACGCTTGGAACAAACTTCCAGCAGATGTGGTTGGTAAATCCACAGTAACTGAATTTAAATATGGCTAGGATAAACATATATCCATCCTAAGATAAAATACAGGAAAATAGTATAAGGCCAGACTAGATGGACCATGAGGTCTTTTTCTGCCATCAATCTTCTATGTTTCTACTGCTTCTCCTGGTATATAATCCTTTTCTTGCTCCCTTCTTTGTGTAGGATTTATTGCCTTTGGCTTTCTGTAGCTATAGATGATTATTTCCTTTAGATGTACTCTAAAGCCCTCCAGGTGATTTAGGTACATGTATTCCAAAGGCATTTTCCCTACTTTTTGCCATGTGCAGCCCATCACTTGCTAGAAGATTTTCTTATCGATAATGAATACCATGGTTTAGGAATCCAAGGTTTTCTCAACAATATCCCTTGGACCAACAGTTCACCTTCAGACTCCTACATTCCTCAAACCATGATGATCAGTTGGACATATGGATGAAAATACTACCTGCTCTGAATTCTTTTGCCTGTCTTCCTAGTTTCTTTTAGACTGAACCTTTTTTTTTTGCAATGGAGGCAGTATTATTTGTTCAGGTATAAAACTGAAGAAATTATAGACAGTAAATCTGATTAATTGCTCAGCAAGACAACATTTAAAAAAATCATTATGTCTTATCTGGAGATCACTGACCATTCCTGTGATTAGCAAGTCATTCATCATCACAACATGTTTTTCTTTTGTGGGGTAATTAATATTTTATTTCCTTGTCAAAGTGTCATTCTAACCTTCTTTGCTTCCTTTTCCTGAAATTCTGGATAAAAATCTTATCTATAGAAGTCTCTGAATCTCCTTCCAGGTGGCATGCCTAAATAGGCCCACTGATACTCTGTCTTCTAGTTCTCTTCGTTCTACCAGTCAGACTTCCTTCTTCTGTTTTGGGGTGTAAATTTTTTACTTTTTTCTCCACACCTTACAGAAATATAAATTCACATACCTTCAGATTTCAATACAATACAATATAATATCAGTTACCAAATTCTTAATGAAAATTTTTAATTATTTATTTTGTTTTGTTATACATCATTTATCTTGTGCTACCTCCTTTTCTAATTTTGTCATCCAGATTTCAAAGATTGTTTTCTATTCTCATTCAAGTTCAAAACGCTATTAGCTATCAAAATTTCTGTTGGCTATTTGCTTTTTTCTACTAAAACTATGCCATAGTGCTTCAATCCATTTTTTATATTCTTACTTATCTCATTCATGTTTTTTAACACTCATTTTAATATAACTGCTCTTTAAGAGAAAAATTCCAAATTTACTTCTCTTCATACAACAACAACAAAAAAATCAGTTCATATCATGCCTTAAATCTAATTATAATAATAGCAGTGCAGGGGGAAAAGTTATTAACAATTTTATTTACATTACCTTCTTTCTGTGCTTGAACATTATATAATTTCTTTCATTTTACAAATATATCATTTCAAATTTAGCAAGTCATAATTATAGTGTAACATATTTTTCTATTTATTTTTCACTGAAAATATCTTCCATTGTCAATCCCAATATAATAATCTTCTCTAATATATTGAATTTTCACTGTTAATCTCAGTATAATAATTTTCCCTAATATATATGTTTTTCACTGTCATTCCCAGTGTAATAATCTTCTCTAATCTATATCTTCCACTGTCAAACTCAGTGTAATAATCTCCCTGGTCTATATATTTTCACCGTCATTCTCAATGTGATAATCTTCCCTAATCCATTTGGTTTCACTGTCAATTCCCAGTGTGATAATTTTTCCTGGTCTATGTATCTTCCCTAATCTATATATCTTCCCTATTCTATATATCTTCCCCTGTCAAACTCAATGTAATAGTCTTCCCTAATCATTTTATATTCACTGTCATTCCCAGTGTAATAATCTTCCCTAATCTATTTAATTTCACTGTCATTCTGAGTAATAATATTCCCTAATCTGTTTTTCACTAATCATCTCAATGTGATAATCTTTCTTCACCTATTTGTTTTCACCATATTTCCGAAAATAATAATATTCCCTAATCTATTCAGTTAAAATCTCAGATATTTCCAAAAAATATTAATCATAATCTGTGCTATTTATTTTCCCAAATTAGTCCTCATTTAATAATCATACCTTTATTATATCCCTTTCCCCGTTTCTTTTTTAATAATTATAATAATTTATTAGATTTGTATGCCGCCCCTCTCCGAAGACTCGGGATGGCTCACAACAGAATATCAATACAATATAGATACAAATCTAATATTAAAAAATTGAAAAAACTAATTTAAAAATACATTATAAAAACTTATCTACTACACAGTCATACACACTCAATCCAACTAAATAAAAAAAACATAATAAACATAATAAGGTCAGCAAAAAAAGGAGGGGGGAGATTAATCCCCCACGCCTGGCAGCAAAGGTGAGTCTTCAACATTTTATGGAAGGCAAGGAATATAGGGGCAGTTCAAATCCTTGGGGGGAGTTGATTCCAGAGGGCCGGGGCCACCACAGTTTAAGAAACTGAGCCAACTACCCTTTATTATCAAGAATACCCTCAAAATTCTGTTCTTCAAAATTATTTTTATTGTAATTGTTGTAGTAAATCCAAGGCCATATTTATTTTTGAGATTAATTGGCCCTCCTTCAAAATCAGAACAAAGTTAATTAAGTGTCAAGAAACTCTGAACTTAATTAACTTTGTTCTGATTTTGAAGGAGGGCCAATTAATCTCAAAAATAAATATGGCCTTGGATTTACTACAACAATTTTGTCATTCGGCCCTCTGTTATTTATCCAAAGAACAACACCACACACACTCACAAAACCACATATTCTAGATGTTTGCAAAGTCATCATCTAGATATCTGCTTTTGTGTTGATTCATATATACATTATATGCCACATCTGTTTATTTGCTTTACCCAGATCCCTGTGGGACGGAGATGCAGTGTTTATCTTGATTTGCTTGGAGAAGGGATATACTCTGTAGGAGTTAGTTAGGGCCAGTAATATCCTGGCTTCCTGTCAGGTTTTAGTTTCATTATTTAAGGAATTTTCAAACGATTTCAGTTCATTGTTAATAAACAGTCAGTAATACTAGCAGCCTTATCTCCTCTAGAAGAAATTGAAATTATTTCCCTATATGAACATCCATTCAGAACAGGTATTGATCATATAATGTTTGAACTGTGCATTAGAATAGATAGAATGCTAATAATATTTTACGTCATTATTTTCCTTAGGTTTGCCCTTTGTTACAGCTTCAAACAAATTTGAAGCGCTTGCAGCTCATGATGCCTTGGTTGAACTGAGTGGAGCAATGAACACTGTGGCTTGTAGCCTAATGAAGATAGCTAATGATATTCGTTTTCTTGGATCTGGTCCACGATGTGGTTTAGGAGAACTTATCTTGCCTGAAAATGAACCTGGAAGTAGTATTATGCCAGGTAACCTTGCCAAGATTTTATTGTTAACTTTGGGTTGGTAGATATTGAAAGACTGCTGTATTTATTAATTACAACCTGGCATATTATTTTATATATATTGTCATATTTATTCAGTACAGTAAATAGGAATAGATTGAAGTGAAATAAAATGTGTGATTACATTGATCACAAATGTATTAATAAATGTATTTCAATGGTTACATTTAAAAATAATTTATTATTTATAACAATTTTCTCCCTACTCAGTAAACTCTTGTTCATATTTATTTTTTAGTTAATCTTGTACTAATTGGTTAAGAATAAGGAAAAATATTAATTAGATTTAATAATTTCAAAAGATACAAGTTTGAATTTATAGAACTGTAGTAGTAGACACGAATTATTATAAAATGACATCAAATTATTCAAAGAAAAAACATCATAACTATCATAGATAATATGGGCCTTCTGTGAAGTTTTGGATTCCAGATGATATATCCTCCAATTATTACTACCTCAGTTCTATACTTCATTTTCATTAACAATATTTTAATTCAGGTGTGAATGAAGTGAGAAAAGGTGCTTTGCTTGCTTTGCTTATTTAAATACAGTGGTACCTCGGTTTTCGAACGCTTCCTTTCTCGTACATTTCGGATACCGAACAAAATTTTCTGCAAAAATTTGCTTCAGTATCCGAACAAAAATTCGGATACTGAACAGAAAATTTTGTTTTCTATCCGAAATGTAAGATCTCAGGGGACGGGATGAGAGGGAATGGGAGTCGGAACACCCCTCCTGGCCGCCCTCTTAATAGCCTTCCAGTCTCTACCTTGTAACTTCTCCATGCAGCATGAAGGGTAGGGCTGGCTACAATACCGGCAGCTTCGTGGGGGCTACTTTCCTCAGCGTTCAGTCGGTTACCTACAAGCAGCTGCACCAATTTTTTTTTCCCGGCGGTGGCGGCTCTGGGGCTTCCCTTAAAGGAGCAGCAGCAGCGTCGGGAATGTCGCGCGGTTCAGTGGGTTACCTCCAGGAAGTTGCACCAACTTTTTCTTTCCCCATGGCGGCTCCGGCGGCTTCCCGGAAGCTGCCCAAGCTGCCGCCACGGGGAAAGAAAAAGTTGGTGCAACTTCCTGGAGGTAACCCACTGAACCGCGCGACATTCCAGACGCTGCTGCTGCTCCTTTAAGGGAAGCCCCGGAGCCGCCACCGCCAGGAAAAAAAAATTGGTGCAGCTGCTTGTAGGTAACCGACTGAACGCTGAGGAAAGTAGCCCCCACGAAGCTGCTGGTATGGTAGCCAGCCCTACCCTTCATGCTGCATGGAGAAGTTACAAGGTAGAGACTGGAAGGCTATTAAGAGGGCGGCCAGGAGGGGCGTTCCGACTCCCATTCCCTCTCATCCCGTCCCCTGAGATCTTTATCCCATAGGAAATAGAGGAAATACTGTAGATTTAATTGGTTCCCAGCAAGTCAATGGGCTGGGAACCAATTAAATCCATTTCCATTATTTCCTATGGGATAAATTAATTCGGTTCTCGACCAAATCAGTTCTCAACCACAGTTCTAGAACGGATTATGGTTGAGAACCGAGGTACCACTGTAACATGCTTAACAACATAGGAAAAACCAGTAAACAAGGGAAGAAGCAAATTGAAGAGCATTTGACATATTTAGTCTACAGTTAGAAAATAAACAGTTCAAACAAATGTTCTAAGTCTGCTGAAATATTCAGCTGTTATAAATGTGCCGAACATCATTGAGCCATTAAAGGAAATTGTGTTAAAGTGAAACAAGTCCTCTTTCAAGAGTATATTTTTCTTAACTTTTAAAATGCTTTTTAAAATTTTAAAGGTCCATTACGTTTTGCATTATAAATTAAAATATATTTAGATCTTTTGGAGAGGGGAACTTCATTGAATAATTTTTGTAACATGTATTGCTCAGAGGTAATTATCATTGTACAGTAATTGTAATTTTTAATAAAATCGCTACCAAAAGATTTCCCAAAATAATGTAGGTTCAGCTATTTTATTTCCAGTACACATTTTCTGTTTTTCAAGGCATTCAGCAGGGATTTAAAATTATTGTTTTGGATTCATAATAGATTTGGATTCATTTCATCAACCCAATATTTTTGTAACATCATCATCATCCTCTAGATTTATATCCTGATTTTCCTCTAGATTTATATCCTCTAGATTTATATCCTGACTTTCATCCAAGAACTTAAGGCAGCTTCAAAGGATATTTCCTTCATTCTATTCCCATAGCACAGTGATGGTGAATCTATGGCACGGGTGCCACAAGTGGCATACGGAGCCATATCTACTGGCACGCGAGCAGTTGCCCATAGCTCATCTCCAACATGCATGTGTGTGCTGGCCTGCTGATTTTTGGCTTGCACAAAGGCTCTGGGAAGGTGTTTTTGGCTTCCAGAGAGCCTACAAAGGGATGGGGGAAGGGCATTTTTCCCTTCCTTGGCTCGATGAAAGTCTTTGGAGCCTGGGGAGGGCGAAGCACGAGTCTACTGGGCCCACCAAAAGTTGGGAAACAGAGGGCCTCCAGGGGGTTGGGGAAGTGTTTTTGCCTTCCTCAGACATTGAATTATGGGTGTGGACATTCGTGCATGTGCGATAGCGCACGCATGCTCTTTCGACACCTGAGGGGAAAAAGATTTGCCATCACTGCCATAGCATATATTGTGAAAATGACTGGCCTGAAATCATCCAGTGATTCCACAGCTAAGAATTAGCTTGTTCTAGCCCAACACCTTAACTATAAGACTACACTTTTCAGGAACATTTGAGTTATTATTTGGTTGTCAAAGTTTATTTGAGAATGAACAGCAAAATAAATATTGCACTGTTTAATAATTTAACGAATCTTTGTCCCCTCACAGGAAAAGTGAATCCTACTCAGTGTGAGGCCATAACTATGGTAGCAGCACAAGTGATGGGAAATCATACTGCTGTTACAATAGGAGGCAGCAATGGTCATTTTGAATTGAATGTCTTTAAGCCTCTGATTGTAAGTTTGCTAAAATTATAATTGAATGACATAATTTAACTGTTATAGAGACTAAATAATTGTAATATCTAATTTCTAGATCGATGCATTGGTGGGTATCATTTCAATTTGGTCTTAAACCTGATTTTGTGTATTACACTACACACATACAAGTAGTCTGACTTGTGCCAGTTGAGCCCAAAATTTCTATTTTTAAGTGTTATAGTTGTAGTTGTTAATTTAGTAACACAATTTTTAAGTGAATCTGGTTCCCCATTGACTTTGCTTGTCAGCAGGTCTCAAAAGGTAATCACATGACTGTAGACATTGTATCTGTCATAAATATGAATCAGTCAGAAGTTTAATGGGGATACTACATTGGTGGTAAATATGAAAAACAATCGTAAGTCTTTTTTTTTCAGTGCTGTTGTAACTTCGAATGATTACTAATTGAACTGTTATAAGTCAAGAACTAGCTGAATACACACAAACCAGTTCACCATAATATTACTGAATGCAAGAAAAGCCCCAATTGTCAGGTCTGCTTCGCTCAGAATTTAAGAAAGTAAAACTCAGAGTCCATTTTGAACTTCAAAGGTCACTTTTACTAAATGAAAAGTGAATGCAACGAAAGAAAAGCAAAGTCTGAAGAAAAAGGCGCTCAAGATGCCTTTTACAAAGTAATCGCAACACCCTCCTTTGATAGTCCACCCAGCCTAAAATGTCCATAAGCTTCAGGTGGGTTCATCTCCGCTGGCGTGTCATGCTTTTGGAATGCACAGTTTGTTAACCTTGAGTTGGTGATAAGCAGGTCTGCTCTGCGCATCTGTGCCAGGCTGCAATTCCCCCCTCCTTCCTCTTTCTCATGCAAAATCAAAATTCCTATGGACTCCTCCAGCTTGCTTCCCCCCAATCCAAAAGGCCTCCCCCCACCCCTGTTTCCTTATGACAGCCAATGCAGTGAAGGTATGAAGAAGAACAATACAGAGAGGCTGACACTAATGTTTTTTATGCTGTTTGGGATGTTTAACAAGTAGAGAAGAATATTAGCTTCTCTTTTACTCTTATGTTGTTTAAAGGATGTTGACTCTTTTAGCAATAAGAAATCTATAACCTTTAGTTAAGGAAGGGAAACCTCATTGCCTTTCTCCATAGAGGATGGATCTAGCATCTAGACATGGGTTATTCTAATCCATTCATCCCATAGGACTGAGTCTTTTAAACTGTTTATTCCTGTCTGTGTGCTAGGACCTCAGCTTTACTCAGTCCTCAGACAAGGACAGATGTGTGGTTGCTAGCTCTTCCCTCCTCTGATAAAATGCTGTTTTTCTAGTTTGTTGATTTTTCTCTCTCTTCTCTAGGTACAATGAGTTACCAGCCGATCCCCCTTCACTGGGATCGCTGTTTTCCTAAAAGCTCAGAGTCTGGGCTCGAGCTGTAGCAACTGATTGCCTCTTTTGCCTGTAGGCAGGTCTTTTTAAAGCCAGAAGTGCTGTATTTAGCCTTCCGTGCTGCCAGATAATTTTCTGCCCTCCGCTTAACCGCTGACTCAGAAAGAAACAGGCTTTTGTTGGTGGGGGCTTAGTGCTTTTGATCTGAGGCAGAGTGAACGGCTCATGCTCCCCATTTGTACATGTGTGAAAGTGGCTTGTATTGTAGGGCTGGAGCAGAGAGAGACATTGACCAGTCTGAGCAGCCTGAGCAAACTGTCTGCTGAGGATCTGCCTTGCAATAGTCCTTGTCACCTTCATGGTCCTAGTGCCTGGCACTTTATTGTCTCAACTTGGCTAATTATCTCCCTCCCCACCTAGTGCGGCTCCCTCTGACCAGCAGACTGGCTTCCTTAGCAGGGCCACTCACAATTGGTACCATTTAGGGAAATCTCCTGATTTTCACCACAGGGGGAGGAGCCAGGGCACCATTTTGTCCCATTTTCCCTGGGGGCTGTTTCCCTGTGTCTTGGCAGCCACTTTACCAGACTTCATGGCAACAGGCATTGCTTTTGGCTGGCATCCTGGGTCCTCCCAGATCATTCTGGAGCTGACTCTACTTCCTTTCTTTACCTTCCTGGTAACTTGCCTTCTTAGGCTTCCTTCACCAGCATTATTAAGTACAAATTACACATTTTTAATATACATTTTTATATACACATTTTTAATATACTTTTTTTTAAAAAAAATGAGCCAAGTTTTAAAAATTATTGTAGAACAGTGACATTTTTCTATTAACAGATTCTTATGGGATGTGCTCCTCTATCTGTCCTGATACCACCATGAGCTCTCGGGCAGGCAAGGCTGACAAGGCCAAAAAGAGTGGCAAATAAACCAGAGAATCAAATAATACTTCTCAGGGTTGCCACCTGACCAATTATTAATAGCTCAGCATCAAATACAGGTAGCCCCTCCTGAGACCTGGGGGAAGCCAGCGGAGCCTGCAGTAGCCTAGCCAGGTATTACTATTATTATTATTATTATTTATTAGATTTGCATGCCGCCCCTCTCCGGAGACTTGGAGCGGCTCACAACAGCAAAACAGTACAAATCCAATAGTTAAAAACAATTTAAAATCCTTAATATAAAAAACAATCATACATCTCAAACAAACCATACATAAAACGGAAATGGCCCAGGGGAATCAATTTCCCCATGCCTGACGGCAGAGGTGGGTTTTAAGAAGTTTGCATAAGGCAAGGAGGGTGGGGGCAATCTTAATCTGAGTTGATTCCAGAAGGTCAGGGCCACCACAGAGAAGGCTCTTCCCCTGGGTCCCGCCAGACGACATTGTTTCGTCGACGGGACCTGGAGAAGGCCAACTCTGTGGGACCTAACTGGTCACTGGGATTCGTGCGGCAGAAGGTGGTCTTGGAGATATTCTGGTCCGATGCCATGACGGGCTTTATAGGTCATAACCAACACTTTGAATTGTGACTAGAAACTGATCGGCAACCAATGCAGACTGTGAAGTGGTGGTGTAACATGGGCATACCTGGGAAAGCCCATGATTGCTCTCGCAGCTGCATTCTGCACGATCTGAAGTTTCCGAACACTCTTCAAAGGTAGCCCCATGTAGAGAGCATTACAGTAGTCGATCCTCGAGGTGATGAGAGCATGAGTGACTGTGAGCAGTGACTCCCGGGCCAGGTAAGGCCGCAACCAGTGCACCAGGCGAACCTGGGCAGACGCCCCCCTCGCCACAGCTGAAAGGTGGTTCTCTAATGTAAGCTGTGGATCGAGGAGGATGCCCAAGTTGCGGACCCACTCTGGGACCCCTGCAGGGTGAGGGATGGACAGATAGAATTGTCCTTGGGAGGCAAAACCCACAGCCACTCCGTCTTATCAGGGTTGAGTTTGAGTCTGTGGACACCCATCCAGACCCTAACAGCCTCCAGGCACCAGCACATCACTTCAACTGCTTTGTTGACTGGACATGGGGTGGAGATGTACAGCCGGGTATCATCAGCGTACTGATAATACCTCACCCCATGCCCTTAGATGATCTCGCCCAGCGGTTTCATGTAGATATTAAATAACAGGGGGGAGTGGATCAACCCCTGAGGCACCCCACAAGGGAGAAGCCTAGAGGTCGACCTCTGACCTCCCACTAACACTGATTGCGACCAACCGGAGAGGTAGGAGGAGACCCACTGAAGGACAGTACCTCCCACTCCCAACCCCTCCAGCCGGTGCAGAAGGATACCATGGTCGATGGTATCGAAAGCCGCTGAGAGGTCAAGAAGCACTAGGACGATAAATCCCTGTCCCGGGCCCGCCAGAGATCATCCATCAACGCGACCAAAGCAGTTTCTGTGCTGTACTCGGGCCTGAATCCTAACTACTGAGGGCCTAGATAATCAGCTTCTTCCAAGGACCGCTGGAGCGCCACCAATTTCTCTGGAGACTGGATAATAGTTGTTGAGAATGGCTGGGTCCAGGGAAGGCTTCTTGAGGAGGGGGCGGGTCAAATCCCAGATAAGGAGAGCTTTATTTACCACCGACCTGGCATTGAGTAGCAGCAGCGTGAGCCCAGGGCCAGGTAGCTCTTCCAGGGCAGAACCATCTGCCACCTTCACTCCTACTGCTGCTGTTGTTTACATGAACCTGGGCCTTCTGGCCAACAAGGGTCTGCAATTTCAGCTGAGATGCAGGAGATAATTTCATCTGCTATTAGCAAGGGCATTGCTGAAGGCATGCATCCATTGGAGAGGTCTTCCTCAATACATTCCAATAGATCTTGTAATTTCAGTGAAATTCTTTGCCCCAGGTACCATGGCCACACCCTCTATCTAGGTGGCTTTGGAGCGCTCCACAAGTTCTTGCTCAGACCTATTAGCCCTCGACCCTCCAACGTCCACTGATGTTCCTTGCTACATCATTGATCTATTATTTGTGATGCTAACGCCCGAAATCTATGTGATCTCATCCCCTCCTCTTCTTGATTGCTGTTCGCTGTCAATGGGCCACCCCAGCTTCAGGTCCCATTCCATTGTCCTTTGACAAGAAGTATTTACAACGTATAGCAGAAATTAGCGGTGTCCCTGCAATTGCCTTCTGTTGATGTTTCCGTTGCGGCCATCTATTCGGTCACCACCATGCCAGGTGAACCAGAGGAGCTCCTCAAACCCAGAAGGAAAGAGAAAACTCTTCTGAAGACTTATTTTTCGTGCTGTTTTGTGCATTGTTCTTTATCCATACTTCATTCACCACATTTCAGCAACTTCAAGAGATAATTCCCACCAAAGATGTTTGTTCTTACCAGGACATCAACAAGCTTCTGACTGTGATCCAATTTTTGGCAGATGCCACCCTCCAAGCTACTAGGTTTTCCTCCTGGGCCATCGGATTCGCCGTGGTGGCCCAACCAATGCTCTGGTTGCGACAGTGGCAAGCAGATACCCACCATAAGTGGCAACTTACCTCTATTCCATTCACGGGGCAGCAGCTCTTTGGGAAGTCTCTGGAATCAATTCTCATTGACTCCAGAGACAAAAGGAAGAATTTTGCCTTCCTTCTTCGGGAGGGGATCCTTCCGCTACATGCCTTATCAGAGGCGGTCCTTTCAGACTTCCAACTCCTTAGGATTTTATTTCAGATCACAAGGTCAGTATGGGGGCAGGCAATGACTGGATCCAGACAGATCTAGCAGGAGCAGACCATTCAAGCGGCCATTTCATGGAAAAGGCAGTTATCCCTTCAGACGTTCCACTGAGGCTCCATCTTGCCCTCCCATTGGCAGGCAGCTGTCCCTATATGCTGACAGATCCGGGAGACCATTCAATCAGAATTCCATCAAATCCCCCCCCCCCGAGGTTTTTCCTACCTTACCCTGTGTCAAACAATCTCCCAAGCGGGCCCTAATGGATTTCGCCATTGCAATCCTATCAGTCATGGCTGCTCACCTCAGAGGTATTCCTATTCGCATCCAGTGCTACCTCGATGACATAGTGATTCAAGCCCCATCCAGACACCAAACAGTGCAGGATGTCCAGGATACCATATCCATCTTTCAGCGCCTCATGTTTTCCATTAATTTGGAAAAAAGTCATCTTTCGCCCCTTACTCACTTAAACCACCTAGGGGCCATTATGGACTCTCTGGAGTGTAAGATATACCTTTCTCAGGAGCGACAGGACAGTGTTAAGAACCTGGTTTCAGATTTAGGACCCAACATAGAGTCTCTGCAACCTCTTTCTATACTCCTGAGTAAAATGATATTGTGTATGTCAATCATTCCTAGGGCTCGCCTCCACTCCATAGACCTTCAATGGTTTCTTTGACAGTGAGGACTTCCCTCACATAAGAGGTGTGTAGTTTCTTCTTCTGGTGGTCCTCAGATGCCCCATCCTAAGGGTGTCTGTTCCACAAATTGGAGAGAATTGTAGACACCACAGATACGAGTCTGCCAGGTTGGGGGGCCCACTCCCAGGCAGCCATGCTGCACCAAAGTGGAGATGGGTCACAGTATCAGAGTTGTGACCTGTCTACCTGGCCCTGAAGCAGCTACGACATCTTGGGACTCACAGACAATGTGAGCAAGAAGGCCCACATCAACAGATGAGGGCACAGGGTTCCTTCATGTGAGAGGCCAGGAGACTTGGTCTTTTGGCCTCCCACATGAATGTCATCTGCTATCAGTCCGAGGAATCCAACATTCAAGTGGACTGGCTTAATTGGTCATAATTGACCACACAGAATGGTGTCTGCATCCAGATATCTTCTGCGAGCTGACAAGTCTTCCACAGGTTGACTTGTTTGCCACCCTGGAAAATGCTCAGCTCCCAAGATTCTTTTCAAGGTACAAGACCCAGGGCGTGGAGGGGATGGACTATTTTATGTCTTTCTTCCTGTTCCCTTACTGGCCAGAGTCATCACCAAGATCTTGGAGGAGAGAATGGAGATCCTACTACTGGCCGTCATTGGCCCAGGACAGCCTGGTTTGTGAATCTAATGTTCCTGTCAATATCACAGCCCTGGCAGATACCAGTCACCAAGTCTGTGCTTAGTCAGGGGGCACTGATCCATCCAGATTCTTGATGGTACTGTCTCACAGCCTGGCACTTGAGTAGTACGCCCTGAGGCACCAGAACATCTCCACCAGGGCCATCAAAACTATCCAGGAATCTAGGTGACCTTTGTGTCTACGGAAAGGGGCGGTATACAAATCTAATTAATAATAATAATAATAATAATAATAATAATAATAATAATAATAATAAAATGCATCTATTCTGCCACCTGGAAAGCCTTTTGCATGTGATGTATGACAAAGGGCTGTTCACCTGTGCAACTCACCATAGGAAACCTCATTTACGTTTTGCAAGCAGGTCTGGATAAGAGGCTTTCCCCTAATAGCATCTGGAAGTAGTGGCAGCCTTATTGTCTGTATTATTCTATGGCTCTCTGGAGTCATTGACTCAACATCCCCATGATTTATCCATAGGGCCACTAATCTGTATCCACCTGACATCAACAGATACCCAATCTGGGATCTGTCCAGGGTTCTTAACTCCCTAACAGCAACACCAGAGGAACCATTACATGAGGCTTCCCTTCATAATCTCACCTGCAAGGTTGCCTTCCTGGTAGCCATCGCCTCCACCAAGAGGATTTTGGAACTTGCAGGACTCTCTGTACATAAGGACCTTTGCATCTTTCACCTGAACAGGGTGGTGCTTCGATTCGACCCTTTCTTTCTTCCCAAGATCAACTCTTGTTTCCGTCTGGCCCAGGAGGGTATTTTCCATAATCCTTCCCATCCATTAGAACAAAAATGAAACACATTGGATGTCTGCAGGGCTCTGCGAATTTACATTCAATGCACTACTGCAATTCACAGGATGGAGTCCCAATTTGTTTCCTTTCTGCCATCCATGATGGGCCACAAGGTGAACCTCTCTACAATTGGGCGTTGGCTGAGCGGCACCATCACCGATGCAATCTGATGTTACTTCCCCGTCCCTGTCATGTGATACCATATTCCATGCCCAGTGCTGCAGCAATGGCAGCCTGGGCAACTCAGGCCTCTATCAAGGTGGTCTGTAGAGCACCTACTTGGGCTTCTCCGCCCTTCATAGGACACTGTAAGATTGACACCTTTGCCTTAGCGGATGCGGCCTTCAGGCGCAGAGTGTTCCAGAGGGTGCATTCTCAGTAATATCTCTGGAACCAGGATCAGTCCACACATGGCTTTGATATGTCCCATGTCTAGATTCTAGCTCCACCCTCTATAGAGAAGCGGCGTTGGTCTTACCTGATACACTCCTTTTCATAGGGTGGAGATAGCATCTAGCCCTGTCCTGCCTCTTTTTCTGGTCCTGGCTCATGTCTGTGTTTTTTCTGAACTGACCTTATTTCGTACCATCGTAAGAGGAGTACCTACCTGTAAGCAGCACCACACTTCAAGTTGATTTTCTGCCTTCATAAAACTGGGGATCCTTGCAGACAGGCAGGAATAAACAGCTGAAAAAACTCATTCCACTGAATGAAAGGATAAGGACAACCCATGTCTAGATGCTATCTCCACCCTACAAGGAGGAACGTATCAAGTAAGACCAAGACCCCTTCTTTCCTTCTTAGCAGTCCAGGTTCAATTTGATGGCTTTCTGTTATTGGCTTATATTTGCTCAGTGCCTTATAGGAATACAGGTACTTCTTGACGTATAATCATTTGTCTAGTGACCATATGCCATTAATTTTTTTAAACATATGAACATTCCCTGTCCCCCAAAGTAAATCTGAAAACATCAAATTATAAGATTAGAAGGGATCTTGGACATGTTTTTAATTCAGCCTTCTACTCAAGCCAGGATTCACCAAATCATCTTGTACAAATGTTTGTCCAAACCTTTCTTGAAGACCTCCAGCAATAAAGCATCCATAACTTTAGGAAGCAAGCTGTTCCACTGGTTAATATACCGCTCAAAAAATTAAAGGGAACACTTAAACAACTGAATATAACTCCAAATAAATCAAACTTCTGTGAAATCAAACTGTCCACTTAGGAAGCAACACTGATTGACAATCAATTTCATTTTGTTGTCGGCACATTCAACTTTGTGCAAAACAAAGTATTCAATGAGAATATTTCATTCATTCAGATCTAGGATGTGTTATTTGAGTGTTCCCTTTATTTTTTTGAGCAGGATAGTTTGTAATGTCAAGACAGTTTCCCTTACTTACTTCTTGGTTGGATTTTCCTCTGATGAGCCATTGTTCTTGTCCTATCCTCAGGTGCTTTGGAGAATAAATTGAGATCCTCTTCCTGTGACAATTCTTCTATTGGAAAACTGCTATTATGTCTTTTCTTAATTTTCTCTTGTAAGCTAAACATAAATCTAGTTGTAGATTTACCCTCCAGTCCAAATATCATCTGTGTTGCTCTTCTCTGTACTCTTTCTAGGGCCTAGGATCTTTTTTGTATTGTGACCAGAACTGCATGTACATCCCTAATGTGGCCTCACCAATACAGCATGTATAGCAATTCTGTCATTACCTAGATCTTAACACTAATCCTCTGCTGATGCAGTCTAGGATTACTTTAACTTTTTATTATATTTTTATCCTGTATCTGTGCATTTGTTTTTTTCCTGCTCAAGTAAGAGATCTTGCTTTTCTTTCCACTAAACTCATCTTGTTGGATAGGGTCCAATGCACCTTCTGAATTTTGAGTCTGTTTTCAAAGTGCTTCTTGAAATACATGTACAGTGGTACCTCGAGATACGAATTTAATTCGTTCCGGACCTGGGCTCTTAAGTCGAGCAGCTCTTATCTCGAACAACTTTTCCCCATAGGAATTAATGTAAATAATTTTAATTGGTTCCAGCCCTCAAAAAACTCACAAAGTTAGTCTAAATTATGCAGAAAGACATGTTTTTAATGAAGAAATGTACATGTACATATAAATGAATAATGAAGTTTCTTTCACTTAACTTGTAAACTTTCTTAAACTTTTAAATTTACATATGTTCAACTTCTCTGCCACCCAATCCTGTAGGACAGAGGTACCCAACCCTTTTTGCACCAGGGACCGGCTTTAAGCGATCAAGAGAGGAATGGGTGAATGAATGGACGGAGGGTGGGAAGGAAGGAAGGAAAGAGGGAAGGGACAGGAACAGAGGAAGGAAGCAAGGAAACTTATGAAAGGGGAGAGTAAGAGAGGAATGAGTGAAGGGAGGGAGGGAGGGAAGAAGGTGGGAAGGAGAAAGAAAAGAAGAAATAGAGGAAGGGAAGGTAAAAGAGAGAAAGAAAAAGAGCAAGAAAGAAAGAAAGAAAGAAAGGGGGAAGAGACAGGAACAGAGGAAGGAAGCAAGGAAACTTATGAAAGGGGAGAGTAAGAGAGGAATGAGTGAAGGGAGGGAGGGAGGGAAGAAGGTGGGAAGGAGAAAGAAAAGAAGAAATAGAGGAAGGGAAGGTAAAAGAGAGAAAGAAAAAGAGCAAGAAAGAAAGCTGCAAGCACCCCCCCGAGCCCCCCAGGCCGGCTGCAACCTTTTAAAACACGCGCGCCGCTTCGCAGCTGTCTCCTGAAGCCGAACGCGGAAGTTAGCGTTTGGCTTCAGGAGACAGCTCCTTGGCGCTTGTATCTCGAATTTGGGCTTGTAAGTAGAACAAAAATATCTCTCCCCTCCCAGCTCTTATCTCGAGTTGCTCTTAAGTAGAGCAGCTCTTATGTCGGGGTTCCACTGTAATCTGCAAATTTGATCAGGGCCCCTTCCATTTGTTTATCTAGGTTATTTATTTGTTTTTATAGAAAAATTTTATTTACAAATAACAAAGAACATTTAAAAACTGGATGTTACGTGACAAGTTTACGTTTCTATACATCCTTTTAAATAGGTCTTTCTTTCTCCCTTTTTTTCTTCTCCCCGATATTTAAGCTTCAATTTCTTTCTCATTAATCGTTACATCTTTTATTTTAACTATCTATTTTGAACTTTTCCATTTTTCCATCCAACAGTAAAATATATCCCAGCATTTATAATAATCTGAATCATCTTTATTTTTAAGTTCATATGTTAATTTATCCATTTTGGCGCAAACTGTTATTTTTTCAATTACCTCTACTTCTTTCAGTACATCATCATTTTTCCATGCTTGTGCAAAAGTTATCCTCGCAGCTTTAGTTATGTATAACATCAAATATAATTGATTTTTTTCCTAGCTTCTTTCGTGCTATTCCTAATAGAAAAAGTTCCATTTTTAAAAAATCTACCATCTCTTCTATCCAAACATTAATTTTTTCCCAGTATAATTTAGTTTTTTCACAATCCCACCAAATATAATAAAATGAGCCCCATTCTTTCTTACATTTCCAACATTTTGCTATGTACTTTTTAATCAATTTTTGCCAATTGGACAGGTGTTACGTGCCACCTAAAAAACATCTTGTACCAATTCTCCTGGTAGGCGGTTGCTAGTGTCCATTTCTTGTTTTTGTCCCAGATTTGTTGGCATTCATTTAAATTAATATTACACCCAAAGTCCTGAGTGCACTTTGTCATATTATCCT
The DNA here is from genome assembly GCF_031021105.1 of Erythrolamprus reginae. Taxonomy (NCBI): domain Eukaryota; kingdom Metazoa; phylum Chordata; class Lepidosauria; order Squamata; family Dipsadidae; genus Erythrolamprus; species Erythrolamprus reginae. Next base: position 89,940,611 of record NC_091963.1, on the reverse strand, counting down.
TTACCTGTTCTGTTTCTGTTTTATAATTAAGCAAATATTGATACAGGCTTTTTATCATTTTATTATCTGGACCCAACAAAATTTTGTCCAATTCTATCTTGGTTTCTATTCCCCCTTCTCTCTTATCTTTTTCAAACCTTGATCTTGCTTGTAAGTATTCCTACCACTCTAAATTTATTCCCTCATCTCTTAACTCCATTCTTGTTTAAATAGATCCTTCTTCCTTCATTAATTCTTTATATGTTATTGCTTTCCTTATTTTCAAATTCAAGAGAGTGTATGCTTCTAAAGGTGAATACCAAAATGAAGTACCTCTATATATTTGTTTCTTATCTGGGTTATTTATGAAGATGTTGAAGAGCACTGGGCACAAGACAAAACCTTGAGGAACCTACTGCTTACAACTCCATGTAAGTGTAATTCTATTGAGGATCACAAACTAAGTGCAGTTGATTTTATCAAGAAGTAGGGAAGGTGTTATCTACAATATCAAATGCCTTCTTTGGGGATTGTTATTTTGTCATATAAATATTTATCTTTGGTGTTCTGTTGTAATTATAGTAAAGCTCTTGTTAGCCAATGTACTAGTGAATAATTTTTATTAAAGTATTAATTATTTTTTATTTATTTAGATTAGAAATGTGCTACATTCTGCACGGCTCTTAGGAGATGCCTGTATCTCTTTCACTGAAAATTGTGTAATTGGAATAGAAGCGAATACAGAGAGGATAAATAAGTTAATGAATGAATCATTGATGTTGGTGACTGCCCTTAATCCCCACATTGGTAAGTATTTAACAAATATGAAAAATGCCATGAAACATCATGTGATGGCAATGAGTCATGGTGAGTTTCATACCCATGTCCAAGAGTATTGATAAACAATATAAACCAGTGCAATCAAAAACAGTATTAAAAATTATAATATAACTTTAACATTCTTACAAGAGGTTGCTGATAATGACTGAAGTGGCTTGGGGTAGGGATGGGGAGAGTAGAAATGATAGAATCATAGAATTCAGCAGCCTTATCCAAAAACCTGTGTGAGAAGAAACCAACTACATAGATCTGTGTTTCCTTCTGAGGGAAGTAACCCCTCCTAGAAGAATGAAACATTTTTTGAAATGTTTAAAAAGGCAGAATATTATATTTATTTATTATTTATTTATTATTTGGATTTCTAGACTGCCCTTTTCCAGGGGACTCAGGATGGCTTACAGCATAAAAAATACTAAATCAGCAATATAAAATCCTACTCTACAAGCTACACTTAATAATCCAAATAATTAAAACCAACTCTTAAAAACCCAAAACATTTAAAACCATTCAACCAACATTCATCTCATCAAAGTCAGAGTATTCAGCCAGAGGAAGGTATCAGCACTAAATGGCCATAGGCCTGCCAGCAAAGTTGTGTTTTTAAAAACTTTTTGGAAGGCCAGAAGGGTGGAGGCAATGCGAATCTCTGGGGGGAGTTGGTTCCAAAGGACTGGAGCTGCCACAAAGAAGACCCTTCCCCTAGACCTCACCAGGTGACATTGCTTGGCTGACAGGACCTGGAGAAGGCTGACTTTGTGGGATCTGACCGGCCACTGGGAAACATGAGCTGGGGTGGCGCAGCAGGTAGAGTACTGTACTGCAGGCCACTGAAGCTGACTAGATCTGAAGGTCAGCGGTTCAAATCTCATCACTGGTTTAAGGTTGACTCAGCCTTCCATCCTTCCGAGGTGGGTAAAATGAGGACCCGGATTGTGGGGGCAATACGCTGACTCTGTTAAAAAGTGCTATTGCTAACATGTTGTAAGCCGCCCTGAGTCTAAGGTGCTCATTAATTTAATTTAATTTAATTGACTTCTATGCCACCCAATCCCATAGAACTTAGGGTGACTTACAGCAATATAATACACAATAAAATACAATAATAAAATAAGTCAAAATTAATACTAAAACATTAAAATAATAAAAACAATAAAAAACCCCACCGTAATCCAATCAACCAAACATACATATCTATCCAATCTATTCGGCCATAATAGATGTAGTATTCACGGCGCCCAGGCCTGCCAACACAGCTAAGTCTTCACTGCCTTTCGGAAGACCAGTAGGATGTATACAGTACAAACATCGTGGGGGGGCTGGGATGGCTACAGAGAAGGCCCTCCCCCACAGCCCTACCAACCTGCATTGCTTAGTTGATGGAACCTGGAGGAGGCCACCCTGTGAGATCTTATTGGTCTCTGGGAGGTATGGGGCAGGAGACGGCCCTGAAGATAGTCTGGTCCTAAGCCAAGCCTCTTAAGAAAGAGTTGGTCAGCCTATCCACAAGCTCCAAGAAGATGTGATTATTCTTCAGGGTAAAGCCATTCAGTCACAACAGGAATTACCAACAAGCCCCTTCATTGCATCAGCTATGACCCTGACAGCAACCAATAGAATACATGCTCTTGCCACAGGAATAGGAAGCTCAAGCCCAAAGAGGGTATAAATAACATTCGCTCGCCACTCCATATGTTCAGCTGCACCAGGGCCCTGTGCTTGATGGTTCTTCATTAAACCATCTTTCCAGTTTCCATGTTTCCAGTGTCTTTCTCCCCACTTTGAACGGAACCTGATAGATATTTCTTTCAATACTAGCTTCCAGCTGTAGATTTTATTTCTTGTACTGTATACAATTGCATGTGTGTGTGTTGTGTGTAAAAGCATGCAGACGTGCTTACATAGACACAGGTGCATGCAAATGTATCTTGAAAACTACTTCTCTTGTAAAGATTCTAGGAAGAAATAGGCAATATTCTTGTTTTTGGGAAAATGTAAATAACACTCACATTTGTCAACAATCAACATTTTTCTAATGAAGTTGTAATGTCTTTTGATAAGTGGGAAACAAAAGAATTAACTCAATATTTTCATCAGGAAAACATGCCCCTTAGGACACCACAATCATCATAAATACATGCCAATTCCAAATCGTGATCATGTGATCATGTTATGACTGTGTGAAAAATGGTCATAAATCACTTTTTTCAGTGCCATTATAAATTAATCACTAAAATATACCAATATATGCTAGAAACAGACAGGATAAGAGGATATTGTTAAAGACCCAGTGATTGCATGGGCCAAGAACATTCAACATAATATACATTTAACAGATTGGGAGAAATCATGGAACAATATTTGTAAAATCATGTTGTCAGCAGCCTATTTACCCCCTCAAAGACTCGCTAAGATATATCCCAAACTTAAAGATACCTGTTGGAAACAGGGAACATTTTTTTATATGTGGTGGTCCTGCTCTAAGATTCAAAGTCTATAGAAAACTATACATAAGTGGCTTACCGAAATTGTGGAAGATAAAATTGAATATTCACCCAAAGGCATGCTTTTAGGGATCTGGAAACAAAATTACCCCAAGCAAAAACTTTATATTATGACGCGTATAATTACCACAGTCAAAATTTCATTAGCCCAATTGTGGAAAAAGGAACAAATCCCGTCCGAAAACCTCATTATTGAGAAAGTGTATAAATGCGCTGAAATGGATGAAATGGCAAATGCAATCAAAGGAGTAAGAATCAAAGAAATCAAAGAGATATGTAAAGAATGGCATGAATGGATCTGCAATAAAAAATGAATATATCAATATACTAACATCACAGGTTTTATTAACTCATAGAAATGTATATTGTTTGCTTAAGACACAGAGATATGATTTGTAATCTTAATATGCAAAATGAAACTATTGTATCTGTAATAACAATTATATGAATTATCTTTTTTTTTAACAATAAAAGTTTAAATAATTTTTTTTTAAAAAATTGGTTTTCAGTATATAACTACAACATTCAGTATCATGGTTCATTTTATGGGTTGCTAGTCACATAGATACTATACATTACTGTACAATTTCTACTTGGTTGCCTTGGGTGACTTGTCATTGAAGTTGTTTCTTAATGGTCCAAAATATAAGAATCAACCTTACAATACATTTTTTTTTTCTGTTAGGTTATGACAAAGCAGCCAAGATTGCCAAAACTGCACATAAAGAAGGGATGACATTAAAAGCAACTGCTATCAAACTTGGATTTCTTACAGCAGAACAATTTGATCAATGGGTAAAGCCAGAAAATATGCTGGGTCCTAAGTGATGCTACTGTGTGTGATAAAACAGAAAAATAAATAAATTATATAAATCAAATGTTTTGTTGTCCAAAACCTATTCATGGTTGTGTTTGTATTCCTAAAATTAACGACAAAAAATAATATGCTGCTATTTTAAAAAGGCAAGTATTAGTACCAGATGAAACACTTCAGGAAATCTGCTTAATTTTCTACATTGCCATATAAATTGGAATCAAGATACACAAGAAGAATAACCATTATACAGTGGTACCTCATGATACGAACCCCTCGTCTTACGAACAACCCGAGATACGAACCCGGGGTTCAGAAAATTTTTGCCTCTTCTGACGAACTTTTTTCGTCTTACGAACACCAAACCCGAACTTCCGGGTTCGGCGTTGGGAGGCTGCCGAGAAGCCCCGCCGCCCGGCTGTCACCTTTTAAAACAGCCGGGCAAGAGCACGAGGGGCTGGGAAGCCTCTTGCAGCAGCTGCTACAGCGTAGACATTTGGGGTTTTGGCTGGGGGGGGGAAAGGCAGGAGGTTCGGCACCTCCCTCCTCCTCCCATATTCCGCCTCCCTCTCAGCCCGCTAGGCAGGCCGGCGGTCTCCGTTGCGGAGCCCAGCCATGTGGGCTTCGTTCCCCCTCTTACCAGCCCAGCAGGCAGCCGCCGTGGAGCCTGGCCATGTGGGCTCCGCCCCTCTCCTCACCGGGAAGGGAGGGAAGGGAAGGGAGGGAAAAGGTTGGAGAAGCCCTTGCCGGATTCGCGCTGCGCCGCCACCCTCAACTTCAAGCAGAAACCTCTCTCTCTCTCTCTCTCCTTCCTCCCTCCTCTTCCTCCCGTATTCCACCTCCCTCCCAGCCACATTTGCCTTCATCCACCGCCAGCGGCATCCAGCTGCTCCTCCTCTTCTTGCTTTACAAGATGACAGCTGGGCAGCGGCACGGAGGCTGGAGGCGGCAGGTGTGTGCGGAAGAGGTCCACAGGAGAACTGGGGGGAGATGCGGTGCCTAGACACCTGCCTGCAGCAAAGGCACCCCGCGACCACCACCTTTGCCCCCAGAGGAAAGACCCCAGCCCACACCTGCTGCTTGCTCTCCTGGGGGCCCCGCAAAGATCACCTTCGGGAGCTTCGCTGCCCCTCTGTCATTTTGTAGAGAAGCAAGAAGAGGAGGAGGAGTGGATGCTGGTGGTGGCGGAGGAAGGCGAATGCGGCCCGGAGGCTGGGAAGGAGGCGGAATACGGGAGGAGAAGGGAGCCAGCCTCCACACTTTTCTTTCGGCGGAGGAGTTCAGTGGCCAGAGAAAGGGATCAATGTAAAAGCGCCGCTGGGCTCGGAACGACTTTGGCCAATTAGCTCCTCCGAAAGAAAAGCGTGGACGCTGCCTCCCTCCTCCTCCTGTATTCCGCCTCCCTCCCAGCCCGCTAGGCAGGCCGGCGGTCTCCGTTGCGGAGCCCAGCCATGTGGGCTCCGCTCTGTTCCCTGCCGGCTCCTCCGAAAGAAAAGCGTGGACGCTGCCTAGCTCCTCTCGTATTCCGCTTCCCTCCCAGCCTGCTAGGCAGGCCGGCGGTCTCCGTTGCGGACCCCAGCCATGTGGGCTCCGCTCTGTTCCCTGCCGGCTCCTCCGAAAGAAAAGCATGGATGCTGCCTCCCTCCGCCTGTATTTCGCCTCCCTCCCAGCCCACTAGGCAGGCCAGCAGTCTCAGTTGCGGAGCCCAGCCATGTGGGCTCCGTTCCCCCTCTTACCAGCCCAGCAGGTAGCCGCCATGGAGCCCGGCCATGTGGGTTCCGCCCCTCATTGGCCTGATCAGCTGGCCGGCGGTCTCTGTCGCGGAGCCCAGCCATGTGGGCTCCGCTCTCCTCCCCCACCGGCCCAGCAGGCCGGCAGGTGGTCCCCGTGACGGAGCCCAGCCCCATGGGCTCCGTTACATCTTCTGCTGCGAGCGAGGCCATGCTGGCGGCAGCGCAACAAAGAGGGGCATTCATCTTCCTCCCGGAGGCAGCTCTGCTGGATGTGGGCGATGGGTGGGACAGAGGGGCAGGGTTAAGCGCCGGACCCACGGTCAAGGAGCCCACGGTCAGTCGGCTGTGGGCAGGAGGAAGGCGAATGCCGCTCTTTCTTGCGCTGCCGCCAGCATGGCCTGGCTGGCAGCGGAAGATGTAATGGAGCCCACAGGGCTGGGCTCCGTGATGGGGACCACGGGCCGGCCTGCTGGGCCGGTGGGGGATGGAACGGAGCCCACATGGCTGGGCTCCGCAACGGAGACCCAGCGGGGAGGAGAGCGGAGCCCACATGGCTGGGCTCCGCGACAGAGACTGCCGGCCAGCTGATCGGGCCGATGAGGAGAGGGGTGGAACCCACATGGCCGGGGTCCGCGGCGGCTGCCAGCTGGGCTGGTAAGAGGGGGAACGGAGCCCACATGGCTGGGCTCCGCAACGGACACCGCCGCCCTGCCTAGCGGGCTAGGAGGGAGGCGGAATACGGGAGGAGGAGGGAGGCAGCAGCCACGCTTTTCTTTCGGAGGAGCCGGCAGGGAACAAAGCGGAGCCCACATGGCTGTGTTCCGCAATGGAGACCGCCGGCCGGCCTAGCGGGCTGGGAGGGAGGCGGAATATGGGAGGGGGAGGGAGGCAGCATCCACGCTTTTCTTTCGGAGGAGCCGGCAGGGAACAGAGCGGAGCCCACATGGCTGGGCTCCGCAACGGAGACACGGTGAGGAGAGGGGTGGAGCATTCAGGGCGAAGTGCATGGAGGGGAAGGATGTTCCGGTTTCCCGGGCAGGGGTGATCTTCTGCCGGCCATGGGCGAAGGGCGGGGAAGCCAGCGGCTGTAGCAGCTGGTGCAAGAGGCTTCCCCGCCCTTCGCCCATGGCCGGCAGAAGATCGCTCTTGCCCAGCGGGTGGCAAAGCACTGGGGTGGGAGTTGTCAGGACACCCCCCACCCCAGCACTTCGCTTCCCATCAGGCAAAAGTGCTCGGGAGGCCACGGGTGACTGGCGGGGAGGATCGGGAGGCTAAATCTGCAGCGGGTGCTGTGGTGGAGACCTTTGGGTTTGTGGCTGGGGGGGAAGGTGAAGCGCTGGGGTGGGGGGTGTCAGGCCGGACCTCCTGCCTCCCCCCAGCCAAAAACCCAAAGCGGCCTCCCAAACCCGAACTTTCGCTGAGAAGCCCCGCCGCCCGGCTGTCACCTTTTTAAACAGCCGGGGGGCTTCTCAGCAGCCTCCCAACGCCAAACCCGGAAGTTCGGGTTTGGTGTTCAGGTTCAGGAGGCTGCTGGGAAGCCCCCCCCCTGTTTTAAAAGGTGACAGCCGGGCGGCAGCGGTTTTTTGCGGGGGGTTTTTTTGTTGTTGCACGGATTGACTTTACATTGTTTCCTATGGGAAACAATGTTTGGTCTTACGAACCTTTCGTCTTACGAACCTCCCCCTGGAACCAATTAGGTTCGTATCTTGAGGTACCACTGTATTCCAATCAGATTGTTCCATTCTGACAAGACATCATGTATATTAAGGAATGGATAGTTCTTATCTAAAGTAAATGTATTATGCTTGTTTCTAGTTGCAGTTAGATTTTATTATATTTTAGATATTTTAGTTTTTCCAGATTAAACAGTGACAAAATTTTAAATAAATCAAAATAATTATTCTCTTAAGCAAAATTAATCCATTTATTTTTATGATTTATATTGGTTACTATGATACTCTATCAGGGAATGGCAACAAAACAAGCCTAAACCATTTTGTTACCCTCAAAAAACAGTACAGTAGTACCTCTAGATACGAGCTGCTCTACATGCGAGTATTTCAAGATACGAGCCACGAGGGGAGAGACATTTCTGTTCCAGTTCTGAGCTCAAATTCGGGATACGAGCTGAGCGTCCACTAGGTGGCGCAAGAATCCTTGCTTTTGGTTATCTTGGAGGGGAAAAACAACGTCTCAAGTTATTTGTTCCAGATACGAGTTGCCTCGACATACAAGCTCCCTTCTGGAATGAATTATGTTCGTATCTAGGGGTACTACTGTATAAGCAACTAATTGCCCTTAAGAAGAGACAAGATGAAAGAACCTCCTGCGAACAGCTTACTGGGACTGCAAAGCAAAAGAACTCCTCTCTATTCTGGCATTTAATAGCCAGACACTCAGATAAAATACATGCTCCATTAGACGTTCCTATACCTACTAACACCTGGGAACTTTACTTTCAGAGGATGTACGAAGACCCATATAAAGAAAGTATAAGATCTACAAAGAAGGACTTGCCAAATTGGACCCGTCTCAGAGCCTGAAATTAAATCGCTCATTGGTCAACTCAGGTCAGGCAAAGCCCTGGGAGCTGACTCGGTTACCTCAGAAATATTGAAGAATGGTGGACACCAGTTTTGGCAGCACTATTCACGTATATTGATTCCACTGGCTACGTCCCAGAGGATTGGGGCTTGGCAATTGTGATCCCAATTTTTAAGAGGGGGAAAAGAGATGACCCTGCCAATTATAGACCAATAAGTCTATTAAATATAATTAGTAAACTTTACGCCAAACACCTACAAGACAAGCTAAAGGAGTGGCTGGATTCTGAGAATCTGATCACTGAAGAGCAAGCCGGCTTTAAAGAGGGAAGGGGCACTATTGATCAGTGCTTAGTCCTCCGCCATCTTATAGAAAAATACATCTCAAATAGTCCTGTATCACTATATGCTGGATTTATAGATCTCAAGTCAGCCTTTGATTCAGTAACTAGGACTAAATTATGGGAGAAGTTGGAAGCTGCCTCCATTGATCAAAGGCTTCTTCATTTACTATGTGCCCTACATACCAAGACGTCCCTCAAGGTGAGGTGTAATACGCAAGGGTCCCTCTCAAAGCAGGGTGCATCCTGACCCCCCTACTTTTCAACTTTTATATAAATGATATGGCAAAATGGTTGAACAAACCAAATCCCCCCCCCCCCCAAAATAGGCAACCGAAATATTGCTGTGATCCTCTTCAGGACGCCAGTGGGCCTTAAAAGAGCCTTGCGAGCCCTTCAGTACTGTAATAACGATAACCTGAGTATAAATTATGAAAAAACAAAGATCATGGCCTTTGCAAAAAGGCCAAAAATTTACTCATGGTATCTTAATGGGCACAAAATAGAGCAGGTAACCACCTTTAAATACCTGGAGGTGGTCTTTCAGGCCAATGGCTCAAGGAAAGCACATGGAGAATATGCAGTTGCCTTGGGACAAAGATCAGCGAGCACCATTCTCAATTTTTTCTGCACAAAGGGAGGTTATTATGTTCCTGCTACTATCAAGCTTTTTAAGGCCAGGTCGCTAGCTCAACTTTACACTTTACACCACTAGAATTAGTTCAATCCAAATTTATTAGAGCAATTCTCCAGATGCCACGTTGCGTCTCAAACGCACTTCTGTGCCTGGAAACTGGACTGATAAATGTCGAAGCAAGAATCTGTATAGCGTCCCTAAATATGTGGGTAAAGCTTAATTTTTTTCCACAAGGTCTTGCTCCGTTAATCCTTCACGATGAATTTTCCTCCTCATGGATTAAGGCTATCGAGTTCAATCTTCAGAAATTAGGCTTCTCCCCAGATTTAATACTCAAGATGAACTATGATCTAGCAGGACAGACCTTGCGACAAAGGGTGGAGGACATGGAGAGGCAGGAGGACTTGGGTAGAGCTCTGCTGTTTCTGGTCCCAGATGCCACTAGATATGTTGTGGCTCCTGCAAGATACCTGGGACAGCTAGAGTCAGCAAGCCATCGAAAGGCATTTGTTCTTGTACGGTGCCATGTGCTTCCATCCGCCGTTTTGTACGACAAGTACAAGGGAACTCCAGCCACTGAAAGATTTTGCCCTTGTGGCTCAGGAGAGGTGGAGACTGAGGGACACATGCTCCTGAGATGCTCCTTTTACACTGACATTAGGAGAAAGCATATTCTACCACTTATTGAGGATATCCTGGCCGCTTGGAGGTTGCCTATCTTCGGTGGTTGCTTGGGGATGAGCAGGCCAGGATTACGGCACAGGTGGCCAGATTCTGCGCAGCAGCAGCAGGGATTCGTCGCAAATGTGTGCCTGCATAGCGAGATATGTACATCTCTTGTATAGTTACAATGGGTCAATCTTGGTTGCTCAGTCAAGTCCTGTTTCCTGTTCTTTTTCCTTTTAATTATTAATATTATATTGATGGTCTTTGACTGTAAATAAAATATTATTATTATTATTATTATTATTATCAGCTAAGGTAAATTAATTGTTACATAATTTTTTCAATGAATATGAAGCAGCTATTTTCTTTAAAATATGTATTAATATGATTTACATGCTGCCTTTATTTTTATTGATTTAAGAAAATGTATATGGGCCACCGAATTTATTCATGACTCCAGGCAGCTTACAAATATAAAAGCCCAGTACAAAAATAATAAAGAAGAAATAATGCCCCAATCTCACTGGTGATAACAATTTAATAAAACAAGATGGGCTCCATACCATTCTGAGGTCCTCGGGACCATTGGCAAACCCATGTTTCACCACCTTGTGAAAGAATGACAAAATGGGAGCAATCTTATCTCCAAAGTGATAATGTTCAACAAAGAGGGAGCCACCACTGAAAAGGCTTTTCTACTTGGTCCTGCTAAATGGACCTTCTTAGGAGAGGGAATCCCTAGTGGTCCCTGCCTACCTGCTGTGATGGATCGGGTAGATTATAATCAGTTTACACAATTTAATTCAGTTCAGTTCAAAACAATGCAAACAAACATCAAGTGGATATGTAAACATCTAAATAACCCAATATTTCCCAGACAGCAGTTTCCATCCCTTACTAACAAAAACATCATTGTAATTTAAACCCACTGTTGCTTTAGTCCTGAAAGACTTACTAAAAGCAATAGGTAAGCCCAGTGGGAAGCTTCTTCTGCCCATGACTTCATGGGTTGTGGTTTCTATTGCAGCTCCTTAGGATGCCCAGCATCAAGCTCCAATTAACTTCATTCCATTCCATTATTTTTATTCCATTCTATCTCACTGCTTCAATAAAAAGACGTATCTTCCGAATCACCAAACATAGGGGCAGTCACAAGATCACATTAGATGAGAGGGTTTTAGGGGAGAGATCTGGAGTATATTTATTCTAGTGGGATAGGAGATTCTTAGGGAGAGGTGTGGCAGCAAATAACCTAATCCTATGCCATGTAGGGCTTTAAAACACTTTGAATTGCACCAGTTTCTATACAGAGACCATAGAGTGCCTCCTGTGATTGCATTAGTCTGGTATGAAAGCAGTATTGCTTCAGACAGGAAGGCAGTGCAGAGTCTTGAGGAGGACATTATTGCCAGTTCTATCCAGGATATAGCATTTAAGTGATACTTGACCATTGTCTGGGACATTACACACTCTTTTCAGAACCTGTTTCCTTGCTGTGTTCTGAGATCACTGAAGAAATGACATTTGGCTCCAATGTAAAGTCTTTAGTATACAGCTTGTATGAAAATGTAAATGTATTGTCCCCTCAAAACAAAGCAACACACAGTCATTAAGGTCTAAACTGCTGGCAACAAAAGTAAGTATATAATATTAACCCCCGTGTGTGTGTGCATATAAAATAAGAAAGAAATGAGAGAACCTTTATTGTCATTTTTTAAAAATTGTGGGCACTGAAGTCAGGTCCATTTCCTTTAGGTAAGGGTGAATTTAATTCTGCCAGAACTTGACACTGGTCATTTTGCCATCAATGTTATGTAGAAATCCAGTGTCATCTAGAAGGACAGCTTGACAAACATCCAGAACATGTCTATTAAGGAAAGCTAACTAATCTCTCAGATCAATAGCATCTAGTTTGGTTTCAATTTATTCTTCCAAATTCAGGTCTTCCACACTCAAGCTAATAACCTGAAAATATCAAATCCCAAGCTCCAAAAACGGATATTTTTACAACTGAATATCAATAGAATATTGTCCAGTAATTTCAAAGCTGCAAACGGTATTTCCATTGAGTTCACATGGACATTAAATAACATGGAAGGCAAAAATAAATTAGAATCAGTATCTTTATTGTAATCAATGACCAGTCTAGTAAGTTGACATATTACTAAATGCAGAATAATTTCCAAAAGGTCAAACAGAAAGTCTTATAATTACATACTTGTAACACAAAGAAAATTGATCAATTAGAATGCAAGTCCAATGAGTGAAAGCACTGTCTTGTTTGTCTCACAGTATAGTATTTGTTTTAGTGCCCTTTTCTATCTACATGCCAAATTCTGATCTAAATCTAAACAGGAAAGGATGAAGACAATGTTACAGTCACTCAAACTGCAGTCTCAGCTTGGCTAAATTCAGAACATTGGACCCTGGCTGATAGTTGATAGCATCACCATCTTATTTAAGTCAGCAGGAGATTCTATAGGACAAAATACTTAGGAGGTACTTATAAGGCAATCTGGATGCAATTAAAAACAATGATGTGAATAAATCCAATAATCTTACCTACTACCATCAAGGAATTTGCAAAGAAAAGAAAAGATATAGAAGACACTGCAATGGATAACTTTGGTATGGCATTATTCAAAGTGGCAATAAGCAAGCCTAACAAATTCTGGGTATAAGTTTGATCCTATTACTAAAAAATGCAGACAATATCCAGATATATCATAAATCCACTGAAGGCTGGGTCATCTATTTGACAATCCCAGAAAGCTTCCTATGAGAAAATTTATTGCCTTTTTCCTCTGAATACTGCTGCTTTAGATTTTAAGATTATAATTTTGCCTCTAGTCCAGTACCATAGTTGCTCAATCCATTTTTGCTCACATTTCACCACTCAAAACACTCATAACTAATCCACAAACTAATCCACATACAATGCTACAGGTTCGAGAATGAGAAGAGATGCTTAGAAGTACATTACTTCTGATTGACTAGGATATAGTTATTCTATGTTTCAATCAGGTCAGTGATAATAAAAAGATTGATCAGATTTGAGAAAACCACCGCCAGTGTGCTAACACCCTTAACCTCCAATGGTGGGTGGACTTAAATTTGGTCTCCGGCCATTGCTCCTGTGCAGAGAAGCATGGAGAGGTTGGGAATGTTTTCAACAAGTTTTGTGATTTTATTAGTTGCGTTTTAGTCAAGTGTGTGTATTGCCTACTGTCTGTCTTTGTGAGTTGGTTTGCTGTTATGCCTTGCTGTTATGCCCTTTATTAAAAAGACATTATAAATAAACATTTATTATTATTATTATTATTATTATTATTATTATTATTATTATTATTAATCTGAACTTCACAAAGTAGAGTTGCATCCATGGCAAAGCCATCAATTCTAGATCCTAAGTTTACATCAACCACTTTTTTTGGAAATTTGGATGTAAAACTTTCTATTACAACCCAAAACATTTTGTTTCAAGAATTATCTGCTGTCATCTCCTCTATCCTCCTCTCTATTCAAAATGACTGTCGTATCAAATAAACTATTAATCAGGGTTATGTTCTTCAATTCAAATCATACTTATAAATAATTTATGGATGTTGAAAATAATATAGGCTTATTATCATATATACCAGCTAGAAACATTTCAGATGAACCTTTTAATGTTGGAATTTATAATGTGAGCCAAACATCTTTTTAAAAAATCACACAGTTAAATTGAATTGTTCTGTAATATACAGCGTATGTCAAAATGGATTATACAGTGCAATTATGTACTATCAAATGGGGTGGCAAATTCAAAAACAGAAGTACAATAATCTAACAAATAAGCTATAAATATTTTAGGTACTACTTTTACACACAGAACAAAACCAAATTTTAGAACTCTGAATATATAATACAGAAAGAAATATTAAGTTCCTGGCATTAATAAAAATTTGTAGTGCTGTAATATTTTCTAAAAACATTATCATTCATTCTTTATTTTATAACATAGTGATATTGCAAAAGTATAGATTAAACCTCCACAATTATTTTTGTTCAGAAATGTATATGAAAAAACATTTACTTTTGAATTTCATAATTATGTTGCAGGAATCTGTGGGAGTCCAAATTCATCCACCAGTACCCCATCCTATGAAATTGAAAATTATTTATGATTATTTCTTTCACCAAATGATGAAAATACACTTTAAATAGAGATTAATATCACAATCATCTTTTTTTAAAATTCGGAATAATCTGCCCCAGGAAACAGGAAATATTGTGTTCACATATGTCAAATATTGATCTTATAAAAATTAAATATTTAACTGTGGTATTATCATTTATTGAACAAGATGCTTAGTAAGTTAAGAATACAAATGGATATGCTATAAACCCAAAATCCTATATGAGGATAACCAAATAAAAAGTTCAGCTAACTTTCATATGAAAAAGGGAGTTAACCAGTTTATGATCTGGAAATTATTCCTGCGAGTATTGTAGGGATGCTTAAAATGTTTCACTCTTCACATGATTATCAAATGTATTTTAAGTCTGAAGTGAAATACATGTGTTTGGAGAAGTTTGTTATGAAGGCAGAGCAAATTATATTCTGACCCCAAATAAAACAAAACCTGATAATTAGGAAAAGTAATGGGGCTGTGATTGAAAACAGTATCCAATCACTAATTACAAAATGTTTCCATCCTAACCAAATAGCATCGGGCTTTTTTTTAAAAACCCTTTATCACAGACAAGATGTGGGATTTAAAATGAACAAGATAAACCAATGCAGAGCTATCAGCCTGCTTGGTAAATTACTTATTTTAAAAGTTTGCTATGGAAAAAAAGTTTCATGTAGTTGGGGTTAGGAGATAGGGTTAGGTGCACCTTATGTACAATGTAAGCCAGGGGTCCTCAAACCTTTTAAACAGGGAGCCAATTCATGGTCCCTCAGACTGGACCGGAGCTGGACCGGATGGGTGGCCATGTCTAGGTCATGTAACTAGGTGGGCGTGGCCAATTTAATAGTCCATTAAACAATGAACACAAATTAAACTTTAATTTATTTTGTTCCTGCAGGTGTTTTATTTGCGTTTGCTTGCACATTGCTCTTTAGTTGACTTTTCCTTTTACTAGATCATTTCCCCCCCTGTTGTTTAGGAGTCTAGTGATCCACTTCAGAAAACTCCGTTTTCCAGCAATTCTTTTTAGCCCCAAGGCGCTTGAGAAAACTCTCCCTCTCTTCTCTCTCTGTCTCTTTTTCTGTCTCTCCTTCTCTCTCTTTTTCTCCCTCTGTCTCTCTATCGTTCTTTTTGCCTCCCCTCTCTTTCTTTTTTTGTCTACCTCTCTTTATGTTCTGAAGGCAGGGAAAGTGAAAAAGTTTTCCCATGTTTTTTGGCTTCCCGGGGCCCTGTTTTTCCACTTCCCCCACCTTCATCAGCATTCTGCAGGCCAGAACAGGCAAAAACAGGCTGGCTTTTGGCCAAAAAAGCCCATTTTCACCCTTTTGGCCTCCTGGGGAATCTGTGCTCCCTGTTTTTCACCTTCCCCACCTCCAGAACGTCTCTGTAAGCCAAAATGGTTGGCCTTAACTTTCAGTTCCAGCCAGCGAAGCTTGCAAAGGTAAGTGCTGCATTCAGCTGAAGAGTGGGTGGGCAGATGTGGGTGGAGCAGCTTTGTCGTCCTGCATGAGCCAGATTAATGGCTTTGGCAGGCTGCATACGGCCACAGGCTGTAGTTGAGGACCCATGATGAAAACTTTATTTTTATTGGCAGACATACAAAGAATGTGTATGTGTGCATGTTTATGTGTATACAATTCTTAGTTTTATTTTCAAATTGAGAAACTGCTCATCTCCCTCACAGAAGGACTTCATACAGGAATATTGCTTAATGCTGTTGAAGTATGAATTCAAGGTGTGTGTGTGGATGTGTGTTTTATACCGTAGTATAAAATTTTTGAGCTTTGGCTGCTTGTGTCCTTTATGCATGCACTTTGCAAAGATGATAGTGGGTGTGCAGGGATTGGTCTGCTGAGTTCTACTTTATATAAGCACGGTGTGCATGTTCTCATATTTTGCTTTTGCTAATTAATCAGTTGAGTAAGTCTGAATAGCCTGTTATGTACAAATAATAGCAAACAACAATACAAGAAAACTGAAAAGTATGCAACTGTGTTGTTTCATTCTGTTAAGTTTCAGAAAGATGTTAAAAGCTGTTTTTACTACTCCCTACATGGAATAGTGTTGGTCCTAATGCTTTCAAAAATGTTTAAAATCATTCCTTCAACCTGTCTCTGTCTGAGTCAGGCTACCAGAGACAACACATGCTTGACATGAGTTCCTTAGCATCAGCAATGGTGGCAGCAACTCAGTCAGCAGTTGATCCTGCTGTGACTCGTTTGTAGCCATGTCCCAGCTGAAGGGGGCTCCAGTGATACAGGCATCCACTGACCTCTGTTCCACTCAGGAAGGGCCCAAAGAGGAATGCAATCCTTGGCGGCCTTATAGGGAGAACTTGTATAGGCAGCCCTTCTCCTCTCTACAGCCCCTGCACATGCACCTGGCAGGTGGGCAGGCAGCTAGCCAGTTATTGGGCCAGTCTCCTTTGTGTCATGGATGTTGTAGCAGTCAGGTGAGCAAGGTTTAAATGGCTCCGCTCCCTTGCCTCCCCCAAATAGAGCCTTTAGTTGGTCAATCTCCAGGAGCAGCTGTTGGGAGCATCATGCTGTTTCTCTATGGCTGGAACTGCAGGTTGTGCTCCGGCTCAAGGGCCGAATGCTTCAAGGAAGTGTTGCTAGCAACGGGGCACTGGCCGGGTTGGGGGCATCAGGTTCAATGGGCCAAGCCAGTTATTCCATATGGCCAGTGCAACAGATGGCTCAGTGGCAGGAAGCCCAAGTCCTACACATACTGCCACAGCCCTGGGGATATCATAGGGCACCACTTGAGACTCACTCACCTCCTGCCACTGATGCCCTTTGAAATGGGTGGCCCCCAAGATGGAACACAGACTGTAGTTCTTGCAGCACCAAAACGGAAAGACCAGCTGTACCAGAGATCAACTTTCTGAAGTAGTACAACCAGGGTGCAGACGGAGGGAAAGAGGCTGGGGCCAGTTGAACCTTGGCTGACCACTGCAACATCTAAGTCACCAAGGAAACTGCTGTGCACCTGCCCGCTGCTCATCTACAAGGGGTGCATACAGGGTTTCCTGGGAGGGCAGGGGCCACTTATGCATGCTCTCCCTACGGGACAAGGTTCTAATCACGGCAGAGACTCATTCTCCCCTTTCAGCCCTTCCCAAATGGAACACTGGCTAGTGGATACTGGTGGGACTCTATAGTTGGTGTGGCTGGTGGCTACAAATGCAGCCTGCCCACAGGGGGAGAAACTGTTGGCTGGGCTGCTGCAACTGGAGGGGCTGTGCCATGCGTGCGTCATCTCATCTTGTGGCCTGGCTTAGGCAGGGACAGGGCAAGTTGTTCTTTATCCGGCAAAAGGTAAGGGAGCCCAAGAGGGTTAGTCTGGGAGGGAAGGAGAAGTTCCTGCCCCTTTTTGTCCCCTTTTGCCCATTCCACCTGGCCACCAAGAGATGCATTTAATTGTCCTGTGCGAATTACCAGGGGAAAAACATCCCTCGATGAATTGCCTGGGACAATGGGATGTGGAAGACTGCTGGCGGAGGTCTGCTGAGCATAAATGCTGGTGGTGGGTTGGCTATAGTAAGGGGGCTCATGGAAAAGTGGATGTGGAAATGCAGCCAGCGTTAATTGTCCCATTCTGAAATGACATAAGACCAGGTAATTTCTTCTAAAAATAATTGCTCATCCAACATACTCCCACACGGAGGAATCTCCAGGTTCCTTCTTTTTCTTGCTACCTTACAGGACC
This sequence comes from Erythrolamprus reginae, assembly GCF_031021105.1. Classification (NCBI taxonomy): domain Eukaryota; kingdom Metazoa; phylum Chordata; class Lepidosauria; order Squamata; family Dipsadidae; genus Erythrolamprus; species Erythrolamprus reginae. The sequence goes on along the minus strand of NC_091963.1, from coordinate 89,922,671 downwards.
AAGGAAAGATGCTTTTTCTGTAGTTGCCCCATTCTTTAGAACAATCTTTGACAGGCCCCAGACTTCTCAATCATGAAAACCTGGCTTTTCTTGCAGGTATTATCAGCTCTTTTAATGGTACTGTTATGTTGCTTACTATTTTATATATTATATATATTTAGTGCACATAGTGGGTTTTGTTTTGTTCTGTTATTGTTCATTTTTTGCACAGTACATTGCCCAGAATTGTTTGAATTGGACAGCCTTACAAATGTAAAAATTAAAAAATATGTAATGTATTTGATGTAATACCTTACACTGTCATGAATTCATTTGTTGTATTTAAAATCAAGGTGTATAGGTATTATGTGAACTTTGTTCATCACTTTGCCTTAGTCAAAGGCAACAATTATGGTTATAGTAATTGTTGTATTTGACATGAATTTAGGAAAATAACCCCTATTAAGCCCTCAATAGGGGTTAGTAACTCCTTAATCTACTATGCATAACTTTTCAAATTATCACAGTAATAAAAGATCAACAATGAAATGAAAATAAAAACAAACACAATATGCTTTTTGTTTGTTGCTTAAAAGAGGGACAATTTTTTTTAAAAAAACCCTAACTTTTGGTGACTATTGCTCTTTAAAGGTCTATTGATTTCTATGTGCTATATAACAGTGGGGAGCTGAAGAGTAACTCACTTTGTTTTTCGCTTCAGTTGGCATGCCTTCTGGAATTGATGGAACACTTGCAGGTTCATCAAGATAGGAGCTGTCTTCATCAGCTAGAAGTTCATCACCCAGTGCTTCTAGTTCTAAAATTATGTTGAGTATAAAAAATGTCTGATGACTGAAATTTGGAATGAGGTTGTTATATTTGATTTAAATTCAAACAGTACAGCAATTAAAAACCCTAATATCTCTGGAAAATTAATTAAAACCCATTTATATATGGCTTTTATAAAAAATATTCCTTTTTGCAGACAAACATTTTAATGAAACAATATGCTTTTCTGTAGTTTGATTACATAGCTTCATGATGCAGCAGGAGAACCACAATGCAAGACTGAATGCAATACACAATAATATTTTTTTTGGTCTTTTCTTCATTTCTTTTTATTTGTTTGCTGGCAAATGGCTCTAATAAATTGAAACTGAAGGGAATACAGATTTTTTTATATTTCCTATATTATTGACTCCCACATAAAAATATGTTTACATTTTCTGTTGTTTGCTTATAATCAAGAAAATACTGTATAAATAGTAATTAAATTACCTATATATTGAACTCCCCAAGTTGGGGATATACAACTACACCAATATTTACTGGTAACTCACCTGCCTCCAAGTCATCTTCATCTATCTCTGGCGTTCCATAACTACGACCCAATGCTTCTTGAATTTCACCAGCATCTTCCATCATATCTTCCAACTGGTCTTGCAGGTCCTAGATTATAAAATATACTATCACAGTAGGGGAGACCTGCGATTGTTCTGTCTTTCACCATGACAGAAAGAACTTATTTGCCTGATATTAACAAAGCCTTCCTGTATTCTCTTTTAATTCATGCAATTAGTCAATATTTCATATTTGTACAGATATAAGAAATATTTCTGTTGAAGTTTGAACTATACTATATCATGACTTGTTTAACAATTATTTACCAAGTATGAGAACCAAGCTGAAGACTAGACTTTTTGAAACTAGTGAAAGTAAACTACGATTTCCACTAATTTAATACTTTAAGTCTAGATTTAGCTGTTATCATTATTTTCATATTCGAATAATATAGCACACTGGAAATGTTGTTTAACTGAAACTGGCAACTCATGAAAGCTATTTACTCTCATCTCAACTTACTTGAGAAGGTTGTTGTGGAAAAACTAAAGGATCAAGTGCTATTTATGTCACCTTGAAGTACTAACTATAAGGTGGAATATAAATCTAACAAAGACAGTTTAACTTATATAACAAAACTATATGTATTTTACACAAATTTATTTATTTTATTTTATTAACTGGATTTATATGCTGCCTGTCTCTGAGGACTCAGGACGGCTTACAACATATGTACAACATAATACACAAATGTATTACTATTTATTTGTCACGTAATTGCTATCCAAACAGATGTTTGGATTGGATTTGTCATTTTTATCTATTATCGAGTCCTTCCCAAGTATGTGGTATAGGAAGATATTGATGCTTTATGATATTAAGGATGTAATCTGTTCAGAGCAAACCTGTCTTTTGCAATTGATTGATATTGAATTTGTCGATGCTAATGAATTTTTGAATAATAATTAATAACAATGAATTTTTCATTATTATTAGGGTTTGTCGCACAGTCAGCCAATTGTTCAGACTGGATTTCTAAGGACTAGATAGGCAGATGTGGATGTTTGATGGTTTTATAGATATCACTGCAGGATGTAAGCTATTGCAAGTAAGGCTGTCTTTTGTAAATAACTGATGGTGAATTTGTCAATATGAACATGGGAGAGACTCTTTGACCACTATGATAAGACCGGAACAGTACTGTTGAATCTCTGGAGTAGTACTCATTTTCCTCAAAGCACACAAGAGCAGAATCAGGTCAAGGTAGTGGTTAATTATACTTAGCTGCATAGTCAGTCAGATGTTCAGACTGCATCAGTCGATTTAGATAATTCAGATATCATCGTAGGATATAAGCTGTTCCATGTAAAGCTGCCTTTTGCAATTGACTCAGGTGAATTTGTCAATGTCAATGGTGTTCAAGTGGTACTCCAGTTGTTTTGGGATTACGTCTATGACTATTAGTACCATCTTTGCTTTATTTTTCCATAGTCATTCTTTTTCTATTTGCAGGTTTTTGTATTTTGTTGTCTTCCCCAGTTCTTTCTCATCTATTATATTGTCTCCAGGTATATGGAAACAGGCAGGCACCTGTCACATAACACTCCAGACTTAATAATCGTTGACAAGAAAAATAAAGACATTTGGATAGTGGATGTGGCAGGTATTGCCGCATCCACTATCCAGATTTATTATTTATTTAATTTATTTTAATTTAATTAGACTTTTATGCGGTCCAATACCTAGGGTACTCAGAGTGGCTTACAACAAAATAAAATACAATATAATAACAATTGTAAGTAGTCTAATAAATACCAAATTATAAAAAACCCTTTATAAAGCCATTATAAAATTCACCATACAATCCTATCAAACGACACACATACCAATCAACATATTTTGGTCATGACAGATGTTAATATTCATGGCTCCCAGGCCTTCTGGCAAAGCTAGGTCTTTGTAGCTTTCCAGAAGGCCAGTAGAATGGGAGCAATACAGACATTGGCGAGGGGAGTTGGATTCATAGAATTGAGGCAGCCATAGAGAAGGCCCTCGCTCCCCCACAGTCCCATCAACCTGCATTGCTTAGTTGATGGATTCCGGAGAAAACCAATCCTGTGGGATCTTATTGGTCTCTGGGAAGTATGTATTTTTTAATCTTTCTTATCAACAATTGTAAAGTCTGAAGTATTATGTGACAGGTGCCTGCCTGTTTGAATTCTAGAGTCCCAAAGCATTTTAGCTTTTTCATTTTCTATTGCATTTTTTATTTTATTGATCTGCTTGCTTCTACTTGCAGGCATTATTATTATTCCAGGCCAGAAAAGAGGACTATAGAGCTTTTTATAAGCAACATTAAAACTCACCTCAATCTGATCAATTTTTACTTCCTTGTAAGCTTTTTTCATTTCCTTCACTCCTAGCTTCATAGCATCAACCTAGAAAAGTTATTAGATAGAATAGTTAGACTCATTAATACATTGAATAAATAAATACAAAAGTATTGAAATGAATTTTTACCGTTGTTTTTGTATCTTTTAGGGACTGGATTGTATAGTTGGCTTGTTCCATATTGAAAGATTGCTGGGCAAGATTATCCCGTTGGTTTTCATACCTATATTAATAATATATAAGCTTAAAAGCAAGGTACAATTGCAGTACTACTTGTCTTTCATAAATACAACAAATCAAAGAGTGCAAGATTGTTTCAGAAAAACAAATTTTAATGCAATGGGGGAATATTTAAATAATGAATTAAAGGGGAGGGATAAAATGGCAGGAGCGAGCACCCAGTGGACTGTATTAAAAAAGGCCATCTTAAAAGCCACAAGACTTTATGTAAAGCAAGTAACTAAAGGTAAAAGGAAGAAGAAACCGCTATGGTTTAGCAATGATGTAAGGGCTATAGTCAATGAAAAAAAGGCTGCCTATAGGAGGTATAAAGAGTCTGGAAGTATAGCTGATAGAGAGGTGTATAAAATGAGACAGAAGGAGGCGAAACAGATAATATACGCTGCTAAAGCCTCAAAAGAGGAAGAAATAGCAAAATCTGTAAAGAAGGGGGATAAAACCTTCTTCAGATATATTAGTGATAGGAAGAAGAAAAACTGCAGCATCACAAAGCTTAGTACCGGGAATAATACATGCATTAATGGGAATAAGGAGATCGCTGACCATTTCAATAGCTACTTCTGTTCAGTTTTCTCAAAGGACACCTTACAAAATAATACTATAGAAGGATATAGCATTGCTTCCAGCTGTACGGATTCAGCTCCAGTGATCTTAGAAGCCGATGTTTTAGAAGAACTTGAAAGATTAAAGATAAATAAGGCATCCATCCCAGAGTTCTTAAAGAACTCAGATCTGTCATTGCTACCCCCCTGACTGATTTGTTTAACCAATCCCTGTTAACAGGAGATGTTCCTGAGGATTGGAGAATGGCCAGTGTTGTGCCTATCCACAAGAAGGGCAGTAGAGAAGAAGCTGGAAACTACAGGCCAGTTAGCTTGACATCAGTTGTAGTTAAAATGATGGAGACTCTACTCAAAAAGAGGATAAATCAGCATCTAAAAAACAATAACTTATTGGACCCAAATCAGCATGGCTTTACTGAAGGCAAATCGTGTCAGACTAATCTCATTGAGTTCTTTGACTATGTCACAAAGGTGTTGGATCAAGGTGGTGCCGTGGATATTGCCTATCTGGACTTCAGCAAAGCCTTTGATACGGTTCCACATAAAGAGCTGATAGATAAATTAGTGAAGATTGGACTTAATCCCTGGATAGTTCAGTGGATTTCAAGCTGGCTGAAGCATAGACATCAGAGAGTTATTGTTAATGGCGAGTATTCTGAGCAGAGACAGGTTACAAGCGGTGTGCCACAAGGGTCTGTTCTGGGTCCTATTCTTTTTAATATGTTTGTGAGTGACATAGGGGAAGGTTTGGTAGGGAAGGTTTGCCTATTTGCCGATGACTCTAAAGTGTGCAATAGGGTTGATATTCCTGGAGGGGTCTGTAATATGGTAAATGATTTAGCGTTACTAGATAAATGGTCAAAGCAATGGAAACTGCAGTTTAATGTTTCCAAATGTAAAATAATGCACTTGGGGAAAAGGAATCCTAAATCTGAGTATTGCATTGGCAGTTCTGTGTTAGCAAAAACTTCAGAAGAGAAGGATTTAGGGGTAGTGATTTCTGACAGTCTCAAAATGGGTGAGCAGTGTGGTCGGGCAGTAGGAAAGGCAAGTAGGATGCTTGGCTGCATAGCTAGAGGTATAACAAGCAGGAAGAGGGAGATTGTGATCCCCTTATATAGAGCGCTGGTGAGACCACATTTGGAGTACTGTGTTCAGTTCTGGAGACCTCACCTACAAAAAGATATTGACAAAATTGAACGGGTCCAAAGAATGGTGGAAGATCTTAAGCATAAAACATATCAGGAAAGACTTAATGAACTCAATCTGTATAGTCTGGAGGACAGAAGGAAAAGGGGGGACATGATCGAAACATTTAAATATGTTAAAGGGTTAAATAGGGTTCAGGAGGGAAGTGTTTTTAACAGGAAAGTGAACACAAGAACAAGGGGACACAATCTGAAGTTAGTTGGGGGAAAGATCAAAGGCAACATGAGAAAGTATTATTTTACTGAAAGAGTAGTAGATCCTTGGAACAAACTTCCAGCAGACGTGGTTGGTAAATCCACAGTAACCGAATTTAAACATGCCTGGGATAAACATATATCCATTGTAAGATAAAATACAGGAAATAGTAAAAGGGCAGACTAGATGGACCATGGGGTCTTTTTCTGCCGTCAGTCTTCTATGTTTCTATGTTTCTAAGTCCCAGCCTCCAAATTTAGAACTTGGAAAAAAGGGGGATGTCAATTCCTATAATAAATCAAATCAAATCTTTATTATGGTCAAAGAGCAGCATGCGTTCTTGTGGTAAATGTAACTAGCTTCCAACGATTAAAAAACAAAATCTGCTGACTAAATAGGTTTTCTTGGAAATAATATATTATTGTTTTGCCAGGGGATTTTCTTTACTTGCAGTTCAATCTATAACCCAAAATTCTCTAGAAGATTTCCATTCAAGAATTAACTAGGCGTAACTTAGCTTTTTGGGATCTGTGATAGTTAGCAAGGTGCTGCCATGTTTTAATTCTGCATCTATTTAGTTTGAAGACTAACTAAAAGTTAGATTTCAATTGAAATAGATACTTTTTTGAGTTACAAAGTTACTAGTTTATCAAAATACAAAATAGGGAAATACAAATAAAAATCACAATAATGGGAAAAAGGGGGAGGAAAAGATAAAAAGATAAAAAGGGGGAGGAAAAGATGAAAGAGGAAAAAGTGTACAATAAAGGAAAAAAGAACTTCTGATTCTTTAGGGCACAGGAGAATAAGGTAAAACATAGAACTTCAAATTTATTATTTATACATAATAATAATTTATACATAATAATATTTACTAGCTAGCCATTACTATAATAACAAACTCATCATAACCCCAAACCCAACTTTCATTTTTCCCACTTTAAGCAAAATCTAGAAAACAAAATAGATACCAAATTCTCTCCAGAATCTGGTTGTGAATTGGACCCCCTGATCTGATATGATTCTGCGGGGGACTCCATGCAATCTGTAAATGTGTTTTAAGAATAACCTAGCTAAGTGTCTGGCTGTGGGTAGCCCCGAACAAGCGATTAAATGGGCTTGTTTGGAAAACAAATCGATGACAGTCCAAATAACACCGTTTCCCTTGCTCTCAGGGAGCTCCAATATGAAATCCATTTCAATTTCTTCCCAGGGCCTAGTAGGGTTGGCTACTTGCTGCAGCAATCCGGGTGGTTTTCCGGGCCTATGCTTTCTGGTGGCACAGGTGGCACAACTTTTCACATAATCTTCGACTTCCGCTCTTATTCTGGGCCACCAGAAATGTCTCTGTGCCAGATGCATTGTTTTCAGGGACCCGAAGTGGCCCCCTAGTCTGGAGTCATGACTCCGTTGGAGAATATCTAGTCGCAGGCTGGCAGGCACATATAGCTTGGTTCCCTTCCAAGCCAACCCTTCCCTCAGTGTTTTAGCCGGGATATGTTTTAGTGTAAAATTGAACCGACTGAAATATTGGGCCCATCGTACTTGCTTAGGGGAAAGCCTCTGAGCGGTCTTTAATGCTTCAAGGTTCTTATGGTCAGTCCACACTTCGAAAGGAATGGCTCCGCTTTCCACAAAATGCCTCCATGTCCCCAATGCTACACGTACAGCAAATGCTTCCTTCTCCCAGATGTTCTGGTCTCCGGCTAAGGCTTCTGTCAATTGGAATAAAGGCTTGCTGAATGCAGAGATTTATAAAAACAAAAACATCATCTTTATTTTTCTTCCTTCTGTTACAAACTGTATCATCGGTATGCAGTCACTTTTATCTCAGTCTTTAGTAATCAAGAGCAGCATAAACATTCTCGAAGCATTCCTCCCTTCATCTTAAGATTTATGGCTAGGTAGCATTAGCCAAGGTAATAAAAACTGCAATTAAAAACATATAAAGCAAAGCTTACTTCAGAACCGCGGAAAGGCATCTCCATATTGATTCATAGCAGAATTGAAAACTCCACCCTTCTTCTCCACTGACACCTGGACGTGACAAATTAATTACTTAATTAATTAATCCATTCCTCTCCTAATATTTCTTCCCTGACACTTGTTCCCTTTGTCTCTGTAATTGTCTGGAACAAGGATTTACCCATCTGATATCTGTTTCTCCTTCACTTGAGTCGGAGCTCATAGGAACGTCCTGTGGTTGGTCTCCCACTTCTTCCTCTGCCTGTAAATCAGGACCTGTTACTAATTCATAAACACTATCCGAATCAGGATCTGCAAAATCCTCAAACTGAACAGGAGTATACACAACACCAGATAGCCCACCTCCTCTCGGTGGGGGTCAGCTTCTTGGAAAGGTATGCACAAGGCAGCAACTGTCCCCTTCCATTGTCTTATAATAGCACCACAGCTATTGGCACATCACTGGTGTTGGACTGGATCCGCTCAGGGTCAGGATGTTGCACAAAAGTCTTTTGTGTCTTTCGAATGCCTTTTGGCATTCCATTGTCCATCTGATTGGCTGAGAGGGTCTGGGCTTAGTAGGGGCTGACTCAGTCTTTAGTAATTTGGTTAAGGGCAAGGCAACTTCTGCGAAAGCTGGAATGAACTGCCGGTAGAAATTTGCAAATCCTAAGAAACTCTGTAATTGCTTGCGTGTGCGGGGAGCTTGCCAATCAAGCACTGCCTTCACCTTAGTTGGGTCCATCTTTATGCCTTGCTGGATATGCGGTATCTCAAGTAGTCTACTGACATCTAGTGAAATTTGCACTTGGAAAGTTTCACATAGAGCTTAGCAGACAAAAGCATCTTCAAGACTTGCCTCACCAACTTGACGTGGTTAGGGAGATTCTGGCTGTAGATAAGGATGTCATCTAAGTACACAAATACCCTGTTGTAGAGGTGGGCATGTAGAACTTCATTTATGTACTGCATGAACATGGCAGGGGCCCCTTTCAGACCAAATGGCATCACTCGAAATTGGAAACTCCCTAATGGGCAGTTGAAAGCGGTTTTCCACTCATCCCCTTCATTTATTCTGATACAGTAATAAGCATCCCTTAAGTCCAACTTGGTAAAGTATTTCCCCTTGGCTAGATGATTTAGTAAGTCCTTCATGAGGGGGAGGGGATAAGTGTTCTGCACACACACCGCATTATGATTTTGGCAGTCAACGACTAAGTGAAAGCCTCCGTCCTTCTTCTCCTTAAAGAGAACAAGGGCTGCTGTCCTGGAATTTGCTGACTGGATGAATCCCTTTTTTAAATTGGTGTCTATGTAATTTCTCAGCTCTCCCAATTCTTTCAGTGACATTACGTACATCCTAGGTTTTGGTAGAGTTGCCCCTGGTTCAAATTCTATTACACAGTCTGTAGGTCTATGACAGGGCAGGTCCATTGCAATCTTCCTCACTGAAAACTTTTCCCAAGTCTCTGTATTCCAAGGGCACCTTCAGGAGATCTGGAAGTGCTCCTTCCTTCATTGTAACCACTGCTAAGAACCCATCTGGCTCCTGCCGGGGAGGAGGGTTTCCCCTATCAGTTTCCGAAAAAAGGGTTAGAATCCAAGGGGATGAAAAGCTTATGATGTCCACCCACCCAACAAAAGGTGGGAGTCCATTTGTCCATCCAGGCCAGACCCAATTTAACTGTTTCCGACATCTTGGGAGCGACTATGAATCTCAAGAATTCACGGTGCCGCCTATCCGCAGCTCCACTAACTCAGTCAGGAGCGTAGCGGGAACTCCACCCATTAGAGAGCCATCCACCTGCTGGAACCGGATGAGTTTCGCTAAAGGCCTGGTCTGGATTTTTAACTTCTCCACTACGGTTTTGCTAATAAGGCGTCTCAAGCACCCTGTATCTATCAGAGCCCATATTTCTTCCTCCTCCCCCGTGGTCATTACTTTAATCCTTGCTTTAATGATGAACGGATGGATGGGCTCACTCACAAATGGGTCGTCCTCTCTACTGGGCTCCTCATTCCAACCGGGGCTGGTTCCTGAAGGCATAGGGTTTTCACCTTTAACAAAATCCTCAGGAGGGCACAGCTCTGTAGTTTGAAAGGCCCAGCGACTCTGCAGAGGGGCTTCTTCAGATCCTCTTTCTGCTACCGGGCATGGCTCAGGTTTTGGGGGAGAGAGGGGCGTCAATTAGTCTGTTCCCTTATGGCCAGTCTGGTCACATCTGTAGCAATTTGTGCCCCTCATAACCCCTGAGCAAGGGGAGCCCAGCTGACAAGGGAAAAGGTGGCCTCTTAAAAGATCCTTTGTTGCATGGGGTGGAGGAGGTCCCTTCTCAGGAAGAATTATATCATACAAAGCGACTGCCATGGAATCTGAGCTTCAGGGGGTAATTTGCATACTCCTGGTGCATGCTGGGAAGAAGCTAAAAGCTCACCGCGAGGCAAAAGAACACCGGGTTTGCTGACCAGGGAAGCAGAGGAAATCACCAACCCAGCAACAAGAGCAGACATGTCACCTCTGCACTCTCCCGCACCCACCCTGCAACCTACCACACATAAAGAACAACACAGAGAGTGAGAGAGAAGATACACCAACCATGCACACAGAAGTCACTCCCCGAACAAGCATAGATGAAGACGGAACTGAATCCATGGTGTGCTGCAGTTTGTGCTCCATGTACTCACTCCTCCCCTCGAACCTCCAAAACTTTACCTGCAACAAATGCAAACTCATCCAGCTACTTGAGGAAAAAATCGAAAACCTAGAGAAAAACCTAACAACCCTGAAGCACCAACATCACAACGAGAAAATCCATCAGACTCCCAACAAAACCAACACCCCAGAGGAGCTAAGCCGAATCCACGCCCCAGAAGCAGTAAATAGCTGGACACACATCACCCTAAGATGAAAAAACAAGCCTCCACCAACTCCAACCCTCCTCCTCCCAACCCCACTGCCTACAAGCAACAAATATTCAGTACTCTCGGAACAAGAAAACCTGCAAACATCTGACAAAGAACCACCAAGAACCAAGCACAACACAACTCCACCAAAAGCCTCAACAACAGAAGCTAACCTCCCTCACCCCAAGCCAGCCAAAAAGAAAAGGAGAGTACTGGTAATTGGAGACTCAATCCTCAGGGGAACTGAGCCTCCCATCTGCAGACCAGACAACCAATCTAGAGAGGTGTGCTGCCTCCCTGGAGCTAAAATCTCTGACATAACTGAAAACCTCACCAAAATACTCAAACCCACGGACTACTACCCACTATTGGTGATTCATGCGGGAATCAACGACACAGGGAAAGACATGAACCAAATTATGAAAGACTATGACCACTTGGGCAACACAATCAGAAAAACAGGTGCTCAGGTTGTTTTTTCCTCCATCCTCCCCACTAGAGGACGACACCCCGCCAGAGAACGCAAAATCCCGCAGATAAATCACTGGCTTAAAGGATGGTGTCGCCATAAGAACTTCGGCTTCCTCGACCATGGCCTGCACTATCTCCAAGAAGGGCTTCTAGCAAGCGACGGGCTACACCTCACTAGAGCGGGGAAGAACCTCCTAGGCAACCGACTAGCCCAACTCATCAGGAGGGCTTTAAACTAGCTCTGAGAGGGGAGGGTGACCAAACTATACGACAAAACGCTGAACAAAACAAGGAAGGGGAACGGGACAAGCCTACAAACAAACCTGAGATTAAAAAATTTCTACCTGCAAACAAACACAAACATCTAAAATGCCTGTACACGAACGCACAAAGCTTGGGAAACAAACAGGACGAACTGGAATTATTAATACACGAGGGCCAATATGATCTAATTGGAATCACAGAAACCTGGTGGGACGAAACACACGCCTGGAACACACAGATAATGGGTTACAACCTCTTCAAGAAGAACAGGTCAAACAAGAAAGGAGGAGGTGTTGCACTATACATCAAAGACCACTACACTGCCACAGAACTACATCCAACCAAAGATGATAACCCCCTAGAAATCATATGGGTCAACATAAAAGAAAAAAAGAGCAACACCACAATTGGAGTATACTACAGACCACCCAATCAAACAGACACAATGGACGACCTCTTCACATGCCAACTAACAGACATATGCAACAAACACAGCACGACAATAATGGGGGACTTCAACTACCCAGACATCAACTGGAAAACTAACTCAGCACCAAGCGGAAAGTCTGCCAAATTTCTTTCCAGTCTAGCTGACAACTTTCTAACCCAAAAAGTTGAAACAGGAACCAGAGGGAATGCTATATTAGACCTAATACTAACAAACAGGGAAGAAACAATAGAGGGAACAGAAGAAGAAGGGAAACTGGGAGAGAGCGACCACGTCATCCTCAAATTCAACATAGTGCAATCACTAGCTACTATACCCAACACCACTACAGTCCCAGACTTCAGAAAAGCGGACTTTAACAAGCTCAGAGCGAACCTTGAACAATGCCCCTGGAACGAACTCTTAGAAGGAAAAACCACTCAGGAAGCCTGGGTGATCCTAAAAAACAGCATCATAGACGCCCAAAACAACGCAATCCCCATGAAAAGGAAAAACAGGAAAACCAAAACTAAACCTGCATGGCTAAACAAAGCCCTCGCAGATGACATAAAAGGAAAAAAAGCTAAGTACAAACAATGGAAAGAAGGACTCATAACCAAAGCGGAATATCAGCAAACAGCCAGTTCCTGCAAATAAAAAATAAAAACAGCAAAGGCACAATATGAACAACACCTTGCAGCGGAAGTCAAAGACAACAAAAAAAGATTCTTCCAACACAATAAGAAGAAAATCAAAGAAACAATCGTCACACTAAAAAACGAAGAGGGTAGAGAAATCACAGACAGCAATAACCAAGCACAGCTACTCAACGCCTACTTTGCAACAGTCTTCACACAAAAGGGAACCTCCCTCCAACCAATCTGCAATTTAACTGCAACAAACTGCCCCAGAACCGAACTCAACATAGACAAAAGCACAGTGAGGGACTACCTGAGGGAACTCAACGAATACAAATCACCAGGGCCAGACGGACTTCACCCCAAAGTCCTAAAAGAATTGGCAGACACCATAGCGGAACCACTCCTCCTCATCTACCAAATATCCTGGATCACTGGAGACCTACCGGAAGACTGGAAGCGAGCTGACGTAGTCCCCATCCACAAAAAAGGCAAAAAGACAGACCAATCAGTCTGACCTCTATACCTGGAAAAATACTGGAGAAAATAATCAAAAAACAACTTACCCACTTCCTAGAAACAAACAAGATCATATCCAATAGCCAGCACGGATTCATCAGAAACAAATCATGCCAAACCAATCTCATATCATTTTTCAACACCATAACCAAGTCAGTTGACCAACGCAACTCAGTGGACCTCATATACTTGGACTTCAGTAAGGCTTTCGATATAGTCGACCACAATCTCCTAATCCACAAACTAGAAAAAAATGGAGTAGATTACTACACATGTAGATGGATAAACAGTTGGCTGACCAACCGCACCCAACGAGTTGTCCTCAACGGCACCAAATCCACATGGAAAAAAGTAGACAGTGGAGTACCACAGGGCTCTGTCCTGGGTCCTGTACTCTAACATCTTCATCAACGACCTGGATGAGGGAATAAAAGGGGAACTAATAAAATTTGCAGATGACACCAAGCTGGCGGGGGTAGCCAACACCCTTGAGGACAGGCTCAGAGTACAAGAAGACCTAGACAGACTATCACAGTGGGCCCATACCAACAAAATGAGGTTCAACACCGACAAATGCAGAGTCCTCCACCTCGGCAAAAAGAACCCTAGACATACATACAGCCTGGGAGATACCCCACTCAGCAGTAGTGACTGCGAAAGAGATCTTGGAGTCTTGGTGGACAATCAACTAAACATGAGTCAGCAATGTGCAGCAGCAGCCAAAAAAGCCAACTCAATCCTAAGCTGCATCAACAGAGGAATACGCTCCAAGACCAGGGAAGTACTAATACCACTCTACTATGCCCTGGTCAGACCCCACCTGGAGTACTGCATCCAATTCTGGTCACCTCACTACAAAAAAGACATTGAAACTGTGGAGAAAGAGCAAAAAAGAGCAACCAAAATGATTAGGGGACTCGAAACCAAGACTTACGAAGAGAGATTGAGAGAACTGGGCATGGACAGCCTAGAAAAAAGAAGGTCTAGAGGGGACATGATAGCAGTTTACAGATACTTGAGGGGTTGCCACGGTGAGGAGGGGGTCTCTTTATTCCCCAGGGCACCAATGGGCCGGACGAGGAACAATGGTTGGAAGCTGACCAAGGAGAGATTCAACCTGGAAATAAGGAAGAACTTCCTGACGGTCAGAGCGATCAACCAATGGAACTGCCTGCCAGGGGAGGTGGTGAACTCCCCAACTCTGGACACCTTCAAGAAGAGATTGGACTTCCATTTGGCTGGGGTGCTGTAGGGTTTCCTGCTCAGGCAGGGGGTTGGACTCGATGACCTAACGGTCCCTTTCAACTCTATTAATAAATAAAATAAAAGTATACCAGTCTTGAATGGCCCAGCTGCCTCTCACCTGCAGTTCACACGCCTCTCTCAACTTTGGATCAAGGGCACTTTTGAAAATATGGACCAAACAGTTTTCTGGCCACCCCTTCAGGTTATAGGCAATCATTTGAAATTCTTCCATAAAATTCTTCACAGGCTTGCCTGCCTGTTTCAATTGAAAAATACAAGTCTCCACTTCTATTTGTCTTGCTACACTATTCAGCTCAGGAGCCCTCTCATTATGCAATTTTGGAAGCAGTCTGCTGTTTGCAATCAGAGGAACAGGAGAAGGGGGCCGAACAGGTTTTGAAATTCCCCCACAAAAGAATCCCTTTGATATAACAGCAGCTTGCCTCTATCTTGCAATTCACTTAGGGAGCCAGGGACTGGGATGGAAGGGGAGGCTACATTATTCATTGTTGCCATGCAGAGAGGTAACTTCAGGGGCCATGGGGAAGGGGATCTTCAGAAACCCATGGGCATCTCAGCCACCCCTACTCAGGAAGATAGGTTGTTTCTGGTTTGTTCATCTTAACCCCAAGCCTATTCCTCTCCTCTTTACCTTTGTAATGTTGAACTCTGTCTGGCTCCTACTGGAGAGGGGGATAGAACATTCCAAGCCCTTCCACCTCCAGATTCTTGGTTAATTCCCTCTGTTCCATTCTTCAGATTAACAGCCATGTCTGGATTCAACTTGAATCATTCAAACTCTGAATCCCTTAGATTACATCCGGGTCAAAAACCCATATCACATCCCCACACCCACAAGTGCAGTCATGAGGACCAATCCTATGCAGGATTCCTGATTCCTTCCTGTGTTCGTTACTATGGCATTAGCAGAAAGGAATGTGTGGTGGCATATTTCTCTCTCTCTCTCGCCCCCCCACCCCCCCTGTTCACTACCAAACTGTGTCAGGCCAACCTTTGACTTCACATTCTGACTTTGGGCCTGATGTATATATTTAAATAACCAGAAAATTCTCTAATATCCTTATTCAAAATTTCAAGACCAATATATAAAAACAGGAAATAAGGGGCATCCTTGCCTTGTATGCCTTTTGATTTTACATGATTTAATTGTCTCCATTAATTACAACCTTTGCTTTCTATGGTATAAATCACATTGACACCTTGAATACATTTCTCCCAAATGTATTCCAGAATATATAAAATGAAAACTAATATTGTTGAAGGCGTTCTCTTCATCCAAAAATATTAAAGCTATCTGTTTCTCATTATGATATTTTAAGTATTTAATAATATTCAAAACATTGTCTCTTAATGATTTTTTTGACAAAAAGCCAGATCTTCATGAATATATGACTATAAAATCTTCAATCTTTTTACCAAAATCGCATCTAATTGTAGACTTCTTTTTTAATGGCTAAAGCAGTTGGTCATCAAAAATTATAGTACTAATTTGTGAGACCATCTGGACTTGAGCTTTACCTGTTTTCATTTTTTAATAGTTTTTGATATTTCAAAGATAGTTACTGGATTATTCCTGGGGGGCTCCAGACCCTCCAAAGCCAATGAAGTAGAAATCAATCTCGCTGAATTCCAAGAGCAGACCACACTGGAGAAATGAAGCATCAAAAAGGGGAGAAAGAGAGGTGTTCCTCCTAAGCCTTGTTGGGACTCCATTGTGTGCTTCTGCTGCAATAAAGAGGGACACCAAGTACTAGAGTGCCCCATCCTGTGGCCAACCATTGCCAACCAGTCCTGAGACCTGCTAAAGAAAGAGAAAGGACTGTCCAAACTGAAGGAGATTAACTAAAAAGGAGTGGAGATTAAAGAGTTCACTCTACCTAGCAATGAGGGAGAGAGAACTCTGACCTGGAAGCCTTCAATCGTTTACAAGAGTGACAGCGAGGAATAAGATGACCTGGTGGTAAGTGGCATTATTATCTCCATGACTACTAGAATAGAACTAATGGTGGCTTCCTCAGGATGCAAGGGACTCCTGATTACCGTGCTAGATTCTGGGTACATCAGATGTCTGGTTAGCCCTGGTGTGGCGGGAAAACTGTGCATTTGGTTGAGGGAACTGAAAAACCTGAAACTGAATGGAACAATGGCAGATTTGGGAGGGGGGGGGGGAATCTGGCCAGTAGTAGGATTCAGTCAGTTTGCAATGGTTTGCATGAACCAGTTAGCTTTTTGTGCAGTTCGACGAACTGGCTAATCACACCACTGACTCTCCCTGCCCATTGCCTCTCAGTCACTCCTTACCTGGCTTGAGAAAGTAAGGGCAATGACAGGAAAGGAAGACTTGCTCTCATTGTGGCTGGAAATCTGTGCCATAGAGGGTGGTACCAGAAGTGGTGCAAGAGGAAGCACAGCTCTCGCCAGCCAGGATGAGGTAATGGCACTATTGCAGCAAGATGGAGCACTGCAGGTGGGCTGAAGCAGCAGTGGCGATGGCTAAAGCTTTAGCGAGGGAGCAAAGTGCCCCGTATTTGCCTTTGTGCAGCAACAACATTCTGCCTTCATTGCACTCAAGGCCGCCCTCACCTCCTGCTGCTTTGGGCTCGGAGCTGTAAGCCACATCTGGGAAGCATTGTGGCAGAGAGAAACAGCTGGGTTTAATTCTCTGGCACCTCATCTCTTGCTGGGTCTCGCTGCTCAACAATCAAGTTTTAAAAGATTTTTGCAGCAGGAAACAAATTTGAGCAGTAGGTGGCTACTTCCAGCCTTTGTTGGTGCAGCTGAGCATGTCTCAGTTGCTCAAGGAGATGCGTGACCTGCTATCCAGTCCGAAACAATGACCTGCTATGTTCGCTGCTGCAGCTGCTTCATGACCTGCCCACTGACCTGAGCTGTGCTGCCATTGTCACCTCATAGCCTGACCACTGACCTGACCTGTGTGCCACTGCTGCCTCATGGTCTGCCCACTGGCCCAACCTGGCTACTGCCATCACCTCATGACCCTGTTCACTGAGCCAACGACCTCTTCCTCATGTCTCGCATCTCCCCAAATGACCAAGGCACATCCAGCTGTACCAACAAATAGTGCAGAAGTAAGCCACCTGCCATTTCTGCTGCAAAAATATTTTTTAAAAACCTGACTGTCATGCAGTGAGATCCAGCAAGAGATGACGTGCCAGAGAATCAGATCCAGCCACTTCTCTCCACTGCAGTGCTTCCTGGATGTGGCTTACAGCTCTGAGTGAAAGCGGCAAGAGGTGAGGGCTTCCTTGAGAGCAAATGTACTAAGATGAAGGCAGCATTCTCTTCCTATGCAAAGGCAAGTATAGGGGTACTTCACTCTCACACTAAGGCCATTACTACCGCTGCTTCGGCCTGCCTGCACCACCCCACCTTACTGTAAGTGACATTGAGTTGGCCACGCCCACTCAGTCACATAATACCCCCTTAACTACACCTACCCAGCCAGTCATTAGGAAGAACTGTTTGTTAAATGACCTGAATCTCATCACTAGCCACATTTCTGATTAAAGCTGGTCAGATTGAGGATAGGGACCAATGTAGAGTCTATCCAGGCTTGGGACTCACATGTCAAGAAGTGGAATCCCTCCATAGATTTGGATCGGGACCAGTTGAAAGCGTGGAAAAAATTTTCTGGCCCAGAAGCAGAGGCAAAAATGACAAGGAGCCACCGTGAGCCACGAATAAGAAAAGCAAAAGTAGTAGTCACAGAAAAAACTGTAACAGGGGAAGAGCCAGAACCATCTATTCCTAGAGTACTGGGACCTGGGCCATGTGTTCAGTGAAAGGGAGTCTGACTTCTGCCCCAAAGCCCTACAGAATGTGCAATTAAGATTGTCCTAGGAGCTAAACTGTCAAAAATTAAATTGTACTCAATGATGTCTCCAGAAATGGAAGATCTTCATTATTCATTGAAAAGAATTTAGACAAGAGATTAATTCAATTGACCAAGTCCCACATGGCCGCTCCTATGGATGGATGAACTACAGGACATGTACTAGAAACAAGCTGATATGAGGAGAGCCCCACAGAAGTTTAAAGTAAGGGATAAAATTTACCGCTCTACAATGTTTTTGCAGTCATAGCAAGAGTTGGACTCAAATATGTGGGCCA
Source organism: Erythrolamprus reginae (assembly GCF_031021105.1). Taxonomy (NCBI): domain Eukaryota; kingdom Metazoa; phylum Chordata; class Lepidosauria; order Squamata; family Dipsadidae; genus Erythrolamprus; species Erythrolamprus reginae. Next base: position 89,904,168 of record NC_091963.1, on the reverse strand, counting down.
ATTTCCTGCTGCTAGGATCATGAATCCAATGACAATTGAATTGAAATTGACTAGGAATCTTATAATTCATCCATCCAGTTTTCCATTGTAGTTTTTTGAAACCTGTCACTGAGACTCACCCTTTTATCCTGCCATGAAGCCCACACCCCTCCTATTAGGAGAACATTTTGTGTTAAGAAATCCTTAGATTCTTGCTGATGTAGGGAAAATTTTATGGAAGCACTTTCTCCTCTCTGAAATTGAGTGGGTTGAGGCATACACTCCTCCCACTGCACCCACCAATTCAAAGGTGGGTTTCAGCAGATTCTGACTAGTTTGCAGAACTGGTAGTAGAAATTTTGAGTAGTTCAGAGAACTGGTAGCGGAAAGTTTGAGTAGTTTGGATAACAGTAAACAGCAATAGCATTTAGACTTATATAATGCTTCATAGAGCTTTTACAGCCCTCTCTAACAATCAGCATATTGCCCCCAACAATCTCAGTCCTCATTTTATCTACTCCGAAGGATGGAAGGCTGAGTCAACCTTGAGCTGGTGGTGAGATTTGAACTGCTGAACTACAGCTAGCAGTTAGCTGAAGTAGCCGGTAGTGCTGCACTTTAACCACTGCGCCACCCGAGCTCTTACTGCCTCTGATTGGCCCCATTCCCACTCTCTGCCTCTCACCCCCATTCTCTACCTGAAGAATCCCAACTGATCAGGAGGAAATGGGGATTTTGCCTTCCCCTGCCACACCCACCAAGGTATGCCTACAGATCAGGTATTTAAAAAATTTGAAACCCATCACTGCACCAATTCCATGTTAGGTATCTCAACAAACACAAGTGACCCATCTTCATATTATGTGCTGCTAACTATTATATTTTATTTTGTAGGGCTAGACTTGTTTCCAGAAGGGCAGCATGTCATGGTTGCATCTCATCTATCCAAGCTTCATAAGCTGGTAGCCAAACATTAGCATGGAGGTGGGGGGAGAGGACAGACCCCTGTGACACCCCACAGAGGAGAGGCTGAGGGGTGGACCTCTGCTCCCCCACTAACACCGACTGCAAATGACCAGAGAGATAGGAGGAGAACCACGTAAAACGGTGCCTCCCACTCCCAATCTCTCCAGTCGTTGCAGAAGGATACCATGGTCGATGGTATCGAAGGCCACTGAGAGGTCGAGGAGTACCAGGATAAAGGAATGACCCCCATCCCAGGCCCGCCAGAGATCATCCATCAGCGCGACCAAAGCAGTTTCTGTGCTGTGACCAGTCCTGAAACTGGACTGAAAGGAATCCAGATAATCAGCTTCATCCAAGGACTGTTGGAGCTGGAATGCCACCACTTTCTCAACAACCTTACCCAAAAAGAACAGATTGGAGACTGGCTTATAGTTCTTCAATTTGGCTGGATCTAGGGACGGTTTCTTCAGAAAGGATCGCACAACTGCCTCCTTCAGAGGCTGTGGGAACGACCCCTCATTCAAGGAAGCATTAATCAACACATGGATCCAGCCATGTGTCACCTCCCGACTGGCCAAAACCAGCCAGGAGGGGCAGGGGTCCAGTAAACAGGTGTAGGAACACATAGTTCCCATGGCCTTGTCCACTTCCTCAGGAGTTACCAGATGAAACTCTTCCCAAATAACAGGACTAAGACCTGACCCTGTCACCTCAATCTGAATTGCCCAATTGGAGTCCAGATCATTCCGAATTTAAGCGACTTTATCTGCAAAAAATTGAACAAATTCCTCAGCCCACCCCTGTAAGGGTACACTGCTACCTCCCTATTCAGGAGAGTTACCCTAAACAGGGAGGCTGGGCAAGAATCTGCAGACGCAATAAAGGTGGTAACGTATGCTGACTTTGCCGCCTCTTTCGCCACAAGGTAAGTCTTAATGTAGGCTCGTAGCCATGTTCGGTCAGACTCAGTTACTGACCCTCCATGCTTGCTCTAGGAGTCTCTTTTGGCGTTTCATCCCCCAGAGTTTCTCAATGAACCAAGGAGATCTCCAGGATCTACTATCTCGGAGAGGCCGCAAAGGTGCAATCCAGCCCAGAGTCCCCAATGCAGCCTTATTCCATGCTGTCATCAGAGACTCAGCCGGACTACAGCCAAAAGAGTCAGGAATTTCCCCAAGCTCCCTCTGAAACCCATTCGGGTCCATTAGGGGCTTGGAGCGGAACCTCCTAATTGGTTCCGCCTCCCTGTGGTGGGGGATTGGTCAATCAAAGTCCAGCTCAACATTGTTTGATCATGACAAGGATGTGATGACTATACCCCTTAAAACCAGATCATTTTTTCACTGCTCCGAGAGAAATGCCAAGTCGAGTGTATGTCCCCCTCTGAGTCGGACCCTGGATTACTTGGGTCAGGTCCATGGTTGTCACGGAAGCCATGAACTCCTACACTACTTCCAAGGTTTCACCGAGTGACAGTAGGTTAAAGTCCCCCAGGACCACAAGCCTGGGGAACTCCATCACCAACCTGGCTACCACCTTGAGCAGCATAGGTAGGGCTGTTGCAATACAGCTGGGAGGCAGGTATGTTAACAGCAAGCCCACCTGAACCCCTAAATCCAATCTCAAGAGGAGAGACTCACACCTGACAATCTCAGGAGCAGGGATCTTGCGGGGGCTTAGAGTCTCATGGACAATGACAGCCACTTCCCCATTCCTTCTGTGGTGTCGCAGGTGTTGTGCCCCATCTGGGCACATTTCCAAGAGAGGACCTCCCTCCAGACCCAGCCAGGTTTCGGTCACACAAGCCAGGTCAGCCCCCTCCTTCAAGAGTAAATCTCCGATCAAGGGGGTCTTGTTGGCAACCGACCTAGCATTGAGTAGCAGCAGCCTGAGACCATAGCCCTGACTACATCTCACACCAGCTACACCAGCTCCTGAGCTCGATAACACTTCTGGTGGTATCACAGTCTCTGGTTGGCTTTCCCTCTCTAACTCCTCATCCTCTTCACTCTCAGAATTGGGTGCCAAGAACACTAGTCTAGGATCTTCAAATTCCATGATTAGCTGAGCAGGATGTGGATCAGCCAAAACAGATTCTTAATTTTTTTTGCTAACGTAGACTCCTCCAATGTAATGAAGAACCATACTTTCGTATTCCTTCCAATTTATTCTAGAAAACAAGTTCCTTTTCTTTCCATCTTAAGAATTTTGCTTTTTTCAATTTTCTCTGCCATAAAATAATGAAATGTACTGCAATAGGAAAATTTGGGTTAGAGGTATCTAATATTCAATGCAAAATGAATGATAATACCAATCTTATTACCAAGTCCAGCTCAAAAAAAATGCCTGAATAGAAGCCTATTTAAAAATATAAATTTAGGACTAATATTGATACCCATTCAGATTAATGATCCATTTGAAGACAAATGTTTAGAGAATGAGACACTTACATTCGCTTCTGTTTTAATACTCTCAAGGCTTTCTGCTTTACCATATTCTAAAAAATATATATATAAAAAGCAGATGTTAATTCAATGATTAGTAGCTGAATAGAAATGTTTAATTAAACATATAATTAATTGTATTTTAAAATTAATATACAAGCTATTTGCTATAATGCCTAGAATCAATAAATATCAGTAAGACATTCTTTGATAAGATTAGCAATAATCAACCAATTAAGCATATGTTTAAACAAATTCCAAAATTGTTCAATTAATTTTATTTAAAAGAATTCAAATCACATCATTTCCTTTGCTGTTACTATTAGTATTCTGTACAAAACAGTTGGGTTTGCAATATATAAAAAAGCTAACAATGAATGTTTGTATGTATTGAAGTACTATAGCTTTAAGAGATAGTGTTGAAAATTGTCATAAGAGGGAACTAGAAAGCATGATTTTCTCTCTCTCTGCTCTCTCTGTTCTTTCTGCTGATTCACTGAGACTGATGTAGTAAGCTTGATGATAGTTTAATGTATTTGTAAGCTGTAATGTATGTCTGACATGTAAGACAAAGACAGGCTTGTAATATTATTATTGTATTGAGAGATATTGACTGTTTAACTTGACTGCGCTATTTCTAAGGTAAACACTATTTTAGACACTTTAATGTATCTTGTATGACTAATAATTACTCATATCTCCTGCAGGGTCCAGGACAGTGATGGTGAACCTTTTTTTCCTTGGGTGCTGAAAGCATGCACGCACGCTGTCACACATGTGCAAGTGTCCACACCCATAATTCAATGACTGCGGAGGGCAAAAACAGTTTCCCCCGCCACCGGAGGCCCTCTGGAGACTGGAAATGGCCTGTTTCCCAAATTCTGGTGGGCCCAGTAGGCTCGTATCTCCAGGCTCCAAAGGCTTCCTTGGAGCCGGGGGAAGGTAAAAACGCCCTCCCCCATCTCCCAGGAGTCCAAACACACCCTCCCAGAGCCTCTGTGCAAGCCAAAAATGTGCTGGCCAGAACACATATGCATGTTGGAGCTGAGCTAGGGCAATAGCTCGCATGCTAGCAGATATGGCTCCACGTGCCACCCCGTGGCATAGGTTCCCCATCTCTGGTCTAGGACTTTTTGCCTCCTCCACTTCTTCAAGCCTGTTTTGTCCCCAGCCTTTCATTCCCCAGCCATTCGGTGCTGCCTTTTCTCCCTGGGCCTTTCGCCGAAAAGGCTCAAAAGCACTTTCACCCTGGCCTTTTGGACATAGGAAACAATTTCCTGTCAGCCAATCAGAGGATTTGTTCTTTTTCATTCCCTTCCACTTTGCTTGCGCATGTGTGTGGAAGCAGCATTTTTAGGAGAAGGAGCAAGAGTTTTAGATTTTAATTTGATTAGAAGTAAGGCAGAAATCAAAATAACAAATGAGCGCAGTTTCCCTGTCTTTATCAAAAAAAAATCTACTTCATTGAATCTTTTCTGGTTCAGTAATTCTAAAACAAAATTACATCCCCTCCTTAAGAATCCCATCCTGTTCTTAATTCCTTGTGCTTTATAGGAGAAGGAATGGGAGGGGGTAGCCTCTCCCTCTCTCCATATGTGTGTGTATGTGTCTGTACGGGGGATGGTGGGGTGACAGCGGTGTGTGTATGTATATGTGGGGTGGCTGGCAGAGCCGGCATCCACAGGATGCGGACATCATCTGCAGGAGCCAGATGAGCATCCCAAGGGGCCGAAAGTGTGTTTGTGAGTGTGTGTGTGTGTGTGTGTGTGTGTGTGTGTGTGAGAGAGAGAGAGAGAGAGAGAGAGAGAGAGAGAGAGAGAGAGAGAGAGAGAGAGAGAGAGAGAGAGCGAGCTTGAATCTTTTGGAAGCCGGCAAAAGACCAAACTGCCAGTGGCAGGTTCCAGAGGCACCTTTGCAGGCTTTACCACCTTATATTGCGAGAGAGGATGCCCAAGAGCTAGGCCAATTCATTGTGCCCCTCCGTCTGCGCTTCTTGGACTCACTTTTCCCCAACCCACCCCACTTTTCTCAACAACGGAGGCTTCTGCATGCCTCTTGATGGATTGCACTATCTGCTCTGATATCTCTTCCACAGCACCTTAATGTACCCGGATAGGAATAACATCAGAAAGATCGCAAATAGGGAGTTGTGGGATCTTGATATATTTTAATAGCTGGGAAAAAAAGGAAGCATCGGATCCCCAGTTGTCTGTTCAGATGGGAGGGGAACCTGCTGCTCTCTATGCAATCAACACACAACGAGAAGGGAACCCAAATATTCATTCTTTGCACATCAGCCTGTTTAGGGTGGGAGCGAGACAAGGGCAACCCAGAACAGCGCGATGAGGCTAAATGTAGCCAGGAAGCCTCCGTTGTTGAGAAAAGGAATTTAAAAACTACCCTCCCTCCCTCTCTATCTGTTGCTACCCCCCCCCCCGTGTGTGTGTGGTGGCGGTGTATGTGTGTGCTTTTTAAATTGCGAGAGTTTGTCCACCCACCTCTACTTGGCTGCCAGGGCTGTTTGTTTTCAATTGAGCTCCGTACGCCAATTTTGCTTTTCAATCAGTTCAGGAAGGAGGGGAATGGGGAGGAGCAGCCACTACTACTAGATGCAGGGAGGGAGAGGTCTGGCTCTCCTGTGCAGTGCAGTTGGCTATTCACCTCACTACACGGTGGCAGCAGTGAGACCAGCCACCAACTGGAGAATATCCACTTCTGCATGCATGCGCGGGCAAAAGATACTGATCAACACTTCATCAATACTGATAGCTTTTGTTGGCAAAATTAATATACAAGTAACAGTAGTATATATTAAAAAGTGTGTAGCTGTTCTAAAAAGTTACAAACAGGATGCCATCACTCAGAAATCCCTTCTGATTTCAAGCCCAGCAGACCAGACCGTACTTCTACCATGATTATATACTTTTATTCATTTGTTTTCTTCTGAACTTTTTTTACATTAAAAAATTCTCCTAAAAATCAAGAGGTACAAGTCATCAGGGGACCATGAATCACTTCATCATAAAACTATTTATGTTTTACCTTTGCAGGACCCTCTCTCATTTTCTTCATTTGATCTTTATATTTCACCAGCTCTGCATCAAGTCTAGAAATTTTCTTATCGATCGATTCTGCTCTGCTGTCCACCTTTAGTCAGGAATAATGAATAAAGGAGCTATTAAGTGGCAGCAAAGATAATAGTCAAAAGAAAAAGAAAAAATATTCTACAGTATTTATTCAAATATTAAACATGCGGTCTAGCAAATTGTTACATTTGTTTATCAATAAATATTCAGGAAAAGAATCATAAAAAGAAATAAAAAACTAGGGGCTGCTCGAGAGATTTTTAAAAAACTAACTTGACAGAACTCTATCAACCTATATAAAAAGAGCATAATAAAAAACAACTATGTTAACATCATTTATTTGTAGGCAATTAAGGTTGTAGGCTTTTATTGTTGTCAAAAAATTGCTATCTCACAGTATGCAAATGTGAATAAACTTTAGCTTGAATATTAGTAGCTCAGATTAGTAATTAGGCTATTGTTTTGAGCTCTGAGCTTGGCAATTTGGTTGCAAATGTTTTGTCACTATTTGAGGAAACATGAGGTCTTTTGAATTGAACAACTGTTAAGTCAATTAATTGTTTTGATTTACAATTTGGGTTATAAGCAGGGGTGGGCTACTGCCCGGACCGGGGGGGGGGAACCGCAGTGAGTTAGCAAAAATGGAGCTCCATCCCTGAGCACCCAATTTGCACTGAAAGATGTTGAAAGAAAATGGAAGGTGTCCTGCATAAGCCACGCCCACAGTGTGGAAGTAAAAGTTTTGGTAGCCCTTCACTGGTTATAAACTAAGGTTTGGTTGTTGTTTTATTTTGAACTCCCAGCATGGCAATTGGGTTGCAAACATTTTGTCACCAGTTGAGAGAGTGCGTTTTGAACAGTGGTGGGTTACGAGCCGGAACACTAAATTGCCCTTGCCGCCGCCGCTCATAAGTTCTTGCAGGACCAGCGCGATTTTGCTGCTGAACCTGTGGAGGCAGCAAAATCGTGCACGGAGCCACAGGCAAAATCTCACCGAAACACGGGCGCACCACAATTCAAAATGCACTGTTTCCTCAAATGGTGACAAAATATTTGCAACCAAATTGCCATGCTCAGAGCTCAAAATAATTGCCAGTCTTAAATTTATAACTAATTCTAATTTAAACAATTAGTCTCCACTTACACTGCTTATACTTCTCTTAGCTACATATAAAAGTAACAATTGCGTCTGACAGAGATTTTTTATTATTCCTCTGTGCGCCCCTATCATCACTTCTAAATACAAAAAATGTAATTCTTATCTTGAGATTTTCCTCCATAATATATTCTAAATTATGTTGCCTGGAATTCAATAACTCATCAAAATATATTTTTGCTCAGTATTATTTCTTTCCCTATTTCCCAATATTCCTAGTTTTGAAGTAGCTTGCCAGGTAGAATGAAACTTGTTATTTAGAAAGCACAAGATACAAATGGGGAGAACTACCCACATTATTTTTTGGAGAGATAAAGGAAAGAGATAAAAGTAACTACTAGGCATAATACGGATTCTTTGGTTTTACATAAATCACAACCAAAGCAAGCACATTCTCAGAATCTAGTCAACAATTTATTCAACAAACTATGGTTAAGCAAACCATGCCTCAGCATAAGACATGAATCAAATTACTGACAAAACAATTCAAGTCAGAGCCAAGGAACTGTGAGACTGTTCAAAATTTTATGGAAAAATGAGGGCAATAGTATAATAATGAACGAATGGAACATGTACACAATTAAATGCTCAAACTATATTAAAAACACTTTATTTGATGAGATATTGCTCCCGAGAAAGCATCTGCTGTTCTGCTACGATAGAGACCACGTCTTTCTAGCCTAGAGCAGTGTTTCTCAACCTTGGCCCCTTTTAGATGTGTAGATTTCAGCTCCCATAATTCCTTAACCAGCAAGTCTGGCTGGGGAATTCTGGGTGAAGTCTACTCATCTTAAAGGGCCCAAGGTTGAGAATCATTGCCCTAGAATTATCAAAAACAACATAGCAAATCTGCCAATAGATATCTATATTAAAATGTTGTGAAAAAAATGGGATTCAGCCTTCGGATCGGATACGACGACAATATTCTTCACTTAGAGAAGCCGGGAGTAACAAGCGCTCCAGCCAGCACCCTCTCTCTTTGTTGTACCCACCGTGCCAATACAGTCTGTCAAATTCGGAGGTGGTGCCTTAGGCTTCGATTTGCCGAACAAACGATTCATCTCGGAAACTAATCAGAGAAACGCAGCCCAAATAGAAAACAAAGAGCCACTTCAAAAGTTTCACAAGCCCATCAGACCCGGAAACTATCCTTTGCGCCTGCTCAGGAATCTCCCCGTTCTGACACAGTGACCAATCAGCGGACGATAGAGTAACATCTGGTTTAAAGACCGGAAAATGTTGACAAAAAATAGCTATAGGAAAATCAAAGGCTTCCGGGTTCCTTTGGAAAGTTCTGTAGAGCAAGGGCGTATTTGCTTCGAACAAGGAAAAGACGGAAACGAAATATGGAGTAACAGGGACAGAGCAAAGCATTAGTCATATTTATTATCTTCATTTTACTTTTGCAAATGTTATGATCAATTGAACTAAAGCAGTGCTTCCCAAACTTTTGACATATGTGTACCCCTTCTATAATTTTCGTAACGCTTAGTACCCCTCGTCAAAAAAATGGAGGCATTTTAATAACAATCAAAATATTTTTATTTTTTTGGTACATACACAAAATAATAATAAACGAAAAATAAAATTATTCATAATAAAATACAAACAACATTTATATTATAAATAACATTTATTTGGATCAATGGATAGTTCAATGGATTTGCAGCTGGCTGAAGCGTAGACATCAGAGAGTTATTGTTAATGGCGAGTATTCTGAGCAGAGTCAGGTTACAAGCGGTGTGCCACAAGGATCTGTTCTGGGTCCTATTCTTTTTAATATATTTGTGAGTGACATAGGGGAAGGTTTGGTAGGGAAGGTTTGCCTATTTGCCGATGACTCTAAAGTGTGCAATAGGGTTGATATTCCTGGAGGCGTCTGTAATATGGTAAATGATTTAGCTTTACTAGATAAATGGTCTAAGCAATGGAAACTGCAGTTTAATGTTTCCAAATGTAAAATAATGCACTTGGGGAAAAGGAATCCTCAATCTGAGTATTGTATTGGCAGTTCAGTGTTGGCAAATACTTCAAAAGAAAAGGATTTAGGGGTAGTGATTTCTGACAGTCTCAAAATGGGTGAACAGTGCAGTCAGGCGGTAGGGAAAGCAAGTAGGATGCTTGGCTGCATAGCTAGAGGTATAACAAGCAGGAAGAGGGAGATTATGATCCCACTATATAGAATGCTGGTGAGACCACATTTGGAATACTGTGTTCAGTTCTGGAGACCTCACCTACAAAAAGATATTGACAAAATTGAACGGGTCCAAAGATGGGCTACAAGAATGGTGAAAGGTCTTAAGCATAAAACGTATCAGGAAAGACTTAATGAACTCAATCTGTATAGTCTGGAGGACAGAAGGAAAAGGGGGGACATGATCGAAACATTTAAATATATTAAAGGGTTAAATAAGGTCCAGGAGGGAAGTGTTTTTAATAGGAAAGTGAACACAAGAACAAGGGGACACAATCTGAAGTTAGTTGGGGGAAAGATCAAAAGCAACATGAGAAAATATTATTTTACTGAAAGAGTAGTAGATCCTTGGAACAAACTTCCAGCAGATGTGGTAGATAAATCCACAGTAACTGAATTTAAACATGCCTGGGATAAACATATATCCATCCTAAGATAAAATACAGAAAATAGTATAAGGGCAGACTAGATGGACCATGAGGTCTTTTTCTGCCGTCAGACTTCTATGTTTCTATGTTTCTATGTTTCAATGAGAAGGATGAAATTGTTTGCTGAGATGACAGATCGTTATAATTTGGTTCCCTGGTTGTTAATGTTAATCTGAGATGCCGTTCCACGTTCAATAGTATGTTCCTTTTTTCTGACTTAATGTCTACAAATGCTGAAAAAGCAACTTCACATAAATATGAAGTTGGAAAAGGCAAGATGTATTTCAGAACATTTTCTGAACGCGTACCCCCACCAAACACTTCCTGTATCCCTGGGGGGATGTGTACCACACTTTGGGAAACACTGGACTAAAGAAAGGTTACAAGATCTGGACTCCAAACAACAACCACAGATAATGCAAAGATATATCACTTTGCTTTTATCTAGGGGTCTTCTGGTTTAGTTTATTTTTAACAAACAATATAAACCGTTTTCCATTAATATGTTCAGATTCTAGGTACATCTATTTCTTGCTTTCTATAGAATTCTGGAAAGACTAATGAAAATACTCCAGTATGTGTGAAGAAAAATCTATAAAGTTAATGGTTCTTTGTACTGCTGAAGCTTAGAAGATTAGACATAGCCATAATAGTCAGATAATGTGGGTTCCTCATGCAAATTCAGCCAATATAAAAGACTTTGGTGATATTCATATAATAAATTAAGAAATGAATTTATAAACACATTGACTGTGGATTATATAATTATAATTTTGAATTATATGTGATCCTGGTGTAACTAATAGCTACGTATTGATAAAACTTTTGAAATTGAATTTTATTTCATGCATATAGGAATCAAAAATATAGTTCCAATACAAACACTTTAGATCAGGGGTCAGCAATCTTAAATATTCAAGGAGCCTATCTATCTATCTATCTATCTATCTATCTATCTATCTATCTATCTATCTATCTATCTAGTTAGTCAAGTATGTATTGGTAGTATACAAAGATATAGCAATGTTTATATACATGATACTAGTAAGACAGAAACATTAGGACACGGGACAGTAGGCACACTGGTGCACGTATGGACTTTCCTTACTGACCTCTTAGGAATCAGGTGAGGTCAAGTCTAAGGGTAAAGTTTTGGGGGTCTCAAATGGTGTAGGAACTCCTGCTTGAGTGGAGGGTTGGACTAGATAACCTGCAAGGTCCCTTCCAACTCTAATAATAAATCTAAATCTAAAATTCATTCTTGGTCTGGATAAAATTGGGAGCCTTACAAACAGGCATACAAACAATTATGGTTCCAAGTGCTTCTCTATTAGTCTGCATCCAGGAACCACATTTAATTTGAAACAACCAACTTAGTCTAGCATGCTGAGTGAATCCAACCATATTTATGATTCAGAGTGCTATGAATATTCAAATACTGAGGTTAATAAAGTATATTTATTTATAAATGTTGTGTAAAAGTAATATTTCATTTACTTCAAAACATACAACTGTTGGATTTCATGTCTAATTTTTTTCTATCAGAGTCCAATCACAAAGTCTTGCTCTAATGGTAGTAGTGCAATATTAGTATTGTATTTGTATTGATATACAGTATACGTGCTACCGGTGCTTTGGACATTCAGTTTGAACAGATCAGCAAAAATATACATATAGAATAAATTGCTAATTATGAAATAGGAGTGGAAAATCCCTTTATTACTGCTGGAACAATCACCTCCGCCTTCAAAATTGTGTTACTGTAAAAATTCTTGGAGATGGTGTGATGGAAGAAACTATGTCTTTTAACAATTTTCCTTCTGCACAAATGGACGTCTAAACGCTTCTTGAACTTGGCTTTCAGAAATAGCTTTCAGTACTTTATCTGTAGTACAAGGAAGGCGATATTTCTTTGCCCTCCAATTACCGCTATCAAGACGAGGGGCTGGTTATCGGAAGTTTTCTGGCGTCACACCCCTTCTTCCCCCCCTTTTTCTAGGCGCCGGGCAGTTTCCGGACTAGAAGGAAGGAGAAGCGGCTGCTGGCCATCTCAGAAGCAGCTCCAGCGGAGAGTTGGCGAGCAGGAATGGCAGGGCCTTACGAGAGCTCGGCCGTGACAGTAACAGTCACGTACGGTAAGAAGTCGTGCCAGAAAACGGGGGGGGGGGGGGAGAAGAGGGGGGGCGGGCAAGTCTTTCTCGCTGACTTGTTGCGGGGTGCCAGTGACAAACCGCTGATCCTTGGCTGTCGCAGCCACGCATGACAGCAATCAGGCTAATTGGTTTGGGAGGAACGGTATTCATGGATACTGTATAGGAATTATTTTTCTATTTTTTGTGTTGATGTCTCTGCCTCTCATTTCTCCATCATATTCCCATTTCTTTTGAATTTTGATCGAATTTAATCTACCATTTCTCCCAGCAGAAGTAGCCATACTGTATTTTGATGAGTGCGTGTGTAAATTTAAAAACAATGGTAAAAGCAAAACCAATTTTTTACTACTTCATGCTTGTTTCAGCTTTTACCTACCTGATACTGGTCGATAGAGCAGAGGCCATCATCTGTTCCTAAAAAGTGGTCCATCAGACTGTTAAATTTTGTTATTATTTTAAAAAATCTTATTTAAATTCTATAAAACATTTTGGTCTCCTGAAATGGAACAACATATAGAAACATCAATAAAAGTTTTATTACTAACAGTCACAAAGTCAACTAGGTGGTTTTGCCAACTAAATTCTCCATTTTGCAAAATCTATATTATGAGTATAGTAACAGTGACCAATGTTATGGAATTATTGGAAATGGTATTGAGATACTAACTCATAATTCATAGTATGTACTGACATAAAACAATTTATGTAATCATAGTTGATAAGCCTCAATTGGCTGTCATTCACAGTACAATTACTAGCCTTCCCTCTACAAACAATTAACCAACCAATAAATCCATCAATTTTTGGTTATCATATTAATCTAAAACTAAACGAATTATGGTTTATCTCATCTATGATCTTCATTTACCATCTTAAGCATCATATTAGATTTTATGGCATACTAATGACCAAATAGGTATTCCTCAGCTTATGGTCACAATTGAGCCAAAATTTATGTTGGTAAGACAGTTGAGTAAATTTTGCCCCATTTTGCAACCTTTCTTGTCAAAGTTGTTAAGTGAATCACTATAGTTGTTAAATTAGTAACATGGTTATTAAATGAATCTGGCTTTACAATTAACTTTGGTTATTGGAAGGTTGCAAAAAGTGATCACATAGACTCCTAAGACACAGCAATCGTCATAAATAAGTACGTTTCCAAGCATCTTGAATTTTGATATGTGACCATAGAGATGCTACAGCAACTTTTAATGTGTATCTGTTTTAATTTAAAATTGCTATGGGATTTGGAGACAAAGTGGATTCCCTCCCCCCCTTCACACACACATACACATACCACACAGGTTCATTTAATTATAAATTTAGTAAGCTGTATGAACCCAGCCAATTATGGTTATTCAGCAAATCATAATTTAATCAAGGAACTCAGCCATCTTGGAGTTAATCCATAGAGTTGCTTGAAGCTAAATCGGGATGAATTAGATTTAAGGAGGAGTGCTTTAACAACAACCTGTTTTGTTACAATATACGTACTAATAATTTCCTAAACCTATGGTCTAATATTTATTCAAACCCATTTAGAAGACTAAATTAATTCCTATTTCTGCCTCTATTAACGTAGCTCTTTCTGTCTCTTAACTGGAAAAATTCCATTAGACTTTTAAAAAAAAATCCCTCATAATTCATATATGGGAAATAGAAAGGTTTTAGAGCAAAATCAGTATTCAATGAAATTTTAATTTGAGTAGAGAGATTGGCGCTTATTTTTGTTATATTTCCAACTCTTAATAAAAAGAGAATTTGCATTTAATCTCTAGGATAAATTACTATAATTCTTTGTTTAGACCCAATGTGATAATATTCTCTGATAATATTCCCAGTCTTCCAAGTAATTGAAAGTGATGTCATGGAAACTGACTTTTACTTTTTACTTTTTTGTTTGAAATGTATCACTGTTTATCCGAGTACTTTATTTTTTGGAGTATAAGACACACTGGAATATATAGCCGCCCCAAGTCTTCGGAGAGGGGTGGCATACAAATATAATAAATAATAATAATAATAAAATAAGATGCACCTTAATTTTAGGGGAGGAAAACAAGAAAAAAAAGAATTCCGCTTCTGCCTACCAGCATCAGGATTAGTGGGATCCTCACTTCCACTCAGATTTTGATAACGAGCAGCACAGATCTTTTTATATGTCCTAATAATAAAAATTAATTTTGCTTTCTAAGATTACAGAAATGTGAAGTGAATAAGAAATTAAAAGTAGTCACATATGGTTCTATAATCTTCTGTGTTTTTGTCTTATTAATAAAATATATTAGTAGCATATTCCTTGATTTTTCAGAATCCACTTTTGTTGCATAAGATAAATCTCAGATTCATGCTATGGAAGTGGTCAGTTTATTTGTATCAGGTGACTAACTAAATTTCCCAAGAAAAGCTTCCTCAGGTAATACTAGGAAAAATTAGAAGAATAATGAGATTTTTTAAAAGCACATATTCTTCAAACCTTTAATAATAGACTTTCTGTTTTATGCATCTGTTGGAATTCTTTTCTGCAGAAATTGGGATGGAAGTTAACTGGAGTGGATGGGGTGGGGTATGATTTTTATGAGGGCAAAAGATGGAGTTGGCTCCACTCCCCAAATGCCCCAATCTTCCTATTTATAACCATAGGCATTGAAAGCAAGGCTTTCTCACAGCACAGCCCAATGGAGAGGCAGCACATCAGTCCTCCTGGACCTGCCATTTCCTACAGATGCTACTGAGCTTTCCAGCAAGCCCCTGCGGCTTGGCTGCCTCGGTCGAGCCTAAATCCTGAAGTAGCCCAGGGAACTGCGTTGAGAGTCTTTTAAATGAAAGTGTTTTCATGTGGCAAACCCCCTTCTCCAATTGCAAAAAGAGTGCCTGAAACGTGAGGATTGTAGAAGAAAGAATTCCAGCTGAAGGATTCCATTTTTGGGAGGGGAAATCCTTCGGCTGGAAATGCTTTCCTGCTTTCCTCTATGATCCTTGCATTTCAGGCACATGTTTTGCAATCGAAGAGAGGGAATCTGGTGCCTGAAAACACTTTCATTGAAAAGGCTCTCAACGCAGTTCCCTGGGCTGCTTCAGGATTTAGGCTCGACTGAGGCAGCCAAACCACAGGGGCTTGTTGGAAAGCCCAGTAGCATGTGTACGAAATGGCAGGTCCAGGAGGACTGATGTGCTGCCTCTGTAACGGGCCTTTCTGAGAGGACGCCCGGCTTTCAATGCACTTTCCCAGCACGCTTCGAAAATCAGGCTCCATGTGGAAGCGAGGATCCCCGTTGCCTGGAACCACCTGAAAATGCAACACGTGGAACAAGTCTGCAGGGCTACATTTGGAATATAAGACGCAGCCAGATTTTCACTCTCTTTTTGGAGGGAAACAGGTGCATCTTATACAGTGATCCCTCGATTTTCGCGATCTCGATCTTCGCGAAATGCTATATCGCGATTTTTCCCACCCGATGATGTCACTCTCTTCCTTCCTTTCTCATCTTTCTTTCTCTCTCTCTTTCTCTATCTTGCTTCTTCCTCTCTCACACTCTCTTCCTCCCTCTCTCATCTCTTTATTTCCTTCTCTCTCTTTCTCTATCTCTCCCCCTCTTGCTGGCGGGCGGCGGGCGGGCAGGCGGGCAGGCGAGTGAGCGGGGGCATCAGCGAGGAGCCGGGGTTTCCCCTTTGCGTGGGCGGCGGGGAAACCCCGATCTTTGTCTGCTAGCTGCTGCTGCCGCCGAGCAGATCAGCTGTTGGGCGGCCGCAGCAGCAGCGAGCAGACGAAGACCGGGGTTTCCCCGCCGCCCACGCAAACTCCACCATCTGCGCATGCGCAGCCATGGAAAAAGGGCGCGCATGCGCAGATGGTGTTTTTACTTCCGCAACCCTACATCGCGAAAAATCGATTATCGCGAGGGGTCTTGGAACGGAACCCTCGCGATAATCGAGGGATCACTGTACTCCGAAAAATCCTAATAGATTTGTTTGTTGAGTAGGCATAGAAACTTTAAAAGTCATTGTCCTAAATCCTTCTCTTAGGTCTTGGATGAATCATTGAGTATGTCTCCTTGGTGAACTTGTGAAGTGGTCTTATTGACAGGTCCCAGCAGAGTTCCCTCTAATTTTTTTTCGGTGTGAGCAGAAAAGTATAATGTCTGAGCGGCACATTTCCATGCCTGGGCATGGATCAGTTAGAAAGAAAAGGGGGTCACGTGACCTCAGGACACACAGCAACGGTCATAAAAATGAAACGGCAGCAAAGTTTTGATCCTCCGATCATCGGGCTGCTGCGAAGGTCCTAAATGTTAAAAAGGGCCATAAGTCACTTTTTTCAGGGCCGTTGCGACTTTGAACGGTCAGTAAATGAACCAATGAGGCCAACGTTTCTATCTCCTGAGTAACACGGTTATTAAGTGAGTTCTGCCTCACTTTACCACCTTTCTTGCTACAGTCGTTAAGCGAATCCCTGCAGCTGTTTGAACATCCCACCATCATAACTAACTTGTCAAGTGTCCAAAGTTTGATCCAATAACCCCTTTATTTTTCTAACAAAATCCTTTCTTCCTAGAAGGAAGAATAGAAAGAATAAAATGGAAAAGGGGATTTATTTATTAATTTATTAATTTATTAACTTATTAACTTATTATTTAGATTTGTATGCCGCCCGTCTCCGCAGACTCGGGGCGGCTCACAGCAGGATACAACAATTCATGACAAATCTAAATATAATTTAAAATATTTTTTTAGAAAACCCATTTACTAAACAAACATACACACAAACATACCATGCATGATTAAAAGGGGATACATAAAAATAAAAAAAGAAAAGGGTTTGGTTCAAAGTTCTGCTCAGATTAAAACAATTGGAGTTTGAGAAGGGTTGATTAAGATTGGAGTATTGTTTTGTTTGCTCTTTTTTTAACTTCTATTTTTCTATTTAGATATATGAATTTAGGAATTGCTGATCTGTTTTAATAAAGTTAGAAGTATTGATTATAATAACATATGCAGTAGGTGATACTGATTTGGATTAATGCATAAATGGAATTGAATTTAGCATTTTGGCATACTGGTTAATAAATTAGAAATATAATTGGTGTACTTTTTGAAGGAACATTAAGGAGGGAATTTAACTAAAAGAAAATGTATGTAACTGGATGACAAAATTAGAAAAAAAACCTTTTGCAACTTTTGAGATGATTGATATTATTTAATGTTGTGGTTCAGCCTGAGGCTGCTCAGGGACCGGCTGCGTCTCTGCTGGCTCCATGCCCGGAGGAGGATGACAGCGCAGAGGAGGGGGCTGAACAGTCGGACGGGGGAGAGGAGAGTCAGGAATGGGATGAAGGAGAACAGCATGAGAGCCCCGGGGGGGGGGGGCTCTCCCCAATCAGTAGCTTGGAGTCATTAGGTGATGACGCACAAGCTGTCATTGACATGAGACAGAGACGTTCAGAGCAACGAAAGGAGCAGTTAAAGAAATATTATCACCATTGAATTAGAAACAGCTGGGTTTGGGTGTGGTCCTCATCAGCAGGGTTTAAAAGGCAGGCAAGCCCTTGAAGCCATGTGGAGTGTTATCAATTGGAGTTGTGGTGACCTGCTTTGATTCTCGGCGTCTCAGATCTTGGCTTGTGGCCTAGCAGTCTGGAAGACTCGTGGGAGGCGTATGTTTGCTATCTACAGCTTCGTCTTGGCAGCAAGAATCCTGTATATCTTTCAAGTTCCAGCGTTTTCCTGTTTGTAAGGACATTTTCTGTTACCTGTGTTTTCTTTGAATTCTGTAAACTGCCTTTGCCTTTTACCGGTGTGTCTGGCTTATCTTTTTGGGTTGGTTTTAGCTTCCGGAGTGACCCAGACAGAACAGTTACTAAGAAAATACTACATTTTATTCATGGAAAATTAGATGGTACATTGTATTGTTTGAATGTATGTTGTGAGAAAAAAAAATTACCCCCCCCTCCCAAAAGGTCCTTCCACCCTCTTTCCCTTCATTCATTTAATTCTTCCTCCTCCCTCCCTCCATTTCTTCTCCCTCCCTCCCTCCCTTCCTTCTTCTCCACTTGTCTCTTTTCTCTCTTTCTCATTCTCTCCTTCCAGGTCTCTCTCATTCCTGCGTTGGCTCCAAAACAGCGGGGGGACGGACCCGGTCATGTTGGAGGGAAATGGGGTGGGGAAGAGACGTGCTGCCAGGCACTCGGCTCCAGCCCCTCCCACCTTTTTATCCTCCCTCTCTGAAGCTTCACCCTCCCTCTCCAACTCCCACCCCTCTCTCCGAAGTTTCACAACTCCTCCCATTGTCTCAGGACTCACAATGGACAGCTCGCATCTCTTTTGACTGCCGGATTCTCCATTTCAAAATGCGGTCGGGGGGGGGGGAATCTTCCAGGCCCTGCTTTAAACCCCCTCAGGAGGCTTTTGAGACTCCTTTACAGCGATTGGGTGGTTGCTGTCAGAAGCTTTGCTGGCCGTGGTAGGTCTTGATGTCAGGGGGCCCCTGCTGCCCTGACCGCCATGCTCGCCTTGTGCCATGGGGTGGTGGTGCATGCAAGCCCCTTGCCTCCACCACCTCCTCTTCCACCGCCCTGCTGCCTGAGCCCGTTTACAAGGGGCTGGTGAAGACCCGATGTCACTTTTGCTAAAGGTAGGGGAGAAAAAGAGTAAAAGCGACATCAGATCTTCCACCAACCCCTTGTAAACGGGCTCAGGCAGCGGGGCGATGGAAGAGAAGGCGGTGGAGGCAAGGGACTTGCACGCGGGCCCCTATGCTGCGGGGGGCTTGCATGCGCCCCCCCCACAGCATAGGGGCCCGCTGACGTCAAGGCCACCTGGGGAAGCGGCATGCAGCGACAGAGCCGGAGAAGCCGGGCGGGGCTTAGAGCCCACGGGGCGCCAGCTCCATCGCGCTGGCATGGAAAACTCTGGGCTGAGCTTGGTTTTTCTCTGCGCCCCAGCATGCTGCGCGCATTAGAGGGAACATTGGGTCCCAGTATGTGCACGTTGGGACTATTATTTCTAGCACAATTTTCTTGAGCACAGGTTCTCATCAGGGCTGTGTCCTAAGTCCGCTTTTGTTCACCCTGATGACCTATACTGTTGTGCAATGTGCAATGCTTACCACCAACTATATTCTGAAGTATTCTGACAATACAACAGTGTGGACCTTGGTCAAGATGACAATAGAGTGCTAACTGCCAGGCGATAAAGGGTTTGGTGAACTGGTGTACTAAAAACAGCCCTGTTTAAACATTGGAAAAACTAAGAAGATCATTGTCAATTTCAGAAAAGATAAGCACAACCATATTCTGTGTATAAATGATTCATCAGTGGACATGATTAGTAGCATCAAATTGCAGCTAATTAGTAGGCTGGTTTGGTTGCTCAAGAGCAAGATACTGGAGAAGTGGGCATGGTTAGCAGCATCAGATTGCAGCTAATGAGTAGGCTGGCTTGGTTACTCAAAAGCAAGATACTGGAGAAGTGGGCATAACAGCACCTGCATTTTCTGCATCTCATGAGAAAAGTATATCTTCCTCCCCCTGTCCTTAACACTTTCTATAGAGGGATGATTGAGAGCATCCTGTCATATTGCATTACAGTCTAGTTTGGAAGCATTACTGCTTTATACAGGAAGGCAGTGGAGAAAGTGATGAGGATGAAAGAAATTGGCTGTTTACCTCTTCTAACCATAGGCTAGCATATTACCCTTGCTTGAACAAGGTCTGCAGGATTGTCTAGGACAACCTCTTCATATCCTGTTTTCCTTGTTACTTTCTGGGATGAGGCTTTGTGGTATCTGAAGCAGGACATTCAGATTTAGTCACAGTTTGCTTCTATACAGTATCAACTTTGTAAATTCTCAAGCGTCCTTTTTCCACAATGTATTTAAGATGGTCAATGATTAATATTTATATGTATGTATGTGTTAGGGTATAGGCATATACCATATTTTGTGGAGTATAAGACACATTTTCCCAAAAAAAGAGAGTGAAAATGTGGGAACGTCTTATACTCCAAATGTAGCCACACCCACTTGCTGACCCAAGCGGAGGGCAGTTGATCTCTTCTCCTGGCCCAGGGGATGGATTTGGCCTGGAAGAAAGAGAAGCTGAGTCTGCGGAGAAGGAGGACGTGTAGCTCTGCAATGTGCATCAGACAACCAGGGAGGAAAACGTTTTCAGGCAGCGACACCACAATCCCCTCCTGAATTCCAAAAATGGGGCGTTCAACCAACACTGACCGCTGCCCAAAACACAATGCCCTTTTTTGTTTCCATAGGCACTGTTTTTGGAATTGGGGAGGGGATTGTAGCACTGCCAGTTGAAAACACTTTCCTTCCTGATTCCAAAAATGCACTAGTACTTCAAGTTCAGCCTGTATGTTCTGTAAACTTTGAGCTTTAGTACAGGCATTTGAGTCCTGTATGGGCCTTGAGTATGTTTCTTATATCTTCTATTTTGTACTTGGGTTCTCCAACCTTTGTGTTTTTCCTTTTCTCCTTCTCCTCCTCCCTTCTCTTTATTCTCTACCTCATTATATAATTGGTTAGCTTGTGGTTTTTGCTTAGAATTAGGTTCTAAAGATCTTGAAGATTGGCTCCTTCTCCCTTCTCAATTTTATTTTAAAGCCTTTCTTATAAGATGAGCTAGTTGTTTTATGAATATATTCTTTCCAGTTCTTTTGAGGTTTACTTCATCCTTTACCAGTAGCCCTTGGAATGCAGACCATGGTCTAGGAAACTGTCTGCATGGTAATGCAGATTATGGTCTAGGAAACCAAAGTTATTTTGATGACACTTAGTTTTAAGCCAGTGATTCACTCTGAAATCCTTTCTTTTCTCATTGGATGTTGGTGTTTTGTGGGAAGTATAGATGAAAACATCACTTGTGCTTCTAATTCTTCAACTTTCTCCCCTAGCTGTATGTAATTTCTTGTTATTGTTTTTAGATTCATTGTTGTGTCTTTAGGAGAAGAAAATGTAGTACCGGTAATTCACGGGGTAGATTATTTTAGTAATGTTCTCAGTTACATCTTTGTTACTGGCAGAGCTGAACAAAGATCCCAGTTTGAATGCAGCGTGCTTGGTGACAGCTAAAAGGGCTATGAATCTTAAAGACTCAAAGATTAAGGAATTGAATTATATTTAATTGGACAATAAATATTAAGAGATGTGTCTCAACTTAGAGGAAGATCTATGACTTTGGAAAATGAGAAGCAATTATTCAGAAAGATTTTAATTAAAATTTTAAGGAAATGTATTATTATTAATAATCAAACAAAGATATTTGATCCTGGATGAATCAGAGACCATCAGTGTGGTGGTCTGTGATAGATAAGAAGCAATTGTAGACCTTCTACAAGTTAAATATAATAACATATCGTTAACAGAAAGTTTTGAAATTTAACTTCACTTTTGGATTACCTGTTAATTACTTTTTTATACATCGATAGATATTAGGTCCATTGATTGCAAATAGATTTGTAGATGTATAAATTGGGGACCTGTTTTTCAAGGGAGAGGTGGATACATTGCTATATAGATCTGTCATCTACATATTCAACTAAGGAGGATAACATATGTTGATTGAGGTGTTGATTTGGGACAGAGTAAGGATGTGGTGAAGCTGATGAGGTGTCTCCCAGGGGCCATTGCCAGCAGGGACAGGTGGCGGATTACAAATATTGTCAAGGCTGTGAGTAAAGGTAATAACTTTGATGTGGTGGTGCATCTTGGCACAAATGATTTGTCCCAGAGAAATGTTAATGTAGTAAAAAGAGATTTCCAATGTCTAAGCGTGAAACTGGGCAGAATAACTGATTGAGTGACTTTCTCAGAGGTGTTACCGGTTTGTGGTCAGGAGGATAAAACAACTTGTATCAGAGAGTTTAATGTGTGATTAAGGCAGTGGTGCAAAGCTGAAGGTTTTGGCTATATAAGTCATGATGTCAGTAGGTGGTCTAATAGGGAGTTGTTTAAGAGGGATGGTTTGCATCCATCATACAGAGGTACCCATGTGCTCGGTGAGGAGTTCAGAACTTTTTTGGACAGGCATTTAAACTAGTTAAAGGGGATAGAGATGTAACTGATGTGGATGATTTCTGTCCCTGGCCAATGAGGATAAATCAGTTTCTGGAAGCTTATGAAAAGGGAGCTGTAAATAAAATAGATATAGTTGTTGATGATAAGGGGCAAACTAATAATGATAATAATGTTCTTCGGGCAATGTGCACGAATGCTCGAAGCTTGAGCAACAAGCTCTGTGAGTTAATGACCATAATATCTAGAGATAATTTGGATCTGGTCGCCATAACTGAGACTTGGTTTAAGGACTTCAATGATTGGGAAATATCCATACCAGGATATACATTGTATAGGAAGGATAGAGTAGAGAGAAGGGGAAATGGAGTAGCCATTTATGTTAAGGAAAGTCTAAAAGCAACACTAATTCAAAATACATGTAAAGAGCTGGAGACTCTCTGGGTTTGCATGCAAAATAAAGAAAGTTCTGTCATTAGAATTGGGGTGATCTATAGGCCTCCAGGGCAATCTGAGGAATATGACAACAAGATGGTGGATGAAACTACCCAAATGGCAGTAAAGGGAGATATTGTGGTTATGGGTGATTTCAACATGCCTGATGCTGACTGGAATATCCCCAGTGCTCTTACATGCCAAAGTAAGAATATAGTAGAGGCCTTTACAGGAGCAGCTCTGGCACAGCTGGTTAAGACACTGACTAGAGGGGAGAATATTCTAGATTTAGTTTTTACGAATGGGAATTGGGTTTCAGAGGTTAAGGTGGGAGAAAATTTAGGTTGCAGTGACCATCTATGTTTATAGTTTGATGTAAAAACTGATTGTGAGCAATCCTATACTGCAACCAAAGTATTGGATTTCAGAAAAACAAATTTTAATGCAATGGGGGAATATTTAAATAATGAATTAAAGGGGAGGGATAAAATGGCAGGAGCGAGCGCCCAGTGGACTGTATTAAAAAAGGCCATCTTAAAAGCCACTGGACTGTATGTAAGGCAAATAACTAAAGATAAAAAGAAGAAACCGCTATTGTTTAGCAATGATGTAAGGGCTATAGTCAATGAAAAAAAGGCTGCCTATAGGAGCTATAAGGAGTCTGGAAGTATAGCTGATAGAGAGGTGCATAAAATGAGACAGGAGGCAAAACAGATAATATATGCCACTAAAGCCTCAAAAGAGGAAGAAATCGCCAAATCTGTAAAGAAGGGGGAATAAAACCTTCTTGAGATATATTAGTGATAGGAAGAAGAAAAACTGCAGCATCATGAAACTTAGTACTGGCAATAATACATACATTGAAGGGAATAAGGAGGTCGCTGACCATTTCAATAGCTACTTCTGTTCAGTTTTTTCAAAATACACCTTACAATATAATATTATAGATGGATGTAGCATTGCTTCCAGCTGTACGGATTCAGCTCCAGTGATCTTAGAAGCCGATGTCTTAGAAGAACTTGAACATTAAAGATAAATAAGGCAATAGGTCCAGATGGCATCCACCCCAGAGTTTTTAAAAAACTCAGATTTGTCATTGCTACCCCCTCTGACTGATTTGTTAATCCCTGTTAACAGGAGATGTTCCTGAGGATTGGAGAATGGCCAGTGTTGTGCCTATCCACAAAAACAGTAGAGAAGAATCTTGTAATTACAGGTCAGTAAGCTTGACATCAGTTGTAGTTAAAATGATGGAAACTCTACTCAAGAAGAGGATAGATCAGCACCTAAAAACAATAATTTATTAGACCCAAACCAGCATGGCTTTACTGAAGACAAATCATGTAAGACTAAACTCATTGATTTCTTTGACTATGTCACAAAGGTGTTGGATGAAGGTGATGCTGTGGATATTGCCTAGCTGGACTTCAGCAAAGCCTTTGATATGGTTCCACATAAAGAGCTAATAGATAAATTAGTGAAGATTGGACTTAATCCCTGGATAGTTCAGTGGATTTGCAGCTGGCTGAAGTGTAGACATCAGAGACTTGTTGTTAACGGTGAGTATTCTGAGCAGAGACAGGTTACAAGCGGTGTGCTACAAGGGTCTGTTCTGGATCATATTCTTTTTAATATGTTTGTGAGTGACATAGGGGAAGGTTTGGTAGAGAAGGTTTGCCTATTGGCCAATGACTCTAAAGTGTGCAATAGAATTGATATTCCTGGAGGCATCTGTAATATGGTAAATGATTTAGCTTTACTAGATAAATGGTCAAAGCAATGGAAACTGCAGTTTAATGTTTCCAAACGTAAAATAATGCACTTGGGGAAAAGGAATCCTCAATCTGAGTATTGTATTGGCAGTTCTGTGTTAGCAAAAACTTCAGAAGAGAAGGATTTAGGGGTAGTGATTGTCATGCTGAATATTGACAGCCCCAGAGACATTCTAAGTCATTTAGAGTTATGCAGTAATTAAATAGTTAACAATGTGTGTATTGTATTAGCTCCACCCATTATGATGTAAAATCCTTCCACATCATACATGCATCATTTCCTCCTTGTTGAAAATCTCCCTATTGTCTATCTCTTTCTCCTTTGTCTGCAATGATGTAGCACGCATGTAAGATGCCTCCAACAGGCATTAATTATATTTTCTTATTTTCGTAATAAAAGTAACTTTGTTTGAAAGCTGATTCTCTATTTTAATCCATCGACTCTCAGATATGATTCATTATGGTCCACGCGGGCTGTAATTTACCTCTAAATCTGTCAGTGATTTCTGAAGTCTCAAAATGGGAGTGCAATGTGGTTGGGCGGTAGGAACAGCAAGCAGGATACTTGGCTGCATAGCTAGAGGTATAACAAGCAGGAAGAGGGAGATTGTGATCCCGCTATATAGAATGCTGGTGAGACCACATTTGGAATACTGTGTTCAGTTCTGGAGACCTAATCTACAAAAAGATATTGACAAAATTGAACGGGTCCAAAGATGGGCTACAAGAATGGTGGAAGGTCTTAAGCATAAAACGTATCAGGAAAGACTTAATGAACTCAATCTGTATAGCCTGGAGGACAGAAGGAAAAGGGGGGGACATGATCAAAACATTTAAATATGTTAAAAGGTTAGATAAAGTTCAGGAGGGAAGTGTTTTTAATAGAAAAGTAAACACAAGAACAAGGGGACACAATCTGAAGTTAGTTGTGGGAAAGATCAAAAGCAACATGAGAAAATATTATTTTACTGAAAGAGTAGTAGATCCTTGGAACAAACTTCCAGCAGACGTGGTTGGTAAATCCACAGTAACTGAATTTAAACATGCCTGGGATAAACATATATCCATCCTAAGATAAAATTCAGGAAATAGTATAAGGGCAGACTAGATGGACCATGAGGTCTTTTTCTGCCGTCAATCTTCTATGTTTCTATGTTACACGTTTTTGTCCTTTTTTAATGCACATTTTTTCTAATTGCTGAAATCATGCACGTGTGTGTCCCTTCATAAGATTTTGCTTCTGTTAAAGCTGAGTATCAAATACTCTAGGAAGAAGGCAGGAGGCAGCTTGCATAAAATACAGTGGTACCTCTACTTACAAACTTAATTCGTTTCGTGACCAGGTTCTTAAGTAGAAAAGTTTGTAAGAAGAAGCAATTTTTCCCATAGGAATCAATGTAAAAGCAAATAATGTATATGATTGGGGAAACAACAGGAAGGGTGGAGGCCCTGTTTCCTCCCAGGAGATTCCTAGAGCGGCCCCATGGAGGCTTCTCCCTGCCTTTTCCAGCCCTGTTTCTTCCCAGGGGATTCCTACAGAGGCCCCACAGAGGCTTCTCCCCATCTTTTCCGGCCTTTTTCCTACCAGGAGATTCCTAGAGAAGCCCCACAAAGGCTTCTCCCTGCCTTTTCCGGACCTGTTTCGTCCCAGGAGATTCCTAGAGAGTCCCCATGGAGGCTTCTCCCTGCCTTTTCAGGTTACAGTATCAGCGGCTTGGGTTTGTAAGTGGAAAATGGTTCTTGAGAAGAGACAAAAAAATCTTGAACACCTGGTTCCTATATAGAAAAGTTCTTAAGGAAAGGCGTTTGTAGGTAGAGGTACCACTGTACAGTGATCCCCCGATCATTGCGAGGGTTCCGTTCCAGGACCCCTAGCAATGATCGGGTTTTAGCGAAGTAGCGCTGCGGAAGTAAAAACACCATCTGCGCATGCGCAGATGGTGTTTTTACTTCCGCAGCGCTAGCGAGGAGCCGAAGATTGGGGGCCGCGCGGCTGTTTTAAAATGTCGCCGCCGGCATGGGGAGCTTGCCAGCACCCCCCGGACCCCCAACCCGGGTTTGGGGGGCTGCTAGGAAGCCAGCCATGCCGGCGGCGACGTTTTAAAACAGCCGCGCGGCTTCCCAACTGAGTCCCGAAGACAAACGTCAAAGGCGAACTTCCGCGTTTGTCTTCGGGACTCATTGGGAAGCCGCGCGGCTGTTTTAAAACGTCGCCGCCGGCATGGGGGGCTTGCCAGCACCCCCCGAACCCGGGTGGCCGGGCGAGCAGCGAGCGAACGGCGGGTGGCCGGGCGAAGGGTGGGCAAATGGCGGGCGAGCGGGTGCTGGGGGGGCTTCTCGCCCTCCCGCCAGCAAGAGGGGGAGCGAACGGCGTGGGCGGGCGAAGGGCGGGCGAGCGGCGGGCGGGCAGGCAGGCGGCGGACAAGCCGTTCGCTGGCGCCGCTCGCTCGCGCTTCCTAGCTGAGTCCTGAAGCCAATTCGCTTCAGGACTCAGCTGGGAAGCGGCGAGAATGAACGGCGTGGGCGGACGAAGGGCGGGCGAGCGGCAGCGAGGAGTTTGCGTGGGCGGTGGGGAAACTCCTCGCTGATGCCCGCCGCTCGCCCTCCCGCCAGCAAGAGGGGGAAGACCTAGGGAAGCCGCCCAGCAGCTGATCTGCCCAGCGCCATCTACGCATGCGTGCCCATAGAAAAAAGGGCGCGCATGCGCAGATGGTGTTTTTACTTCCGGGTTGCAAAATCGCCATATAGCCATTTCGCAATGATCGGGGTCGCAATACCCGGGGGATCACTGTATAGCTGTTTATTCAAGGACTATGGTTAAAACAGGAACAACAGAACTAAGGCTGACAACTTCCTTATTTATGGGGAAAGCTGCAGGGAAGGGAGACCAATAAACTATCCAAGTCTCCTGCATGCTGGCTGATTAAGTTCAACCAATCAGGCAGCAGCCAGGGCAGCTAAGGCAAGATTCAACAGCTTCTACGCATGCGCAGGAAGCAAAATAAAGCCAAAAATTCAAAAAAAGATGGTGCTGTGTGACAGATGGGCAAAGACAGCACTGAAGCTGGCGAGCAGAAATTGCGCAATCCACGGGGTGCTACTGGAACGAAGCTCCGGGGCGCACCAGTAGCAAAACACCGCTGATTAAAACCTCAGAAAACAGCTATGGTATAATGATTAAAGATGAAGTGGCAACCAATAATATTTAAACCAGACATATCTGTTGTATGGACTTTGTTGTCAAGGCCAAAAAATAATAATAATTAAAAGTTTTTAAATTTAAAGCTGAAAGAAAATTAAGGTTGAATCTATGAGGCTGATATTTGCATATGGTTTAAGTAAGCTCCTATGGCCTGTATATACCAAATGACTGTCTTATTTGCATTAAAACAACTTTAATAACAAAAATCTTTGAAATTTCTGCTGTAACCTAATTTCTTACAGATTTAAGATTTAGAAATGTGCTTGGTCTAGGGGTAGATTTTGATTCTAGTTGTTTTCCCTGGATGTAACCTAAGTATATTTTCATATTGTTTATTTTCAGGCAACGAAAAGCATAATCTTCAAGTTGATTCTCAAGAAGATGGTCAACCACCAACAGTACATGATTTGGCTTTATTAACTGAACAAGTAACTGGAGTTCCAGTTTCTTTTCAGAAACTGATATATAAGGGTAAGTACAACTTCCATGTATATTCAGGCACAAGTCCTGTTAAGTTCTGCCCGGCTTACTCCCAGATATAAAAATGTAAGTAAGATGCTTGATGTATTCAGTTTTAAATATTCTACTTAGTTGGAAGATTGTGCTAGTTAAAATAATTTCATATTTTATTCAGGTAGATTGATTTTAAAATCATATAAAATTATTTTACCATTATTGAGGAAAATGTATAAGAAATTTTTCTATATAAATGTTTCATAATATTTCATATCAACTTTTTTACTTAGGAATAGTTGAAAAATAAAGATGTACATTAACAAAAATATCTGCAATATCCAAGAATGACAAAACCATTCCAAATTAATTTACCTGATTTCTGTTTATAATAATATTAAACAAAATAAAAAACCCTATTTTTTAAATTTGAAATAAAATTGAAATGTTGAAATAATTTCTAACTTGATGGATTGAAAAGAACTTAATACAAAAATATTTTGGTTTAAAAACATTATGGTGGGGGAAGATTTTTGTAAAATATCTCATTCCTGTAATGATACTTCATGCATTTTTGGAGGTCTGCTTTTGTTTAAAGCAGACTTGTTCTGAATTTAGTATGCCTCCAAAATGCCACCTCCTTCCTGTTCCACTCCCCAAAGCAGTAGTCTTACATTTGGGGTAGGAGGTTAATAATCTTATTGGAAACAGGTTGCACTTAGGTTTTTATAGACATATACTGTATATACAAAGTACAATATATATTTTAATATAAGGTTGTTTCATACATCATATTTTGAATACATTTACATTTTTATTTTTGTTTTTGTTGAATTTCCCAAAATAAATTTGAGGTTTTGGTTATTCTTTTTCTATTAGGAAAGTCATTGAAAGAAATGGAACAACCATTGTCAACGCTTGGAGTGAAAAATGGTTGTAAAGTTATGCTGATTGGGAAAAGGGTAACTGTTTTTATGAAGTCTATATACAAATTTTGCAAATCAATGACATTAATGAATATCCCTTACATAATAAATGTAGAATGTCATTGTTTTTTAGTCTGTTTTTGGAATTTTTACATAATTTTATTTCATTATATGTCCTCTAAATAAGGGAACAATAAGAAAATTTAATTCTACAATTGTTGCTCTTGTTCTATATTTAACTCCAAAGCTTGTGCAACTACTACCAAACTATTTTGGTGCAGTTATAGCAGTACAATTGGACTCACATATTGTTCAAAGTTGTGACTTGTTCTTGCCATGTGTTGCTGAATAAATGAGAGTGGCCTGGTTCACATTATATAGGAAGTACAGTGGTACCTCATCATACGAACCCCCCGTGATACGAACATTTCAAGATACGAACCCGGGCTTTGGAAATTTTTTGCCTCTTTTTACGAACTTTTTTCAACTTACGAACCTGAGCCCGGGTCCGTGGGCTCTCTTACTGCGCTTGCGCTCTCTGACTGCTGAAGGAATTCCCCTGCCTTATGATTACAACCCCTGGTGGGATGGGAGGGGGAGAGCTGCGCCTGAACCTGGAGCCCGCTTATGAGCCGCCCTGCTCAGAGGAGAAGCCGCAGCTGCCACTGCCGCTGCAGCCACCCCGAAGCGGCTGCGAGAGTGCTTTCTCCGGATTGTTGCCGGCCAAAGCACCTGGGGTTTTTCCTTTGCTTTCCAGAGGCTGGGCGAGATCCCCTCTCCTCCTCGTCCTCCTCCAGGGACAGACGTGCGCTCTCCTTTGTGTCCACGGCCAGAGAAGCGGCGGCCAGTTCCGGACGGACTGCTCAGGATTAGAGGGAGGAGAAGCAGCTGCTACTTCAACTGGCCGCCGCTTCTTTGGCCGTGGACACAAAGGGGAGCGCACGTCTGTCCCCGGAGGAGGACGAGGAGGAGGGGGGATCTCGCCCAGCCTCTGGAAAGCAAAGGAAAAACAGCTCTGACTCCTCTTCGCCCCTCCTGCCCATCTATCCATCACCTACCTACCTATCCACCCACCCACACATCCATCCATCCATCCATCGGTTTGCCTTAGAATGGAATAGAAACAGCTTGATCCTCGGCAGCCGGGCGAGTCTAAGCATCTTCTACACTGTCCGTCTCACCCCTCTTGCCCATCAGAAAGACAAAGAGAAGAGGAAAGAGAGGAAAGAAAAGATGGGTGTGTGTGTGTGAGAGAGAGAGAGAGAGAGAGGCTGACTGCCTCTCCTTTGCAATGATACCCGAAGCTGCCTAGCTGATTCGTCCCTATCCCAGTTGAAAGACCCTTCCCCCCCAATTTTCTTAACGTATCCAGGACTGGCTACTGTTTCAGTTTTCTTCTTAGGCAAGCCTCTAGATGGATAAATGGATGGATAAATGGATGGATTGATGGGTGGGTGGGTGGGTGGGTTGGGTGGGTGGGTGGATGGATGGATGGATGGATAGATAGATAGATAGATAGATAGATAGATAATGGATAGAAAGAAAGAAAGATAGATAGATAGATAGATAGATAGATAGATAGATAGATAGATAGATAGATAGATAATGGATAGAAAGAAAGAAAGAAAGATAGATAGATAGATAGATAGATAGATAGATAGATAATGGATGGATGGATGGATAGATAGATAGATAATGGATGGATAGATGGATAGATTCATAGATGGATAGATGGATAGATTCATAGATGGATGGATAGATAGATAGATAGATAGATAGATAGATAATGGATAGATAGAAAGAAAGAAAGAAAGAAAGATAGATAGATAGATAGATAGATAGATAATGGATAGAAAGAAAGATAGATAGATAGATAGATAGATAGATAGATAATGGATGGATGGATGGATGGATGGATAGATAGATAGATAATGGATGGATAGATGGATAGATTCATAGATGGATAGATGGATAGATTCATAGATGGATAGATAGACAGATAAATAGATAGATAGATAATGGATGGATGGATGGATAGGTAGATAGATAGATAGAGTGAAAGATAATGGATAGATGGATGGATAGATAGATAGATAGATAGATAGATAGATAAAATGGATGGATGGATGGATAGATAGAAAGAAAGAAAGAAAGAAGGAAGAAAAGAAAGAAAGAAAGAAAGCCCCCACCCAGGTTTCGTGAGGGCCAGCCCATTGCCGGCCCAGCACACCACCAAAACATGCTCTGTCGGAGGGGGGGGGGAAAAGCTCTGGGAAAGACAGGGTAGCTCCCCCCTCCATCCACACACAAACCCCTCCAGGGAAACACGAGGCTGCGAAGCTGCGTGAAGCACATATGGGAGGAAGCCTCTGAGGAGAAGGTTGAAGGGTGGAGAAATAAAGAAAGAAACCCGTGTTCCCCAGTCCCTCCGCTGCTCTCTCGTTGTCAGGCAAAGCCGCCGGGCGTGTCCAGGGGGCGAGCCCAGCACAGCAGACAGGCAGCTTCTGGTGTCATTGCAAAGGAGAGGCAGTCAGCCTCTCTCTCTCTCTCTCTCTCTCTCTCTCTCTCACACACACACACACACACACACACACACCTCTCTTTTCCTTCCTCTCTTTCTCCTTCTCTCTCTTTCCGATGGGCAGGAGGGGCGAAGAGGACCCAGCTGTTTCTCCTGGACGGGGCTGCTCAGGATTAGAGGGAGGAGAAGCAGCGGCCGGATTAGGACTCTGGATCGTTACTTCAATTGGGCACCACTTCTTTGTCTGGGGAGAAAAAAGGGAGCATTTGGCTGTCCCTACAGGCTCCAGAGGAGGAGAAGGAAGGGGGCATCTTGTCAAGGGAGCCTTGTCTGAAGCTGAAGCACCGGGATTCTCCTTTGCCGTCACCGAAAACTTCTCCCCCCTCCGAAGCAGCGCGTGTGGCTGCAGACCGCCTTTGGCTGCGGTGGGGGAGCAGGAAGACCTTCCTAACTCTCTCCCCCCAGCACTTCGCCCAGGACAACAGGCAGGGCGAAGCAACGTGGAGCAAAGGGAGGCTGTAACCGCCGGTGGCTTCAGCTTCCCATTGCTCTGCGGGCGGTTTTGCCCCACGCTGCTTCGCCCTGCCTGCTGTCCTGGGCGAAGTGCTGGGGAGAGAGAGTTAGGAAGGTCTTCCTGCTCCCCCCCCACCCAAAAACACAAAGACGGTCTGCCGCTGCCTGCTTGAGCCAGGATGACAGCCAAGGGCGAAGCAGCATTCAGCAACGGGAAGCTGAAACCGCCGGCAGCTTCAGCTTCCCATTGCTCCGCGGGTGGCGGCAGAATGCCTTTTTATTTTTGGCTGGGGAGGGGAGCAGGAAGACCTTCCTAACTCCCTCCCCCCAGCGCTTTACCCAGGATGACATGCATGGCAAAGGGGCGGGGAGGATCGGGAGGCTCAAGCCTCCTTCGGTGGTGGCCGCCGGCTTCCGGTTTTGGGCTTGCACGCATTAATCACTTTTCCATTGATTCCTATGGGAAACAATGTTTCGTCTTACGAACCTTTCACCTTACGAACCTCCTCCCTGCACCAATTAAGTTCATAAGACGAGGTATTACTGTATAAGCCTAATAAATCATGTTAATAATTTCATGTATTGAAACATGAAAGAGTTCAATTAATGGAAAGTTGTTTTATTGTATAAGAAAGACAATAAATAATCAAGATACAACTTTTAGGGAGGCTTACAAAATGAAGAATGTAGTACTATCACTACTACTATTATTACTACTAGCAGCAAGCTTATAGGCCTGTTCCTGACTGACATTGCATTGATGTGGGTGTAAAATTATTTTTTGTTGTGCTCCTGCCCTACATCTCGTCAAGCTGCTTCCCTACATTTGGCAGTTACTGTATTGTTGTGTTTGAAGTTGATAACACCTTTCTATTTATTTCTGCTATTTAATAATTAATATTTAATAGCATACTGTAGTACTTTTCATGTTTGCCTCACTTTATGAAAGAGCTTCTGTATTGCAGTCCTTAAGTTAATGAGCTAGTTCATATTTTGCACTTAAGACAAATTAAAATATCTAGTCCATACCAATTAAAAGTTAGTTAATTAAAAATAAATTTAAACATAATTAAAAGTTACATTAAATGTTGATTAAAATACATTAATTTTAATTAAAAGCTTTTTACAAAATTAAAATTAATTTAATCAAACAATTAAAAGTATGTAAGAAATTACACAGAAAAATATCTTAAAATCTATTGATTTTCATGCAATACTGACTTAGAAACAATAGTTTTATGAACACAACACTTTTAATCCAGAGTCTTAATTTCAGTAGTACACTTTATTCATTATAGGTAGTCCTCAACTTATGACCACAATTGTGACCAGAGTTTCCGTTGCTAAGCAGGACAATTATTTTTCTTTTACATATAATTTTATTAAATGTATCAAAAATAGCATACACATGAAAAAGAAAAGAGAGAAGAGTGAAAAGGGAGGAATGGACTGTAGCAAAAAGGGGGCGAAGGAAAAAGTGCTACTTCCATTTTTTATAAAGCGGTACTAACACTTCACATAGTTTTGATTCTATGCCTGATTCTACAACCAAGGATTGTAATATTTTGGCTGCTGTAACGTACTGCTGGCTCATGTTCAAGTGATTGTCACCTTGGACTCCAAAATCTTTCTAAAAGTTATTGTTTTTGAACCAGGTTTTGCCTAAGCTGTGCTTTTACTTTTGATTTTTCCTGCCTCGGTGTAAAACCTTGCTTTTCACCACATTAAATTTCGTTTGTTGGATAGGGCCCATTTTTCCAGACTGTGAAGATCTTTTTGGATCCTGAACTTGTCTTCGGGGTGTGGCTATTCCTACCAGCTTAGTGAATCTACAAATTTTATAAGTTTCCCCTATATCCTCTCATCTAGGTCATTTATGAAGATGTTGAGAAATACCGAGCCTAAGATTTTCACCCTAAAGGTGTATCTTATACTCTGAAAAATATGGTAGTTGCGAAATTGTGTATCCCACATTTTCCAGCTTGCCAAGAAATACCATATTTTTCAGAGTATAAGACGCACTGGAGTATAAGAAGCACCTTAGTTTTGGGGGTGGAAAATAGGGAAAAGAATCTGCTTATCATCTGGTTAGCGTCCTTGGTCTGGTCTGCTTCAGCACATTATTTTATCCCCTGGTTTGGGTTTTTTAAAAAAACGTATTAAGAGAAACAATGAAAGAGTTTGCAAGCCAGTAAGAGCTGGGAAAGTCATTAGCACCTGGTTAGGGGTGGAAAGAATCATTCGGAACAAGTAGAGCAATCAAAAAACGTGAAAAGACTAGGGCTTGGAAAACCTTCTTCACATAGAGTAACAATGAAAGAGCTTGAAGGCTGGTAAGAGCTGGGAACATAGTTAGCACCTGGTTAGGGCTGGAAAGAAACTTATTTGGAGCAAATTAGCGCAATGAAAGAAACTACAAAGAAAGGGCTTGGAAAACATTCTTCACAGTCAGTAACAGTGAAAGAGCTTGCAAGCTGGTAAGAGCTGGGAACATAGCACCTGGTTAGGGCTGCAAAGAAACTTATTCTGAGCAAGTTAGAGCAATGAAAAAACCCTGCAAAGGGCTTGGAAAGTATTCTTTGCAGAGAGTAACAATGAAAGAACCTGTAAGGTAAGAGCTGGGAAGATCGTTAGCACCTAGTTAGGGCTGGGAAAAAAAGCTACATACAAAATATAAGACGCACTTGAATTTTCAGTCTCTTAGGGAAGAAAAAGGTGCATCTTATACTCCAAAAAATACAATAGGTTGTGGTCTACTTTGTCAAATGCCTTGCTGAAGTCAAACAGTTTTAAATCTGATAATAATTTCTGTCCAATCATAATTTCTCCACAGTAAACTTTTCAATATCACTAGTTATAAAGTATTCAAAAACTTCAGTCAATCACGCAAGTCAATGTAAAAGGAATAGACTTCTCAATTTTTTTTTAATTCATTTGGTTTCAAAAATGTAAAAAGTAGTTTCAACCTTTTTTATTCAATTCATCTCCATCAACTTTCCATTATGGAGCTTCCATAATGATGCAATTTGAAGAAAAGCCGGCTACAGCTGAAAAAAGTCCCCTTTAAAGTAGAAAAATGAACAAAATTAAATGCCCGAGAGATAGAAGTCACCTTTTTTTGGTCTATTTTAAAAATAATTAAAAATTTCTAATTCTTCCATGGTGATCTTGCTTCTTGGGTTGCCTTCCGCTAGCTGAAGACTAACACAGTCTCTCCAAAGTTTTCCAGAGAAATCCAGACACCCAGAGGTTTTTCTTCAGCTGCCTTGCCATATTTTGATCATGTGCATTTGGGGATACTTCAACAGTTATTAGTTTGAGGATTTATTTATTTATTTATTGGATTTGTATGCCTCCCCTCTCCGCAGACTCGGGGCAGCTAACAACAGCAATAAAACATTATATAACAAAATCCAATACTAAAAACAGTTAAAAACCCATTATATAAAAACCAATCATACATACATACACACATACCATGCATAAAATTGTAAAGGCCTAGGGGATCAGTTATAAGTCACTTTTCAGTGATACTGTGACTTCAAATATTCACTAAACAAATTGTTTAGAATGACTGTTAATTGTGTCCAGTTTGCTTAGTAAAATTTTCTAAATCTTACTAGTTCTTCATTCCAGTGGTTTATTATTCTTTAAACTTTTACCAAAATTTTTCCAAAGAAAACGTTATATCTTAAAAACATAATGGTTTTTTCTCCTGCTGAGTTATAAATGATAGGAATGGAGTCTAAAACCTTGGGCATATTTTCTTTATTATGGCTAGCCATGTCACAGCAATTTGATGGAAGCAAATAATACTCTCGTACAGAAAGAGGATTCAGATTTAATGCAGATAAAGAATTTTAGGCCAATATATTGAATATGTACTATAAAATATATACTTCAAAAATAGCAGAGAGATTAAAAAGGGGTTTGAATGTTATACATGTAGATCAGAATGGATTTTTGCTAAAGAGGCAGATTAAAAACAAAACCACATTTTACAATCCATACACTTTATACTTTCTACACAATACATGCCGTGCCTAATAATCCCTCCCCACACCCCTTTATTCTGCTAAATCATTTTTTATGTTATTCTTTACCCTAAAGGGTCAGCATGACAATTTTTCCATAGTCATAGCTATCTTGTTCTCCAGTAATTTCGCCAACATTCTTATCTTACTGATTATAGCCTGACCATGGATATTCTAGTGGCCTGGCCTTGGGTGTGGAATTATCTCATTCTAATTTGTTTTACTGACTATATCCTGGGGCAATTTAGAAACAAGTATTATAAATTATGATTATTGTATATAAAGTTTGTTAGTACTGTACGTTGTTGTTGTTGTTATTATTATTTTCCTCCAATCCTCCCTTTTTTCTTTTCTACCTGAATTACTCTTTTATATACATAACAATTCATAATTTCTCTTCAAGTTCTTGCGGCAGTATGTTTTCATATGCTGACTCTTCTTTCTTGAACCTCTGCTTCCCCACTTTCATTATTAACCCATTTTGCTTACTCCACCTCCATGTATTGAAGTTGTTATTAGAGTCATCCTACTCATAGTCCTTTTTATTAACATTTTGTATGAGAGGAATCAAACATGGTAAAAGCATAATGGCCAGGAATCCTAGTATGACAAATTTGACTAATTCTTTCCAAATTGAGAACTATCCACCAAGCCAACTTCTTATCCCCAGCTTTGGACTGGAACTTGAGCTAGATTGGCAAAAATATTTAAAGACAAGTCCGCTAAATGTTGGAAGTGCCAATGGACACCTGGTTTGTATTACCATGTGTGGCGGACATGCCCAAAAACAAAAAAATAAATAAATTGGATGAAAATATATATTTGGTTGGGGAAAAATGATAAAGCAGCATATAGATTTGAAACCAGAAATGTTTTTATTGAGCATCCAGAATAGTATGATAAAAGAAATATATATTTGATTTTACCCCATCTTCCCCAAAATAAGACATCCCCTGATAATAAGCCCAGATTTTTAAGTGCATGGCATTAAGGCCAAGCACTTATTTCAAGGTTCAAAAAAAATGAAGACACAATCTTATTTTCAGGGGAACATGGTACATGTATTAGCTGCAGCCAGAATTGTATTTGCACAACAATGGAAAACCAAAGAGATCCTGACAGATAAGGGAATAATAAAAAAAATATTAGAATGTGCAGAAATGAACAGATTAAAGCTTACATTTGATAAAAAAGAAGGAACTGAATATTTCTTGACACGGAACTTGTTTTACCAATAGATAATAAAAGATAGATAATAAAAACAGAAGTTAGAAATATGGGGGTATAAAAAGTACTAATGGGGTCGCAATTGGTTGTACACGACTTCGCAACTGACAACAACAAAAATATTATAAAGGAGATTTCTTAAAGTAGACAAGTAAAATATCATTATATTAGAATTAATAGAATGATGATGAATGCTATTGCAAACATTTTGATTATGATTTCCTAAAAATAATTGTACCCAGACAACACACTATTAGATTGCAATTGAATTTTTACATGTTATATAAATAAAACATATATTTTTTTAAAGGAATGGAGGCCAAGACCTTGGGCATCTTTTCTTTAATTTAATTAATTTTATTTAATAAATTAAAAATTATTTGATCTAGCCATGACACAACAATCCCTTGTAGTTCTCCATTTAATTATTGTGATTTTGAAATACCTTCCACACAGAGAAGGCCTAAGATTTTTGAGATTTTCAACTTTGTGGTGCAAAAATCTAAGACTTTATGGTCTTCAAACTCATTAATATTGGCCTTTAAAGTTCTCTGTTACTTAAAATTTATTAGTTTATCAAATATAAAATATAAAGAAAATAAAAATAATAGGAAACTAGGGAATAGAAATGGAACAGTTATGGATTAGATGGAAAAAAGAAAAATGGCTTCCGACTTCCAACTCTTTGTATCACAATCAAAGATAATAAAACTACACCCAACTTTTTACTTTAACAAAATGATAAAAAGTAGCCATTTTAATCAGCACAAGTCCATCTAATCAACAAAATCAAAATTTTGTTTTTTTATCACAAAATATCCAAAAGCAATTTGCAAATGGCTCATTCTTTGTCAAGTGGACCAATTTTCAGAATCTTCCCCACTCGACCGCCTTTAATTTCAATGAAACTTTGCACACACAGTGGTACCTCTTCTGTAGAACGCCTCTACTTAAGAACTTTTCTAGATAAGAACTGTGTGTTCAAGATTTTTTGCCTCCTCTTAAGAATTATTTTCTACTTAAGAACCTGAGCCCGGAAAAATTTCCCAGGAAATTTGAGAGCGGCATGAAGGCCTGGCCAGTTTCCTGCCATTTCCCCTTTAATCCAGGCCATCTCAGGCTTTTCTGGGCTGCCAGAGGAGCCTTTTGGTAGCATTTAGGAGGCTTTGGCAGCCCAGAGCAAATGAAGCGTTTTCCTTTCTCTGGGTACTTGGAGAGGGAATAAACCACTTCGCTGTGGTGACTCCCTTGTGCTGCCTCCCATACACCCGCTGCAAGGTTCCCTCCCAGAGGATCTGGGCATGGAAAGGCAAAAGGGGGCACTTCGGCCTGGCTGAATCAACTTGGCTTCAGTCAAACTGAGGAGTCACCACAGTGAAGGAAAAGCACCGGCTACAAAGCGAGTGAGCGAGAGGAGAGGGGAGCCTTTCAGCATGGGAATAAAGAGGAAGCAGGTAGCAGCAGCAGCAGCCACCTTTCGGTCAAAGGAGTGGGAGGTTCCCCCCTCTCACTTGCCAGGGTTTCTCTCCCTGGCTCAGTGTATAAGAGGTAGCCTCGTGCCAGGTGTAGGAGAGGCGCCTGCTTAAAGTTTTGGATTTTTTTGATTCTCCACACCTCACCGTCTTCCTTCAGCAGTGACTGTCCTCCTCTTCTTCCTCCTCCTCTTCCCACCCAAATTCTGAGCTTTTCTTTCTTTCTTAATGGGTTTGTACAGATTATTTGCTTTTACATTGATTCCTATGGGAGAAATTGCTTCTGATTGCAAACTTTTCTACTTAAGAACCTGGTCACGGAACGAATTAAGTTCTTAAGTAGAGGTAGCAATGTATATTATTTATGGTATTAAACTGAGGTGTGCAACGGAGTCTGCCGAGAAGGGCAGCATAAAAATCAAATAAATAAATAAATAAATAAATAAATTTTTAGGCCTAAAATTTTGCACACCTCAGTTTTATACCTTAAGAAATATATCTGCAAAGTTTCATTGAAATTGAAGGTGGTCGAGTGAGGACACCTGATCCACTTGACAAAGAATGACCCAAATGGAAACAAATTAGATATGTTCTATTCTTACAATAACGCAATAAATTTAACTCTACTTTTTTTCCTTGCTGTGAGAAATAATACATATTTCTGTTTGTAGTTATTAATATTTATAAACTGCTTCACATATTACCCAAATTTATTAACTCTTTCAGGTTCTTTAACTGAAAGGAGAAAAGCTTTTTATTTAAACCCATTTTAAGACTCAAGACTTTTCTTTGAAAATATTTCTTAAATCAATAAATTTTATTATGTCTTTTTTACATCCTCCTAATTTTCATACTTTCAAATTCACTTTCAATAATATTTTTCAAATTTTAAGAATTACTTAAACATTGTATATGTATATTTTCAAATTCATTTTATTAACACAAAACTGCATTAGAACTTTCTTTCATACATATATCAGATGTGTAAAGAGCCGTCCCAACTCCAATTGTCTTTGTAAGAAGCCGATTATCTAGGTCCTCAACAGTCAGGATTCAGGCCCGGCAACAGCACAGAAACTGCTTTGGTCACTCTGATGGATGATCTCTGGCAGGCCTGGGACAGGTGTTTATCCTCTGTCCTGGGGCTCCTTGACCTCTCAGCGGCTTTCGATACCATCGACCATGGTATCCTTCTGTGCTGGCTGGAGGGGTTGGGAGTGGGAGGCACTGTTCTTCAGTGGTTCTCCTCCTACCTCTCTGGTCGGTCGCAGTCGGTGTTAGTGGGGGGTCAAAGGTCGAACTCTAGGTTACTCGCTTGTGGGGTGCCTCAGGGGTCGGTCCTCTCCCCCCTACTATTTAATATCTACATGAAACCGCTGGGTGAGATAATCCAAGGGCATGGGGTGAGGTATCATCAATATGCAGATGATACCCAGCTTTACATCTCCACCCCTTGTCCAGTCAGTGAAGCAGTGGAAGTGATGTGCCGGTGCCTGGAGGCTGTTGGGGTCTGGATGGGTATCAACAGACTCAAACTCAACCCTGATAAGACGGAGTGGCTGTGGGTTTTGCCTCCCAAGGACAATTCTATCTGTCCGTCCATTACCCTGGGGGGGGGGAATTACTGACCCCCTCAGAGAGGGTCCGCAACTTGGGCGTCCTCCTCGATCCACAGCTCACATTAGAGAAACATCTTTCAGCTGTGGTGAGGGGGGTGTTTGCCTGGTGCACCAGTTGTGGCCCTATCTGGACCGGGACTCACTGCTCACAGTCACTCATGCCCTCATCACTTTGAGGCTCAACTACTGTAATGCTCTCTACATGGGGCTACCTTTGAAAAGTTTTCGGAAACTCCAGATCGTGCAGAATGCAGCTGCGAGAGCAATCATGGGCTTTCCTAAATATGCCCATGTCACACCAACACTCTGCAGTCTGCATTGGTTGCTGATCAGTTTCCGGTCACAATTCAAAGTGTTGGTTATGACCTATAAAGCCCTTCATAGCACCAGACCAGATTATCTCCGGGACCGCCTTCTGCCGCACGAATCCCAGCGACCAGTTAGGTCCCACAGAGTGGGCCTTCTCCAGGTCCTGTCAACTAAACAATGCCGTTTGGCAGGACCCAGGCTAAGAGCCTTCTCTGTGGCGGCCCCGGCCCTCTGAAACCAACTCCCCCCAAAGGTTAGAATAGCCCCCACCCTCCTTGCCTTTCGTAAGCTCCTTAAAGCCCACCTCTGCCGTCAGGCATGGGGGAACTGAGATATTCTTTCCCCCTAGGCTTCTACAATTTATGCATGGTATGTTTGTATGTATGATTGGTTTTATAACAAGGGTTTTTAGTATTGGATTGTCACATGTTGTTTTTACCACTGTTGTTAGCCGCCCCGAGTTCATGGAGAGGAGCGGCATACAAATCTATCTATCTATCTATCTATCTATCTATCTATCTATCTATCTATCTATCTATCTATCTATCTATCTAATAAATAAATAAATAAATAAATAAATAAATAAATAGCGTCATTAAATTAAATGCACACCTTTTCGCTTATCCTTGTAGAATAAAATCTTATTCTTCTCTGGAATGTCTATGCTCTGTTTCTCAAATAATTGTCAACCTTGTTATTATCCATGAACAAAAAGTCTCAAAGTTGTCCTCTTGAGTTGTGGATTTACTTGGAACTCTTGTTTTGGTAGTGCTGAAAGGATTGGATTTAATCTATCATCATAATAAAGATGGGCGTGATATTTTTATTCCATGGTTGCAACTAAGTCCTTTACATTGTCAGTTTTTTTGTGAAATTGTCTCAGTGCTTTGATACGTGATTTTATATATGATTGAACTCTTGTTCTTCTTTTGTGTTATTTTTAACATTTAGATCTTCTTTTATGACATGCTTAGAACATAATTGGTGTATAACAGCAGTTCTCAACCTGTGGTTTGTGACCCCTTTGAGGGTTGAATGACCTTTTCACAGGGCTTGCCTAAGACCATCAGAAAACACATATTTCTGATGGTCTTAGGAACCGAGACACCACTGTCTCCAGGTGGGTCCCCCCACCTGCAGATAATTCCACATATGAGTACCTGACGTGTTGACATTGCACCAACCCCATCAGATACACCCTGTACAAATACTGGTGTATGTAACAGGGATGGTGCCATAATGTACCTATGCAGACCGGTCACACATGTAGAGAGCAGCTACAGTGTTGAAAGCAGCAGTATTGGAGGTAAAACAACATTTCATGAACTATAATTACTGGGTAAATGTAAAATCATGTACAGTACTGTAAAATCATCAGATACCGCATACTGTCGCAAAATGTAGTAATGGAGTTTACTGTTGTTATATTAAGATTATTACCCATGCTAAACAATGCTTTAAGATAAAATTTCATGTATTTGTAATTAGAAATAAATATTTCACAATATATAATTATATAATGTTTTTGTGATTAATCACTATGATTTAATTATGTTCAATTTGTAACAATGAAAATACATCTGCATATCAGATATTTCCATTACAATTCATAACAGTAGCAAAATTACAGATATGAAGTAACAACTAAAATAATTTTATGATTAGAGGTTACCACAACATGAGGGACTATATTAAAGGATAGTGGTATTAGGAAGGTTGAGAATTTCTGGTCAATGAAATGAATGATTTTCTGTTAAAATATGCTCATTCTTGCTAGCTCCCTCTTGTGGTCAAATAATAGATTTTTTTAATAAAGCAGTTACTATTCCTAGCCAATCAGAGTTCATAAAAATTGAAAAGTTTCAGCCACCCACAACAAAGCAATCTAAAGCCACAGATTACTTAAATATAGTAAAATGTAGTCAGATTTTCATCATGTTTATCCATCAATTTTTTAATAAAATGATACTCCATGCTTCCTTATTTTAGCATTCCTCTAGCAAACCTTTTCTTTGTTTTAACAAAGTCTCAAAAATGGCACAGAGCTTCAAAAAGGGGCAATAAGCTGTGAGTTAAACAAGCCTTTTTTTTAAGCTTACACATATAATAACTCCATAAATTTATAAATGAAGTCACAATTTATTGCCTGTTTGAAAAATAAATTCCAAAATGGTTTATTTTTCAACATTTAAGTGATTGCAGCCCCCACCCCCAGCAGAACAGCTCACCAGTTGCTCTGAAGCACAGCTCCTGAAGCTTCATGCAGACTACTACTAAATGGAGGATCTTATGGGGTGATTCAAGGATTCTGCATAACTAAGGAGAAACATATAAACTGAACGAATGCATGTTCCTTCTGTTATTAAGTTCAAAAAAATGACATGGCAGAGAGACTAACCTCTGGGACAATGACAGAGTGCCATTATTCCAGTTGGCATTATCATCCGTCAACTATGGTCATAGGAATCCTTTAATATTGACCATTAAGGTTGTCTAGATATTTAGTTATTTCAGGGTCTCCTGCTTCAGGCTCAAAGTATATTTTCTTTCTCTCACTTATATGAGTATATCCTGAAACATGCTAAAGAAAATTCTATTCTCTGAATGTTACACTACTGATGACCTCTACAACACATTCCTACTTGAAATGAAAATTATCATCAGACTTCATGTATCTCTAACATGTACCATAAACAAAAAAAATAACCTCCCCATCTCAATAAGAAAATTACAAACAAGAAAAAATCTCTCTGGAGGAAAAACAAAAAACGACAAGTCTCCAACTTCAAAAGCCGATATAAAAGCATTTGCAATCAAATAAAAACAGAATGCCTTAACTAATACAGCAAACAAGAGGAAAACCTCCTACGCACCAAATCTAATAGAGCTTTCTACAACTTTGTCCACAATAAACTCAAAGACTCTAGACCTATCCCACCTCTCAAAGGACCCAACAACAAAGAATACCATGATGATTCATCCAAAGCCAACCTCCTCAACTCTTTCTTTGGCTCTATCTTTGTTAACAGCAATGGCTCATCCCCCAATTTCATCAATCTCACCTCAAACTCCCTCAACGACCTAACCCAAGTAGACTTCACAGAAGACCGAGTTGAAAAAGCATTACATGACCTTAAACCTTCTCTATCAGTCGGACCAGATGGTCTATGTGCTTACTTCCTAAAAAAGCTCTCTTCTGCCATAACTGAACCACTAAGCATAATTTTTGAAAAATCCTTCAGAAACAGCACACTTCCTAAGCTATGGTTGAAAGCAATGGTCATCCCCATCTTCAAAAAAGGGGACCCCTCTCTTGTCGATAACTACAGACCAATTTCACTATGCTGCGTCACATGCAAAGTCATGGAATCAATTATAAACAAATCAATTACTCTCCATCTAGAAACTAATAATTTGCTCTCTAACAAACAATTTGGTTTCAGAAAAAAACTATCCTGCAACCTGCAGCTCCTCCACTGCAAAAATATATGGACAACTCATCTAGATCAAGGGAAATCTACAGATGCAATTTATATTGACTTCTGCAAAGCCTTTGATTCAGTGGTCCACGACAAACTACTCCTAAAACTCAAATTCTATGGCATCTCAAGATCCCTCCACAGCTGGATTACAGCATTCTTGTCAAACAGACAACAAGTGGTCAAAATAGGAAGCACCATATCCACCCCCATCCTAGTTAAAAGCGGTGTTCCCCAAGGTAATGTACTGGGACCAACGCTCTTCATTCTCTACATCAGTGTTTCCCAACCTTTTTTGAGCCGCGGCACATTATTCATATTTTCAAAATCCAGGGGAACACTGAAAGGGGGGGGCGGGCTAAAGAAAAGTTTGGACAAAAAAACCCTCTCTCTTCCTCCCTTTTGCTCTATTTCTCCCTCTTTCTCTCTTTACCTTCCTTCCCTTCTTTCTCTCTCCCCATCCCTCTTTCTTTCTTTCTTCCTTTCTTTTTTGCTCTCTTTCTCTCTCCCTCCTTCCCTTCCTCTATGTCTTTCT
Organism: Erythrolamprus reginae; assembly: GCF_031021105.1. Lineage (NCBI taxonomy): Eukaryota > Metazoa > Chordata > Lepidosauria > Squamata > Dipsadidae > Erythrolamprus > Erythrolamprus reginae. Next base: position 89,859,241 of record NC_091963.1, on the reverse strand, counting down.
CTCTCCCTTGCTCTCTCTCTCTCTCTGTCTCTCTTGCTATCTCTTTCTTGCTTTTTTCTCTCTCTCTTGCTCTCTCTCTCTCTCTTTCACTGTCTTGCTATATGTCTCTTTCTTTCTCTTTGCCTCTCTTGCTATCTCTCTTTCTTTCTCTCTCTTTCTCTCTCTCTGTCTGTCTCTCTTGCTATGTCTCTCTTTCTTTCTCTTTCTCTCTCTGTGCCTCTCTTGCTAAGTCTCTCTTTTTCTCTTGCTATGTCTCTCTTTCTTTTTCTCTCTCTCTGCCTCTCTTGCTATGTCTCTCTTTCTCTATCTCTCTTTCTCTGCCTCTCTTGCTGTCTCTCTTTCTTGCTCTGTCTCTCTTTCTCTGCCTCTCTTGCTATGTCTCTCTCTCTCTCTCTCTGCCTCTCTTATATGTCTCTCTTTCTTTCTCTCTCTCTCTCAGCTGACTGCAAGTGGGAGCCCTGACGGCGGCAGCTGGACGTGGTGCTGGACACCGTATATGCCAGGCACGCAGTGCCAGCATGTATGACGTCCAGCAGCACGTCCAACCGCCACCGTCAGGGCTCCCGCTTGCAGTCAGCTGAGAGAGAGAGAGAGAGCGATCCCTCTCGCCGCCGCCATCTCCCCATGACTGCCTGCGGCCGCTGCGGCAACCCCCCCCGCTCCCATCGGACACTTGCCGTCGATGCCAGAGAAGCTCCAGCTGGGCGGGGAGCTGCCGGTACTTCCGTCCTGGGGCTCCCGCTCGCAGCTGTCCCCCGCCTCCTGCTCGATGCCGCGGTTTTCGGCGCTCTCCTGCTGGGCCCCAAAGAAGGAAGGCGGGAAAAAGGTGCGAAGAATGGAGCTCTCCTTCTTCCTGCCTTCCTTCTTTGGGGCCCAGCAGGAGAGCGGCGAAAACCGCGGCATCGAGCAGGAGGCGGGGGACAGCTGCGAGCGGGAGCCCCAGGACGGAAGTACCGGCAGCGCCCCGCCCAGCTGAAGCTTTGTGGCACACCTGGCCTGCTCTACATCAATGACCTTTGCGATTACATCACAAGCAACTGTGTCCTCTTCACTGACGATGTAAAACTCTTCAACACCACCGATAACACAACTACTCTCCAAAAAGGCCTTGACGCTGTTTCTGAGTGGTCTAACACATGGCAACTCCAAATCTCAACTAGCAAATGCTCTGTCCTACACATTGGGAAGAAAAATCTGAACTCCAAATACGAACTGAATAATCAATTATCACAGATAATCCCCACTTGGTTAAAGACCTTGGTATACTAATAACAAAAGATTTAAGTGCCAAAGCCAACTGCAACAACATAGCCAAGAAGGCTTCAAGAGTTGTAAACCTAATCCTACGTAGCTTCTGCTCTGGCAATCTCATACTACTTACCAGAGCTTACAAAACTTTTGCCAGACCCATCCTCGAATACAGCTCATCTGTTTGGAACCCATATCATATCTCAGACATTAAGACTCTTGAAAATGTCCAAAGATACTTCACCAGAAGAGCCCTTCACTCTTCCACTCGAGATAGAATACCCTACGAGACTAGACTTTCAATCCTGGGCCTAGAAAGCTTAGAACTAAGACGCCTTAAACAAGATCTAAGTATTGCCCACAAGATCATATGTTGCAATGTCCTGCCTGTCGGCGACTACTTCTGCTTCAACCACAACACAAGAGCACACAACAGATTTAAACTTAATATTAACCGCTCCAAACTTGACTGTAAAAATATGACTTCAGTAACCGAGTTGTTGAAGCGTGGAACACATTACCGGACTCCATAGTGTCATCCCCAAACCCCCAACACTTTACCCTTAGATTTTCTATGGTTGACCTATCCAGATTCCTAAGAGGTCAGTAAGGGGCGAGTACAAGTGCACTAGAGTGCCTTCCGTCCCTTTTCCTATTGCTCTCCTATATCTCCTATACCTTTCTTCTATTCCTATATATCTTCTATTCTTTCATTGATATGTTCTATTACTATAACTTCTTTTCTATTATCTCTTAAATATATTTTACCATGAGTATCTCCTCTATAACCTTCATCATGTATTTTACTATGTGTATATAGATATATACCCACTAAAACCCTCATTGTGTATTGGACAAAATAAATAAATAAAATAAATAAATTTTGATTAGCAAATATGCAAAAATGGTTTGCAAAATAATATATTAGTATTGTAATATTCAACATTTGTGATAAAATGATTCTGCAATATAATCATATACTTGCTTCTTAGAAATAAGATTTGAAAGACATGTGATGAAAAATATTGTCCCATCTTTCCTAGGTATAAATATAGTTTAACTTTGTTTATTTGTTCAGATTTGTAATGCCACCCAACTCCCAAAGGACTCTGGGCAGCTCTATTATAGCACCAGTAATCAAACAGAGGTTGTACTAAAAAACCTTAGATTTTGACAATTGGAGATTGTTATCTATAACCTAGCTATAGGTAAATATGTAGCAATTTGAAGCCAGAAAAGTAAATTTAGCATCTCACTTTCCCCATAGACTGCAGAACAATTATACTGAGACAGTAACATTAGCATCAGTTTAAGTTCAAATGGAATAGGCTGTAGTTTTGCCACATAACTTCTTGCTCGTAGTGTGTTTTATTGCAAATTTTGTTGTGATTTATGGCTGACGTTCAGTTGTTCCCTTATATATATTGTTCTGTGATTATAATATTTATACTTTTTATTTGAAATGCATCCACACCAGCAAACCAGTTACTTCATGATAGTAATGTTCTCTTCTCTTAACAGAACAGTCCTGAGGAGGAGACGGAATTAAAGAAATTAAAAGTTTTGGAGAAATCAGTGGAACAGCTTGCTAAAAAAATAGATGAAGTAAATAAAGATCTTAGAGAGATTCAGAAAGTAAGTTATTTTGCATTTCAATAGTTAATATCTATTTGTAAAAATCAGGTACAGATTTGTCAGTTTAGAAACAGATAAAATCTAGCAAAATACATAGTCAAAAGGTATCTTTATATGAAAATCAATTTTCTTTTGAATGATTGCTATATAATATCTAGGCTCTGGAGGAATGACTGAGATATGTGTAGATCATGCATATTTTACTCTAGAATTGTGATAGATTTACTCTAATTGAGATTTTGGAATTCCTCTCAGTGAGGAAAGAGTGATATGACTTTGACTATGAATGTTGTTAATATTAACAAGTCTGCGGAGAGGGGCAGCATACAAATCTAATAAATAATAATAATAATAATAATAATAATAATAATAATAATAATTATTATTATTATTATTATGATAGAGCCTAGATCTGAAAGTAACCGCCCCAATTAATGATGCAGATGTGTAAGAGCATGTGTGATCTGTACATGTGATATTGGGGAAGGGCTTGAGATTGAGAAAGAAGACAGCCAGCTTCTACAGCAGTAAGGACAGAAGAAAATATGAGAGAATAGAAGTTTGCATATAAAGGAAGTTTGAGTATGTGATGTTTATGACTAAATGAAAATGAATGGTGTATCCAGGCTTACTGATGTATATTATTAAATTTCATTTATATTCATATGGACCAATCCTTGTCTGCGTAGAAAGTTGGATGCATATTACCTTTCGTATACATGGAATTACTTACAGAGGTATGAATAATATAGGACAGTTGTTATAATAAAAATGCCTATTCCAATTAAGTTATGATTAAGCATAATGTAAACAGTGTATTTTTTCATATAGGATTTTCTTTCAAAGAATAATCAAACTGAAGCTCTTAGTCAATTGGATAAGCGGATAAAAGGAACTGCTGAGCAGTTTATGAAAATTCTGGAACAAATAGATGCTATAGTAAGTAAATAATGACAACATATTATGGTTAACTGAAAGAAATCTTAGTTCTTTAATTTTAAATGATGACCTTAGAATTATTAAATGTGATTAATTATAATAGTCAACATAAATAAATTAATCTATAGTCACCTTATTGTGATATAACATCTTGTCACAGAGGTTAACCTTCAGTGGTCTAAATAATTTCTGTACTCCAACAAAATCTCCTGAATCGTTAAAATATGTTTTGAAATCCACAAGATTTGCTAAAATTTATGTTAAGTTTTTATAAAGTTTTGTGGAATGTCAAATTCTCTTGAGAGTTTGGCTGTTTTATTTTATTTTATTTTCAACTGAATTCTTGATGTTTATGGACATGATTTTGGAAGATAAGTTGTTGGCTGGAGATGGTTGTTGTGGATTCTCTTCATCCCGCTCTACTAATGATAGATTCTGAGGATGAGCCAGGCCCATCTTGATACCCTGGGCTAATGGTTTTGCCAGCTGATGGTGAGAGTGAGGGAGAAATAAACCTGGATGAACCTGAAGGACCACCAGAGATGGCAGATATGCCAATGACAGTAGTGTCTGACTTGGAGGAGGAGGAAGATCAGGAGCCTTTGCTAGATGTCTACTTTACAAGACTTTGTATTGTATTGGCAGTTCTGTGTTAGCAAAAACTTCAGAAGAGAAGGATTTAGGGGTAGTGATTTCTGACAGTCTCAAAATGGGTGAGCAATGTGGTCGGGCGGTAGGAAAAGCAAGGAGGATGCTTGGCTGCATAGCTAGAGGTATAACAAGCAGGAAGAGGGAAATTGTGATCCCGCTATATAGAGCACTGGTGAGATCACATTTGGAATACTGTGTTCAGTTCTGGAGACCTCAGCTACAAAAAGATATTGATAAAATTGAAGGAAGGATACCATGGTCGATGGTATTGAAAACCACTGAGAGGTCAAGAAGCACCAGGATAGAGGAGTGCACCCTATCCCAGGCCTGCCAGAGATCATCCATCCATGCGACCAAATCGGTTTCCATGCTGTAACCAGGTCTGAAGCCAGATTGAAATGGGTCCAGATAATCCGCTTCTTCCAAGGTCCGCAGGAGTTGGAGCACCACCACTATTTCAAAAACCTTCCCTACAAAGAGAAGGTTGGAGATAGGATGATAGTTATTCAATGAGGCTGGATTCAAGGAAGGCTTCTTGAGGAGGGATCTCATAACCATTTCCTTCAAAGGTTGCACAAAGGGCCTCTTGCTCAAAGAAGTGTTGACCTGGAGCCAGCCTCGTGTCACCTCCCTATTGGCTGAAACCAGCCAGGAGGGACATGGGTCTAACAAGTGAGGATACTCATCGTTCCTATGGCCTTGTTTACTCCATCAGTGGGCACAGGGTCAAACTCATCCCACACAACGGGACTAGGACTTGCTCCAGTCAGCTTGATTGACATTGCCTAATTGGAGTCTAGGTCTACCCGAATCTTAGCGATTTTGTTCATCAGAAACTGAACAAATTCCTCGGCTCTACCCTGCAGGGGATCTTCTGCTCTCTGCACCTCAAGAAGCAAGTGGGACACCCTAAACAGGGCAGCCGGGTGAGAATTATGTACGCAATAAGAGCTGAAAAATACACACATTTTGCTGCCCCTATTGCCACTAAATAAGTCCTAATATAAGTTTTTAGTAATGTTCGACCAGACTTGGATTTACTGGCCCTTCAGCATCGCTCTAGACATCTCTTCCAAGGGAAAGGGAAAAGTTCCTATACCCCTTAAAATCAGATCATGTATCCACTGCCCCTAGAGTAAAACCAGGTTGAGTGTGTGTTGGCTCTTATGAGTTGGGTCCTCAACTACTTGAGTCAGGTCCATGATTGCTATGGAAGCCATGAACTCTTGCACTGCCCCCAAGAACTCACTGAGTAATGATAGGTTAAAGTTCCCCAAGACCAACAGTCTGGGGAACTCCACCACCAACTCGGCTACTGTCTTGAGCAGCGTAGGCAGGGCTCTACAATGCAGCTGGGAGGCAGGTACATTAGCAACAAGCCCACCCGAACCCCTCGGTCCAACTTCAGGTGGAGAGACTCACAGCTGACTGTCTCGGATGCAGGGATCCTGCGAAGATTAAGGGTTTTCCGGACTATAATAGTCACTCCTCCACCCCTTCCCTGGTGTCGTGACTGGTGCAGCACCTGAAACTTGACTGGAACATCCCCTTGTGGCCCAGCCAGGTCTCAGTTATACATGCCAAGTTAGCCTCCTCCTCCTCCAGGAGCATGTCCCGGATCAGAGAGGCTTTTTTGGTTACTGATCTGGCGTTCAGCAGCAACAGCCTGAGACCAGGACCCTGACATTCACTGTCACCAGCTATACGGGTTGAACTCGAGGGGTCAGAACAAGGAATCACTGTAAGGTAGCAAGACTTGGTTCCCCATGAGCGGTCTTCCCCTCAGTTTCCATCATACCCACTTCTCCCCATTGCAACTATAATGCTCCATCCCTTGTGCTCCCCGGAGATCCCTTCTCCAATCCCATAAGTCTCCCTTACCACTGGCAGGCCCCATGCATTCATGCCCCACCTGCCTCTGTAAGTCCATTCAGGAGGGGGGATACTGGCCTTCACCCCGGTGGCCTCATTTTAACTAATCAGTCAGTCATCCCCATTCCCACATATACTATATATATTCATATTCACATACCATACCATTCACATCATCGAGTCGGGGGTTACAGTCGGGCCCCCACCTGCTTGTGTTCCACATTCAGCAGAGGGGACACCGGCTATTGCCCTCGGCCCGTCCATACATCAATTCAATTTCTCTAAACAATTATTCTCCCCCTTACCATAAAATAACAGTAAATAGAAATTAGATAAAAACAGTACAGATACTTAAGAATTGAAATAAAACAACCATCCCAATCAATCTGTCCAATGTAAATATTGAGGAAGCAAGAGACTCCTGATAACACAATAGTCTTAGTCTAGTCAGTATAGGTCTTAGTTTTGTAAAACCAGTGAGAACAATAGATGTGAGGGAAGGGAGAGGTGGAGAGTCGAAATATAGTTCCCAATCTGAAGGCACGATGAAAGTCAAGTTCCAAGGGTTAAAAGGTAGTCCAAACCATGTTGTTAATGCAAGGCTCAAAGTTGATGTTAATATTCTGGAAGTTTTATCCCTTGTTAAATTAAAAATGTCTCTGTGCCAGAAGCTCTTGGTTTTATTATTCTGCCCATCAAGAATATCATATTCTTGCTGGGTGGCTCCGGTGGCTTTGGCAGGGGCTGGGCAGGGGCCGGTTCTCCCTGGCTGAATCAGCTCTCAGCCGAGGAGAACCGGCTCCTGCCACAGTCAGTCACCAGCCAAGCCTGCCACACAACAACACGGATGGGTGGTGTGGGAGCTTATGTAGATGAGCCCCCTCATGCTGGACAATCAGGGCCGCCCCGTGGACCTTCTCCACCAGCTGGATGCACAGAGCACTGAGGGGACGCCCGCCCATTTCTCATCAGCTGCTGCCGTGTGCCCCACCTCACCTGCCCAGCTGCAGGGGTCCCTGCCAGCACTACCCCCAGTTTGGATACCCGTGGCAACTAGCCGTCCCCATCCAAACTGGGGGTGGTGCCATCAGGGACCCTGCATGGAATGCCCGCCGCTGGGCAGGTGAGGCAGGGTACGTGGTGGCAGCTGAAGAGAAACGGGCAGGTGTGAGGGGGCTCATCTTCATCAGCCCTCACCCCAATCTTCTGCCTCCAGGGTGCCTTTGGGAGGTTGCAGTGAGGCAGGTGAGGTGGGAGTGCGTGACAGCAGCTGAGGAGAAGCAGGCGGGTATCACCTCGGCGCTCTGCGCATCCAAGGGGTTGCATTGGAGAGCAACACACCCCACACCCTGGCATCCCATTGCGCCATCCAAACTGGGATGGAGAAAAGGGAGGTAGGTAGATAGGAAAGGTAGACCCTGAAAATGTCCACCTGAGAAAGGCGTTTTGCCTTGACTGCTCAAAAAGGCTTTGGAGGAAGCCATAGGGAAGGAGAAGGGAGGGGAGAGTATGTGTGTGTGAGAGAGAGAGAGAGAGAAAGAGAGAGAGAGTGATATGATGGGGAAGCACCTTCCGCGAGAGACCAGCTCTGGTCCCGAAGGTTGTTTTCCCTACGTTCATCTCTCACGGGAAAGCCTTGTCCCAACTGGGGAAGAAGGGGGAGGGGACGGCTTGGAGAGGGGGCGGCATCTGGGCTAACATCTTAGAGGGGCGATGTGTGTGTGTGTGTGGTCTTTGGGTGGATCCCCCCCTTTACTTCCTCGTCCCTCCTTCCGTAAAAGCGCAAATGGGGCTTCCAGGTTTTAGCAAACCAAGAAAGAAATCTGGGTGGTGCCTAGGGGAGGTAGGTAGATCCCCCACCCTCCTTGCCTTTTGTAAATTGCTTAAAACCCACCTGTATCGCCAGGCATGGGGGAATTGAGATATCTCTCCCAGGCTTATATAGTTTTATGTATGGTATGCTTGTGTTGTATGGTTTAAAATGATGGGTTTTTATATGTTTTTTAAATATTAGATTTGTTACATTGTCACACTATTGTTATTATTGTTGTGAGTCGCCCCGAGTCGCGGAGAGGGGCGGCATACAAATCTAATAAATTTAAATTTTATTATATGATGATGATGATGATGATGATGATGATGATGATGATGGGGTAGCTGGGTGGAATGTTATCCTCCAACCAAGACCCTTCTCCCATGACTGGTAGAGGAATTCTGGGAGTTGAAGTCCACTAGTCTTAAAACTGTCAAGTTTGAAGACCCCTGAGTTAAGGTTTAGAAGTGCAATGGTCTTCAAACCTGGCAAGATTAATGCTTGTGGACTTCAACTCCCATTCCTAAGGTAGCATGACTGGTGGAGGAATTCTGGAAGTTGAAGTCCACAAGCTTGAAGACCTTGAAGCTGTCAAGTTTGAAGTTTGTTAAAGGTGTACATGGTTTTAAAAAGTATACATGGTTGTAAAAAGTATTCTGCTACACTGGTATTTTATTAAATGATATAATACTACAGTGATCCCCCGATCATTGCGAGGGTTCCGTTCCAGGACCCCCCGCAACGAGCGGGTTTTCGCGAAGTAGCGCTGCGGAAGTAAAAACACCATCTGCGCATGCGCAGATGGTGTTTTTACTTCCCAGCAGCGAGGAGCCGAAGATTGGGGTTTCCACGCCGCCCACGCGAACTCCTCGCTGCTGCCGCTCCCGCCGCTCGCCCGCCCTGAAAGGGAAAGCCCCCCCAGGCCGGCTCCGATCCCCCCAGGCCGGCTCCGATCCCCCAGGCCGGCTCCGATCGTTTTAAAACAGGCGCGCCTCTTCTCCGCTGACTCCTGGCGAACTTCCCCGCTTTAGGAGTCAGCGGAGAAGTGGCGCGTCTGTTTTAAAAGATCGGAGCCGGCCTGGGGGGGCTTTCCAGCAACCCACGAGCCCCCAACCCGGGCTCGTGGGTTGCTGGAAAGCCCCCCCAGGCCGGCTCCGATCCCCCAGGCCGGCTCCGATCGTTTAAAAACAGCCACGCGGCTTTCCAATGAGTCCCGAAGACAAACGTCAAACTTCCGCGTTTGTCTTCGGGACTCATTGGAAAGCCGCGCGGCTGTTTTAAAACGTCGCCGCCGGCATGGGTGGCTTGCCAGCACCCCCCCGGACCCCCAACCCGGGTTTGGGGGGCTGCTAGGAAGCCGCCCATGCCGGCGGCGACGTTTTAAAACAGCCGCGCGGCTTTCCAATGAGTCCCGAAGACAAACGTCAAACTTCCGCGTTTGTCTTCGGGACTCATTGGAAAGCCCTCCCGCCAGCAAGAGGGGCAGGGTGCGGACAAGCCGTTCGCTCGGGCCGCTTCCCAGCTGAGTACTCAGCTGGGAAGCGGCCCGAGCGAACGGCGTGGGCGGGAGAAGGGCGCGCGAGCCGCGGGCGCGTGGGCAGGCAGGCTGCGGACAAGCCGTTCGCTCGGCCGCTTCCCAGCTGAGTACTCAGCTGGGAAGCGGCCCGAGCGAAGCGGCAGCAGCGAGGAGTTTGCGTGGGCGGTGGGGAAACTCCTCGCTGATGCCCGCCAAGAGGGGGAAGACCTAGGGAAGCCGCCCAGCAGCTGATCTGCCCGGTGCCATCTATGCATGCGTGCCCATAGAAAAAAAGGGCACGCATGCGCAGATGGTGTTTTGACTTCCGGGTTCAAAAATCACAAATTAGCCTGTTCGCAATGGTCGGGAACGCAATAACCGGGGGATCACTGTACACCATTTTTGAATTGAGTTGAATTGAATTTATTAGATTTGTATGCCGCCCCTCTCCGAAGATTCGGGTTGGCTCACAGCAAGACAGTAATACAATACAATACAAATCTAACGTTAAAATTTAAACTAAAAACCCATTAACTACACAGTCATACACACTCGGTCCATCTGATCAATATAGAGGTCAGAGAAAAGGGGGGGAATCCCCCCATGCCTGGTGGCAGAATACTTTTTTCCTTGTTTTCCTCCTCTAAAATCTGGGTGCGTCTTATACACCGATGTGTCTTATACACCAAAAAATATGGTAATTAGCACAAGTGTCCAAGCTAGTATGCTGAAACCGCTAGCAAAGGTTGTAATTAATTCAAGTCCCAGGGTAACAATGTAGATTCTTTCTTGGAAAGCACATCTCCAACCGTTTCAAGAGATTCACAACACATCTGCCCTATGCTTTACTGAAACGTGGCTAAATGAGGAAATTTATGATAATAATATGCGTATACCAGTGTTCCAGATACTTTGCGCAGATAGGAATACAGAATTATCGGGGGGAAAGGGAGGATGCTTATGTGTATATATCAATGCTGGTCTCAGGACATCACCATTATACAAAAATTCTGTGATGAAAACTTGGAGTCTTTAATTATTAATTGCAAACCCTTTTATTCTCCTTGAGAGATTAATTCTTTCTTAATATCTGCGGTTTTCATCCATGCACAAGCATCTGTAAAAAAGGCACTAAGAACTCTAGCTGATCAGATTACGGAAGCTGAAGCCAAATACCCTGATTTACTGGCCATTATTTTGGGAGATTTAAACAAGGGAAACTTAAGAGATGAGCTACCAAAATACTTTCAACATGTACATTTACCTGTAAATTGTCCCATCAGAGACAATAATATTTTAGACCACTGCTACACAGCACTAAAAGATGCTTATCGTTCCTTACCAAGAGCAGCTGTGGGCCACTCTGACCATTGCATGATTCACCTTGTACCTGCTTACAAATAAAGATTTAAATCAGTGAGGACTTGAACTGAAGAAGCAAAGTTAAAGCTACAGGCTTGCTTTGACTGCATATACAAGAATATTTTTAAAAACACCTCTGCAGACCTAGATGAACTCACAGATACTATAACATCATATGTCAGCTTCTGTGAAGTCCTATATGTACCAACCAGGAACTTACAAATGTACAATAACAATAAACCTTGGTTCACAGCCAAACCTAAGCAGTTATGTCATTCCAAAGAGGAAGCCTATAGAAAAGGTGACAGAATGCTGTACAATCAGGCCAGAAATATATTAACAAGGGAGATCAGAGTGGCAAAAAGGAATTATTCTGAAAAGCTAAAGAATCAATTATCAACAAATGAACCAGCAAACATGTGGAAAACTCTAAAAAACATCACCGGTTACAGCAAACCACATTCCCAAGCTGAAGGAAATCAGCAACTGGCAGATGACCTGAATATGTTCTACTGCAGGTTTGAAAAGAAACCACAACCACCTATCTCCACAACCTCCATCCCAGACACACCAACAACAGCCAAATCTTCTTCAACTGAACCCATCCCATTGGGTTTACAACCCCTAGTGTTCACAGAAAAGGAAGTGAAAGATGTATTTCATAGACAGAAGCCTGGAAAAGCACCAGGCCCAGACAAGATAACTCCTTCTTGCTTAAAGGTCTGTGCTGACCAATTGGCCCCCATCTTCACCCAAATCTTCAACAAATCACTAGAGTTGTGATTGTTCCTTCCTGCTTCAAATGCTCTATTATAATCGCAGTGCCGAAGAAGACCTCAATCCAGGAACTGAATGACTACAGACCAGTTGCTATGACATCTGTAGTTATGAAAACCTTTGAAAGGCTAATGATGTTCCACTTGAAAACCATCACGGATCCACTATTAGACCCCCTGCAATTTGCATACTGAGCAAATAGATCGATAGATGATGCTGTTAATATGGCTCTGCGCTACATTCTACAACATCTTAAATCTCCAATGACCTACGCCAGGGTCCTCTTTGTAAACTTCAGTTCAGCATCCAACACCATCAAACTGGACATTCTCTTAACCAAACTAAATCAGCTAGCGGTACCTGAACACACTTGTAAGTGGATCACAAGCTTCCTAACAGACAGGAAGCAGCAGGTGAAGCTAGGAAAAATCACATTAGATACATGTACAGTTAGCACAGGCGCCCCCAAGGCTGTGTATTCTCACCACTTCTTTTCTCTCTATACACCAATTACTGCATCTCAAATGATCCATCTGTTAAACCACTGAAGTTTGCAGACGATAGAACAGTGATCAGACTCATTCGAGACAATGATGAATCCAAATACAGACAGGAGGTTGAACAACTAACCTTGTAGTGTGACCAGAACAGTCTAGAACTGAACACACTCAAAACCGTAGAAATTGTGATAGACTTTAGGAGAAACTTTTCCATCCTTCCACCTCTCACAATACTAGACAACCCAGTATCAACAGTAGAGACATTCAAATTTCTAGGTTCTATTATAAGATCTAAAATAGTCACTTACCATCAAAAACATCACCAAAAAAGCACAACAAAGAATGTTGTTTCTGCGCCAACTCAGGAAGCTCAAACTGCCTAAGGAGCTGCTGATACAATTCTACCGAGGAATCATTGAGTCTGTCATCTGCACCTCTATAACTGTCTGGTTTGGTTCTGCAACCCAACATGACCTACACAGACTTCAGAGGATAATCAGAACTGCAGAAAAAACAATTGCTGCCAATCTGCCTTCCATTGAGGACCTGTATACTGCACAAATAAAAAAGGAGGGTGATGAAAATATTTACTGACCCTTCCCATCCTGGACACAAATTGTTTCAACTCCTACCCTAAAAACGTCGCTACAGAGCACTGCACACCAAGACAACTAGACAGAAGAACACTTTTTCCTTGAATGCCATCACTCTTCTAAACAAATAATTCCCTCAACACTGTCAAACTTTTACTAAGTTGGCACTTCTATTTCTACTAGTTTTTTCTCATCATTCCTATTATCCTTTTCCTACCACTTAGGATGGTATGACTGTAACTTGTTGCTTGTATCCTAAGATTTTTATTAATATTGATTGTTTCTTCATTGCTTATTTGACCCCATGACAATCATTGAGTGTTGTACGACATGATTCTTGACAAACCTTAAGTGACTCCCCACTCGCATCCTTTTTCTGGCATCCGGGAGGCTTCTTGGTCTTCTACTCTTCCGCCTCTAATTATCCCTGTTCGACCCTTTGAGCAGGCTTTGGCTGTTAGGCATTATTTCGGGTCCTTGCTACTCTCCAGCTTCCCGGGGCGGTCTTCTAGCAATCTTCAGGAGTTTTCAGTGACTCCCCCTACTCCTGAGACTTTCCAGGAGCCTTTGCACTCGTTGCTCAGGCTTACTCACTCTGAATGCACTCCGTTTCACTCGTCAGGGTCTTGGGTTCTCGGCGCCATCTTTTTCCGCCCCTTGCACCTGATCTTCAGCGACTGGGGCTCCCTGCAACTTTCCTCACACACCCAGTGCTACAACAGCAATAGCAATGAAAAGGCAGTATGTTTACCCACACAGGAGGTAAGTCCTTTAGTGAAATTTTCCTCTTTCTGAGTACTTTCTGAAACACTTGTCAGAGCTCATATTAAGACTTACAAAATGGCTCTCAAGGAGGCAAGATGCGCGTATCATGCCGCCTTGATTGCATCAGCGGAATCTTGCCCGGCTGCTCTGTTTAGGGTGACTCACTCCCTTCTTAACCAGGGGGGAGTTGGGGAGCCCTTGCAGAGCAGTGGCGAGGATTTTAACACATTTTTCACTGATAAAATCGCTCAGATCCGGATGGACCTTGACTCCAATTGGATAGCAGAGTCGGCTGACAACAAGTTAGTCAAGGTGACTGGGGCCTGTCCTTGTCAATCTGTCTGGGAGGAGTTTGACCTGGTGACACCTGATGAAGTGGACAAGGCCATTGGAGCTGTGAGTTCCGCTACCTGTTTACTGGATCATTGTCCCTCTTGGTTGGTTTTGGCCAGCAGAGAGGTGACACGGAGCTGGATCCAGAAGATTGTCAATGCTTCTTTGAGGGGGGGAAACCTTCCCAGCTCTCTATAAGGAGGCACTCGTGTGCCCCCTCCTCAAGAAGCCTTCCCTGGACCCAATCGTGCTTAATAACTGTCGTCCAATCTCCAACATTCCCTTTATGAGGAATGTTGTTCAGAAGGTGGTGTCCCTCCAGCTTCAGCAGTCCTTGGAAGAAGCCGATTATCTAGGCCCTCCGCAGTCAAGTTATTAGCTTGATAAAAAGATAGATATTCCAAGTAATGTAGCCAAATTATGTACATTTAAAGGACCAATTAAATCCTTTTAGTTCTTTCTGAACATTAGGCAAAATAGTTAGCTTAAAGAATCTAGCCCTGATGTCAAACAAAATATCTTTGATATTACAACATAATAGGAGTTCTTGCTAAGAAATAATTATGTTTTTTTGAATGTTCACCAGTGTATAAAACCTATTTGAGCAACCCTTCAAAAACTGAATTCAGGTGGGAAGATCATGCTTCGTATCTTTATCTTTAGTTCCTGAGATTACTACAGCTTCATAGGAAAAACAAGTTTCTTTCATTGTTAGAAGCTGTGATTTCTGAGAAACTTCATCAGAGCACCCTGGAAGAAACAGCCGATATGAAGAATAGTTGCACTCCACAAAGGAGTTACCCAGGCTCCCATTCTTTATATAGCTCTAGTGACAAATCAGTCACTCTAGACTACACATAGTACAGAATCACTTCCTTTTCCCATACAATTTCTGCTGTCTGTTCTGGAATCTTCTAAATCTAGGATCTAACAGTGGTTCGTTTTCCATTAGATTCTCCACAGGCTGCACTGGCTCCCAGTTGGTCTCTGGGTGCAATTCAAGGTGTTGCTTTAAAGCCCTACCTGGCTATTTTCAAGACTGCCCCCTGCCGCATAGCTCCCAGCGACCAATAAGGGCCTCAGGATTGGCCTTCTCCAGATCCCATCAGCTAAACAATGTCAGGCCCTTTGGGGAAGGCTTTCTCTGTGGCTATTCTGACTCTTTGGAACCAGCTACCTCTCGAAATCTGAACTGCCCCCTCCCTACTGGCCTTCTGAAAAGCCGTAAAGACCTGGCTTTTCCAGCAAGCCTGGGGTCATTGATCAGATGGCAAGCCAGCGAGATTCGAGCAGTAAAGATATGCAAGTTTGTTTTAAAAAAACATTTCAATTGTTAACTGCTGGTTTTAAAATTGTTTTGAATTGGGTTTTTTGGGGGGTGGGGGTGGTTGTAATCTGGCCAGAGTCCTCTGGGAGTTAAGTCAATAAATAAATAAATAAATACATGCATACACACACACACACACACACAGATGGGCAGCAGGGAGAATAGCATGGAATGCTGTTCAACTGGTGGAAATGTAGCTGCGCGTGCAACTCTATCACTGCTGGCTGTGCACGTGAGATTCGGTTTCTGCGCATATGCAGCAGCTGAATCGTGCCACCTCAGCCAGCAGCAACAGTGCTTCCCGCTAGATGAGTCCCGAGAGAGCGGCACTCATCTGGTGGGCATGGGAAGCTTCTGCTGCTGCCGATGCTGCTGGTCGGCGGCCACAGGGCTGGGTCCTGTGAGGCACGGCAGCAATCAGTCCCAGCTGGGAGCCACCAGCAGGAAAAAATCCTCCAGAAAGGAGAGCAGTTCATTGTGGGAGACTCTGGCAAATGGGCAACCCAGAAGTGGCGGCGTCCCCCCGACAAGCTGTTCTCCTTCCTGGAGGATTTCTTCCCGCTGGTGGCTCCAAGGTGGGATTGACTGCTGCCACCTGGCTGCAGCAGCAGAGGTGCCCCGGTCAGTTCCTCCCAGGAGCTACCAGCGGAAAGAAATCCTCCAGAAAGGAGAGCAGTTCATCGGGGAGACAATGCTCCCCCATGTCACCCACTTGCCAGAGTCTCCCCGACGAGCTGCTCTCCTTCCTGGACGATTTCTTCCTGCTGGTGGCTACTGGCCGGGATTGATATCAGCCACCGCTGGCCAACTGCAGCAGCGGCGGCAGAGGCGCCCCAGTCAGTCCCACCGGGAAGGGGAGCAGCTCGACAGGGAGACGATGCTCTGCTGTGTTGCCCGCTTGCCAGAGCCTCCCCGATAAGTTGCTCTCCTTCTTGGAGAATCTTCAAGACTGTCCCCTACCGCTTATCTCCTAGCGACCAATAAGGGCCCACAGGGTTGGTCTTCTCCAGATCCCATCAGCTAAACAATGTCAGGCCCTTTGGGGAAGGCTTTCTCTGTGGCTGTTCTGACTCTTTGGAACCAGCTACCTCTCGAAATCTGGACTGCCCTCTCCCTACTGGCCTTCTGAAAAGCCGTAAAGACCTGGCTTTTCCAGCAAGCCTGGGGTCATTGATCAGATGGCAAGCCATCCAGATTCGAGCAGTAAAGATATGCAAGTTTGTGCTGTTCTGTTTAAGAAAAGTAACAAATCTTATGTTCCCGGGTCACCCTGACCCGGACCGAAAACTCTTCATTTGCAGTGCTTATGTTTGGTCTTTTTGAAAGCTTTTTTCACTTGGAAAGTAGTCTGAACATTTCTGCACACAATGATATGAAAATTGAAATGAAAAAAGTAAATCTTATTGGTTTATTTTGCGGATATAATGCACGCCCCCCCTGTTTTTGTGAAATGTTTTTCAATTTATGGATAGTTTTGCTTGCAAAATGCATTCTATTTTACTAAAGTTGGTATGGGATTGGTAGCTTGAACATTTCTGAACATAATGATATGAAAATTGAACTGGAAAAATTGATGCATATTGGTTTATTTTGTTGATGAAATGCATGCCCCCCCGTTTTTTTTAAATAGTCTTCACTTTATGGATAGTTTTGCTAGCAAAATACATTCTATTTTACTAAAGTTGGTGTGGGATTGGTAGCTTGAACATTTCTGAACATAATGATATGAAAATTGAACTGGAAAAATTGATGCATATTGGTTTATTTTGCACATAAAGTATGCCTCAATTATTTCAATGTATATAAACATTATGCTGTTAATTTCAAACTTACATACTTTTTTTTAGTAAAATGGATTTGTTTCATAAAATTAGTTCTCTGGCTACAATGTGGTTGATTTTCAAAAGGATATTCCAAATATTTCTAGACAAATATGTATAAACAGTGACAATAATGGCACACAGCAAGGCCGAGGGGGGGTGGCCCTTTTGTGGCAAAAATAAACCAATAAGAACCATTTTTTTCAGTTCATTTATATTTTTCTTATATTCAGAAATGTTCAATTTAGTATATCAAACCTTTTGGGGGAAAATTCCTTAGGGATTTGTAGCCTTAAAAAATAGAAATTGACACGAAATTAAAAAAGGATGGGGGGAGGGGCTTTTTGATCAAAATAAAAATATAAGTCTCAATTTTTCCAGTTCAATTTTCATATCATTATGTTCATAAATGTTCAAACTAGTTTTCCAGTTGAAAAAGTTTTCAAAAAGATCAAATTCAAGTACCTAAAAAAAATATTTTTGGTCCGGTCACATACGAACAGAAACAGATTCAAAGTTATGATTTTTTTTTGCCCAGAAAACAATTAGCCACCACCCCAAAAATATTTTTTGATGATCAGCATTGTTAAATTGAGTAAATGAATGCCTAAGATTTTAAAGAATATTTCGGATTTGGAGCATAAAAAAATAAAAAGTAAAAATGGTTGCAAGCAGCCAAGGGGGGGGGGGAGGCCTTATTTCTGATGTTAAAAAACCAATAAGAATCATTTTTTTCAGTTCCTTTATATTTTTCTTATATTCAGAAATGTTCAAGCTACCAATCCCACACCAACTTTAGTAAAATAGAATGCATTTTGCAAGCAAAACTATCCATAAATTGAAAATTTTTTCACAAAAACGGGGGGGGCGTGCATTATATCCGCAAAATAAACCAATAAGATTTACTTTTTTCATTTCAATTTTCATATCATTGTGTGCAGAAATGTTCAGACTACTTTCCAAGTGAAAAAAGCTTTCAAAAAGACCAAACATAAGCACTGCAAATGAAGAGTTTTCGGTCCGGGTCAGGGTGACCCAGGAACATAAGATTTGTAACTTTTTTTGCCCAGCAAAAACTAAGCCCCCCACCCCCCCAAAAAAATTCTCATAGAGAGAACCCCTGAAATGATGAACCTACATGAAATTTCAAGTTTCAGATATGCAGGGAAAATTTTTTACAGGGACTCAAACTTGGCTTCGGGTCACATACGACCCGAACAGAACAGCAGGGTTAAAAAAAAACATTTCAATTGTTAACTGTTGGTTTTAAATTGTTTTGAATTGGGTTTTTTGGGGGATGGGGTGGTTATATTACATTGTATGTATATTTGGTTGTAATCTGCCCAGAGTCCTCTGGGAGTTTGGCAACATATAAGACAATAAATGAATGAGCAAGCACGCCGCACGCAAGCAAACAAGCAAGCTAGCTAGCTTTCTTCCTGTTGATGGCTCCTGAGCGGGACTTATCGGGGTGCCCCAGCGGGAAGAAATCCTCCAGGAAGGAGAGAAGCTCCTCAGAGAGACTCTGGTAAGTAGGTGACGGGGAAGCAATATTGTCTCCCCAATGAGCTTCCTGGAGGATTTCTTCCCGCTGGTGGCTTCTGGGCGAAACTGCTTCAGGCATGATTCTGGGCATATGCAGAAAGCTGAAGGATGGGGGCACATGCACACATGTGCTTACCCCCAGAGCGTTCCAGTAGGGCCGCAAATGGCTGCCCTTTACTGCATACAAACATACATTTTTCATTAAGACTCTAATTGTTTGGGGATTGCACTTAAACCGCCTATCACTACTTCTACTACCTTTTGCCACAGTTGCTCTTTTTATTTGCAGATCTTTGTATTTGTTATCTTCTCTAGTTCATTCTCTCCTATTCTTCTATCTCCAGGTACTGACATATCTACTGTCCAGATCTTTTTATCTTTTTTATATACAGTTGTTGTCATGAATGGTGTAGCATATGCTTGTCTATTTGAATTCTAAAATTCCACACAACTTTAGAAACATAGAAACATAGAAGACTGACGGCAGAAAAAGACCTCATGGTCCATCTAGTCTGGCCTTATACTATTTCCTGTATTTTATCTTACAAGGGATATATGTTTATCCCAGGCATGTTTAAATTCAGTTACTGTGGATTTACCAACCACGTCTGCTGGAAGTTTGTTCCAAGGATCTACTACTCTTTCAGTAAAATAATATTTTCTCATGTTGCCTTTGATCTTTCCCCCAACTAACTTCAGATTGTGTCCCCTTGTTCTTGTGTTCACTTTCCTATTAAAAACACTTCCCTCCTGAACCTTATTTAACCCTTTAACATATTTAAATGTTTCGATCATGTCCCCCCTTTTCCTTCTGTCCTCCAGACTATACAAATTGAGTTCATTAAGTCTTTCCTGATACGTTTTATACTTAAGACCTTCCACCATTCTTGTAGCCCGTCTTTGGACCCGTTCAATTTTGTCAATATCTTTTTGTAGGTGAGGTCTCCAGAACTGAACACAGTATTCCAAATGTGGTCTCACCAGCGCTCTATATAAGGGGATTACAATCTCCCTCTTCCTGCTTGTTATACCTCTAGCTATGCAGCCAAGCATCCTACTTGCTTTTCCTACCGCCTTAGTTTCTTCATTTTCTTGTAGGTAGATGGTATTTCTTACAGGTATATGCCATTGTTTCTACTTCGCCATATGGATGTTAGTGATACCTTGTCTTACGAACCCTTCATCATGAACTTTTCGAGATACGAACTCGGGGTTTAAGATATCTTTGCCTCATCTTAAAAACCCTTTCCGTCTTAAGAACCTGAGCCCGGGTCCATGGGCTCTCTTACTGCGCCTGCGCTCTCGTACTGCGCATGCGCTCTCTGACTGCCAAAGGGATTCCTCTGCCTTGTGACTGTCACTGCCGGGATTTCCCATTTGCTTGCATGGAAATTCCGTGCCGGAATTCCCCACCCCCTTTTGCTTGCACCTGAGGCGGGGATGCCGGAGCTGCCCCATTTCCCTGCCACTTTCCCCTCTAGCCCTCCGCTTCCTCTGCTCCCCGCAGCCACCCCATCCTGCTGCCAAAATCCCCCCTAGCCTGCCGCTTCCTTCACCCCATCTTGCTCCTAAAATCACCCCTCCAAAAGCTTCCTACACCGCTCCAAATTGCCCCCAAAATCACTCCTCCAAAAGCTTCGTATCTTGCCCCAAATTCCCCCGAAAATCACCACACCAAAAGCTTCCCATCTTGCCCCAAATTCCTCCACAAATTGCCATTCCAAAAGCTTCCTATCTTGCCCCAAATTCCCCCCAAAATCACTGACCTTCATTAGGACCTCGATTTGGGTGACATAGGAAGTGGCTGCAGGGGCGATTTTACGCTTCCAGACACTTGAATTGTCAGCAGATGCACTAACTGGTTTAAGGCTAATTTGGCTGCTTGACCAGGAATAGCAGCAGTGGTTTTATATGAAGAGACCATAATTAGAAGCCCATGAGTTAGTGGTGGCCATTTTAATTCATCATCTGCCCTTTTGTGTAGCCTAAAGTACTATATTGGCTTGTCAGCCTACTACATAATGGCTTACCTTGCTGGGACTGGGAGCCCTCCTATCATCACAAAGAGAGGGCTCTAGTGCCATTCAAAGCTACTTAAGAAAAAATTATATTAAATGGACATACTTGGCTGCTGACCATATCAGTGGAGTGTGGGCACCCCCAGGTGAGCAGGATGCCATGCATCACAAGAGCACACCATCAGCTAATGGCACTACCACACCCCACAAGGGCATGGAATTCAAGGGCCACGCTGCATCAGCCCAATAGGTAGAACATCCATCTTCACATGCAGTCATGCTCCAAAAGAGCACAGCATACTGACTGCTGTCCGTCAACACAATTTGAGTTACAGTTAATTCATGCTTAGGGATGGTCGTTAATTGGATTTTTGACTGATTATTGCACATGACACTGCCTGACCCATCTGGTCCCAGGCCTCATCTGTGGTGTTATTATGGCTTCTAGCGCTTCTCCAATGGCTGTATCTGAGCAGTCCAAGGGACCCAAGGACCATCACAGACCAAAGGACATTGAGCTTCTGGCCAAGGCATCAAAAAGAGAGATGACTTCCTCTAAAGACTGGAGGGCAGTGAAGGTGACTGAAAAATGTTGCCACAAGGCACTAGATAAATTGTAACAAAGTGCAGTTGAGAGGTCTACCCATGGAGGCACATACTGCGGTAGCAACTTCAGAAGCAGCAATGTTGGGCATAGATAGCGCCATGCTGGATTGCACTGTTCACAACTCCAATTGTCAACTTTGGGGACTTGGAGGGAATTTTCTTCCTCTGACGATCATTGCTCCATCAATGTCCAGTTAACGGATGACAGCGCCTGAGGCTACATTCACTCCCCCAGTGGCCGGCTTAAGGTCCCAACAGGAACCCAGACTGACCCTGCCTGATTAGATGAAGGCAATTGTGGCAGAGGCATTTTGACCGGAAATTGCAGAGGGTCTTCAACAGGCTCAAAAACAGGACCGCTTGCAACCCAAGAGTTCCTGTCAACACAGAGAACATCAGGAGTATGCTTGTGAAGAGAATTATAATCCTCATTGGATCAGGGGTCTGACCATTCCAAGGGAGAGGATGCTCAGTCTCAGGTTTCAGCTGGAGAAGCTAGATCCGATTTGGATCTCTCAGAGGAGGACGAAGTCCAATTTGACCAGCCACTGTGCTTTGGTCTTTTTCCAATACACTTTTCCAGCTATTGCTGCAGAAGGCCAAGATAGCTGCGAATTTAGTGCCTATAAACTGGGAACTGGATCAGCCATAGGTACAGGACTTGATAGACCCACTGTTCTTGGAATGCACAGCTTCACAAGAAGTGGTTCCACCACCAAAGATGTTTGTGGGTATCATCTTCAGGCAGTGGTCATCCCCTGGCTCGGGATGGCCAAATCCATCAGTGGCTGAAAAGAAACTGTATAATGTGGGCCTGGACCTAGCACGGTGCTACAAGTACTATCAGTGGATGGATCAATTGCAGTGCTACACTCATCAAGTTTATCTGGGGATCCAGCTGAGTCTCTTTGACCAGAGGATTGTAGGTCAGAGCAGTCCTTTCAACAGATGCACCAAACAGTGGCCTGGGTGATCTGCGTGTTGACGATGGCATCTTTTTTCTCCCGCATATCTTTGATCTGGCTTCATCAATTACAGGAGAAGGCTCCACCAATGGATGCTTGTCTTCACCAAGTTATCAACATTGATAGTGGCAGACCAACTGACAACAGAAGCAACATTAAATGCGGCCCGTTTTGCATCAAAATCCATGGGTGCTTCTTTGAAGGTTCACAGACTTCTGTGCAATTGGACACCCACCATAAGTGGCGGTTGGCAATGGCTAGTTTTGGGGGAGACCACCTGTTTGGTGAGTATTTAGAGCTATTGTTGATGGAAACTAGAGATCATGGGAAGATCCTGCCATCAGTGACCAGGAGTCCTGATTTTCGGCCATCGCCAACCATAGATAACCAATTTATTGTGCAGATGCAAATACCCAGAGGCCAGAAAGGTTTTATAGTCAGAAGCCCAGGCAGTGCCAGGACCACTCTGAGAGTGGCTGCCCATTTATATCCCAGTGGCCCTTTTGAGGAGGAGGTAATTCTTTCCAGCATCCTCAGTGAGTGTGATTCTGAGTCACCACCCCCCATCAGAGACTGGCTAAATTATTTTGCGGACCAATGGTATGAGTCTTCTTTGGACACTTGGGTTCAAGAAATGATTGGGTCACTCGCTTGAATTCTACTCCATTCCCCTTGCCCCTGCTGTCTAGTTTCCAGAGTACCAGCCAAAAAGATCCTCATAGAGACAGCTATTCAGCATTTACTGGATATCCATGCCATCGAGGCGGTCCCTGTGGATCAACATGGACAGGGATTCTAATCATTCTTGTTTGTAGTCCGAAGACTTCGAAGGGGGTGGTGGAGAGCAATTCTAGATTTCAAAAGTTTAGACTGTTATGTTATCTAAAATGGTTCAAGATGCAGGCACATTCCACTATTTTAGGTGTGAGGGGGGGCAATGTCCTCTCTTCCACTGATCTTACTGAGGCATATTTACATTTGCTTGTTGTCCTGAATCATCGGCAATTTCTATGGTTCCATTTCACTGGAACTCATTACCAACATAGGACAATGCCATTGGGTTGTCATCAGTCCCTAGAGTTTTTACAAAATTGTTAGCGGCTCTGGCTGCGGTACTAAGGGCCATACTCTTGTGTGTTCAGTGCTACCTGGATGATATATTAATTCAGTCATCTACTCCTTTTTGGGCTCAGATTGACTTACAAACAACCGTCCAGGTCCTGAGACCACATGGATTCTCCATTAATTTGGAGAAAAGTCACCTGTCTCCCACCACTAGATTACTACATCTGGGATCCAGAATTGACTATATGCAGGGTAAGGTGTATCTCTATCTGAGCGAATAGCAACTGTTGGCTACCATTCAGAGAGGCTGGTCAGCACATATATCTATCTTGGCAAAGTTGCTAAACAAGATGGTATCTACATTCACCATCATCTCCTGGGCTTGGGTTCATTCACGAGACCTTCAGTGGTTTCCATTGCCTTTTTAGAAGTCCGGCACGTCTCCAGCCAGCATGCATCTTCCAACACAAGTCATTGCAAATCTCAATTGGTGGAGATCCCAGGCTCTTTCCAATGGAAGCCTGTTTTGGGAACCAGATCGATTGATCTTTACAACGGATTCAAGTTTGACATGCTGGGGTGCCCACATTGCCTCACATATGGTCCAAGGTCAGTGGACCGCCATGGGCAGCAAGTGCAGCATCAATTGGCTGGAGTTGAGAGTGATACATCCGACACTATGCCATTTTAGCCTGTTAGTAACTGGCCATCATGTGTTGATGATGACCAACAACATTGCAGCCAAGGTGCACATCAATCATCAGGGCAGCTTGTGGTATGGTGGAGGCATGCCATCTCACCCTTTGTGGGGAGCAACATCTTCTCTCTTTGGGCAGACCACATCTCGGGCGTAGCCAATGTTGAAACCACTAGACTTAGCTATTCATCAGTGAACCAGGCAGAATGGCGACTACATCCGTTGTTATTCAAGGAATTGTCGGACATGTTTGGCATGCCAGTGGACCTTTTTGCCACACAAACAATGCACAACTCAGCAGTTACATCACACAGTTTGCCACCTCAGGAATAGTGAGCACTAACGCTCTCTGGATCCCCAGCCCAAGGGACTCCTCTCTATGCTCCCATCCTACACGTCATTCAGAAGACACTACAAGAAAAGGAAGAAGTCATACTTGTAACGCTTTTCTGACCTCGCAGACCATGGTTTGCAGATCTGATTATTCTTTCCATGTCTCAACCTTGGAGATTATCTCAGAGGCCAAACTCGCTCAGCCAGGTGTCATTGATTCCCCCGAACCCACAGTGGTTCACACTGACTGCCTGGCGTTTGAGTGAGTCGCTCTAAAGAAAGACAAGATTCCAGACAGGATCACTGCTACCATGCAAGCCACCAAATGGCCTTCAGCTACCCAGATCTATGACACTTCCTGGTGGGCATTCTGTGGGTGATATGTGAAATTGGCCAGTGTAACTTCACATATCACATTTCTAAGGCTACGTCTATTAAGGTTTTCCAGTTTCTTCAAGATGACCTGGATAAAGGACTTAGTCCGAACACTTTGTATAGGCAGATGGCGACCTTAGCATTGGTTTTGTTGGGCAGGCGCCATAGTTCGCTGTCTCATCATCCACATATCAAAAGTTTTTTGTGAGGTGCCACCAACATCACCCCTCCAGTTGTACACCACTACCCGACTTGGGACCTTCCTAGTGTTGCAGTCCCTTATGGAGTTGCCCTACAAACTACTCATGGAGGCTAGTTTGCGTCACCTTATATGTAAGGTGGAATTTTTGGTGGCCATTAGTTCAGCCAGGAGAGTGTCCGAGTTGGCAATGTTGTCAGTCAGATTTGTGTATAGGCCATGTCAATAAAGTAGCCCTTTAACTACATCCAACATTCCTGCTATAGGTGAATATTTGGTTCCATTGGGCGCAGGAGATTGTTGCCTTGAGTTTTTGTTCATGACCATCATCATCAAGAAAAATGCTGGAATACCCTGGATGTGAATGAGCGCTACATATCTACATCAAGCAGATCACTGGATTTCACGGGTCGGAGATGATGTTTCTGTCATTTCAACCAACTTCTATTCAACCGCAAGGTGAGGCTGTCCATGGTCAGCAGATGGATTCGTTTTACCATAGTGAAGGTGTATGAACGACAGGCTCACCAACTGCCACTGCTAACGCAACCAGGAGCACCGCCACTTCATTAGTTAGGGCTATCCATGCATTTCTCGAGGAGTTTTGCCATGCGGCTATTTGGGCTTCACCCTCTCCATTCTAGTAACCATTATCATCTGTACATTTGGACAGCCAACTTTGATATGTCCCATGCCTCCTCCATGAGGGAGAACGGGTGTTGGTCTTACCTGATATACCTTTTCTGGGAGTGATGGATATAGCAACCAGCCTCTTCCAATTAGTTTGCATAGACTCTGGCTTCAGGACACTTTTACGGAGGAATCTTTTGTCTTTTATGGTACAACACAGTTTGTCGCTTCGCTTCCTCATTTCAAACTGAAGGGCATAGCAGCAGTGATGTCACCTAACAGTTTTTGACAGACTCAGTCCAATCAGAGAGCCTGGCTGCTATCTCCATCACTCCTAAAAGAGGCATATTAGGTATGAACAACACACCTTTTTGCACAATCACATGTCTTCTTGATTATCAAGCTTTCAATGAGCTCATTGGGTTCCTTCAGCATTACGCATATGCAATCCTAGCAGCTGTTTTGATAAGCAAAATTAAATACTTGGTACTTCTAGTGCATTGTCTTTTAAATATACCTAATAAGAGAAGTTCTGGGGTAAATTCTACTGTTGCTCCTATTATTTCCTGTAATTGTGTATCTTTGTCCAATATTTCTTCACTTCATAGCACGAACATCATGTACACATGCTGCCTTGCTCTTTTTTGCATTTTTTGCATATCAAATTAAAATTTGGATATATTTTAGCTAATCGTGCAGGGGCCAGATGCCAGTGATAGAACATTTTATAATGGTTTTCTTTATATGATGTTAATTTTGTTATTGTAAAGTTTCTATTTGTTCCCAGTCAGCCAAGGGTATATTGTGTCCCATATTTTTCCCCATGCAATTATTGACCCTATTACTATGTCTTTGGCCCTATCAAATTGTAGCAGTTAATTGTATATTTTGGAAATAATTTTATCTTCTGGGCCCATCAAGAGTTTATCTAATTGTTGGGTTTCCATTTCAATTCCAATTCCTTCACTGTCTTTTTTGTATCTTGAATTGGAAGTAAGGCCATCAATCTATAGTTATACAGTGATACCTTGTCTTACGAACTTAATTGATTCCAGGACGAGGTTCGTAAGGTGAAAAGTTCGCAAGACGAAACAATGTTTTCCCTGAGGATCCCCTCCATGGGAAACCCCAACTCTGGACTTCCGCATTTACATTTGCGATGCTACAATTTCGCTGAGGCTTCCCTCACTGGGAAACCCCACCTCCGGACTTCCGTTGCCAGCCGAAGTGCCCGTTTTCGCACTGGTGGGATTCCCCTGCTGGGATTCCCCTGCAGCATTGCAAAATCCGGAGGTGAGGGTTTCACTTGGAGGGGAAAACGGGCACTTCGGCTGGCAACGGAAGTCTGCTAGCGGGGTATCCCAGTGGCGGCGGTGGGTTCGTAAGGTGAAAATAGTTAGGAAGAAGAGGCAAAAAAATCTTAAACCCCGGGTTCATATCTCGAAAAGTTCGTATGACGAGGGGTTTGTAAGATGAGGTATCACTTTACCTTGTTTTTCCAAATCTTCTCTACTTTTTTATTTCCCAAATCCATCCAAAATATCTTTGTATTTGACTATTTTAGTTATATCAATCATATTTGGGTAAATCATTGCCTCCATGGTGGACAGCCAATGAGGAATTTCCAGGTAATTTTTTCCCCACCTATGTCAGTGGAAATCTTGTTGTGGTTTACCTTCATTATCCGCTAAAAATGCATGCCATCTTTCTGTAGGTCATGGCCTTCCAGTAACAATAATAGTCTATTCTTCAAATTGATCCAGTCTCTTAGCCAAACCAATAGTGCTGCTTTATAATAATATAATCTCTAGTCCGGGAGCTCAAAGCCACATCTGCTTCTACTATCTTGCAAATCAATTAATTTGATTCTCGGTTTTTCACTTTGCCATATAAGTTTCATTAAAAAAAAATTTTTAAATTATTTTTCAAATTAAAAGACACAACATGTCGAACAAACATAGAATAGACAAAACAAAACACATAACATAGAAAGGAGCTACAGTTGCTCCGCTCGGTATTGAAGTCTTCTTAATAAAAAAGGAAAAGCTAATTATAGTTTAGATCAATTCAGAAAAGTAAACATTTCTATAAAATATCTTATATAATATATTCTATCTAGTAAATTTAACTATTATACTCTTTATTTTAACATCTTTAAACATTTCTTTTATTCCACCAACTATAGATTTTCTGCCAAGTTTTATAAAACTCT
This sequence comes from Erythrolamprus reginae, assembly GCF_031021105.1. Taxonomy (NCBI): domain Eukaryota; kingdom Metazoa; phylum Chordata; class Lepidosauria; order Squamata; family Dipsadidae; genus Erythrolamprus; species Erythrolamprus reginae. Next base: position 89,831,445 of record NC_091963.1, on the reverse strand, counting down.
GTTTCTACTTAGTTATTCAACTGCCTCGTCATCATATCTAGCTCTGCGCATTCCATAATCTTGCTAGAAACCTCTTCATCTTTGGGGATTTCCAATTCTTTCCATCTTTGTGTGAATACAATCCTTGCAGCTACTAAAATGTGAATTAATAAATAATATATTTCTTTTTTATATTTATTATTTGTGATCCCTAATAAAAAAAAATTCTGGAGTCTTCCTAATTTCTTATTGTGTTATTTCTCTTAGCCATCTTTCCACCTTATTCCAATAGTTCTTTGCTTTCAGACACATCCACCATAAATGGAAATGTGTACCGATTTCTTTTTTACATTTCCAACAATTGTGCGATGTACTTGGGAACATCTTTGAAATTCTATTAGGTGGTAAATGCCATCTATAAAACATCTTAATTTGATTTTCTTTAAAAGAAGCCGATATAGTTATTTTCCAATTATATGTCCAGACATTTTCCCATGTATCTAAATCTATTTCTTTTCCTAAATTTTTACACCAACTAACCATAATATATTTTAAAATCCAACCTATCGTTCTATAATTAATCAAATATTTATATACTTTCCCGATCAATTTTCCTTGATTTTTAATTAATAATTTCCCTAATATGTTTTTATCTTTCTTAAATATATATGTTCTTACATCTTTTTGAAATCTGGATTTAATCTACGCATACTGCCACCAATCCATTACTACTTCTACTTCTTGTAATTCTTGTCTCGTTTTCAATTTCAGTTGATTGTCTAGTAAGTCCCTATACTTCCATATTTTACCTTCTTGTAATAAATTTGGGGGACATATAGCTTCTATTAGAAAAGATCCATTCTGGCATTACTAGAAAATGATTTTTTTTAATCTCATTCCATTCGTTCAATAAGGCCTTTCTAATTGTATGTCTCTTAAAGTAGGAATGCTGTTTGTACTTATCATACCAAACAAAAGTATGCCAACCTAACATTAGGTCGTGTCCTTCTAGATTTAATAATCTTCTATTTTCCAAAATTAACCATTCTTTTATCCAGGATAAGGCTGCTGCTTGATAATATAGCTTCCAGTTTGGAAGGGCGAGCCCGCCCCTCTTCTTCAAATCTTCTAGTGCACTTTGTTTTATTCTTGTTTTTTTCCCTTGCCATATAAATTTTTTTGTAATCTTAGTCAATTCTTTAAAAATTTTTACTCCCAGGTTAATTGGAATTACCTGAAATAAAAAACAGTACTTTAGGGAGAATGTTCATTTTTATTATAGAAATTCTTCCAAATAATGTTAATTGTAAGTTATTCCATATTTCTAAATCTTCTTTAATTTGACCTAAACGTTTCACGTAGTTCTCATTTTTTAACGATATGGCTTTGGCTGTAATCCAAATACCCAAATATTTTACTTTCTTTGTTATTTTCATACTTGTCAACTTTTCCAGTTGGTTTATCTGTAAGGCTGTCATATTTTTGGTTAATAATTGCATCTTTTTCTTGTTAATTTTCAAACCTGCCACTTTCCCATATTCTTCTATTAATTTTAATATTGATGTCAAGGGATCTTCTATAGTAAAGACATCAGCAAATGCCTGAGCTTTGTAAGATTCTTTTTTGATCTCTAATGCTTTAATGTCGTTATTAGTTCTTATTTTTATTAACAATGTTTCTAATGTTAAAATAAATAACAATGGTGAGATGGGGCAACCCTGCCTAACTCCTCTTTGTATTTGTAACCTTTCTGTTTGTTCATTATTTAATATAATTTTGGCTGATTGGTTTGAATATATAGCATCAACAATATTTAAAAATTTTGTACCAACGTTCATCTTATTTAGTTGCAATTTCATAAAAGTCCAATTTACGTTATCAAATGCTTTTTTAGCATCTAAGAATACTAACGCCATTTGTTTTTCTGGATGTTGTTCATAAAATTCCAATGTACTTATAATTGTCCTTATTATTTCATTCATAATATTTTAAAATCTACTAGCATATATGGAAACAAAAATTTTACAATTGATGTTTAATAACCATATTGGTCTATAATTTTGAATTTTTTCCTTCTCTGTTCCTGATTTCTGTATTAATGTTATTAAAGCTTCTGACCAGGATCTAGGCAGTTTACCATCTGCTATTATCTTGTTAAAAATCTCTAATATATTCAAGGTAAGTATACAGTGATCCCTCGAGTTTCGCGATCTCGATCTTCGCGAAACGCTATATCGTGATTTTTCCACCGATGACGTCACTCTCTTCCTTCCTTTCTCATCTTTCTTTCTTTCTCTCTCTCTCTATCTTGCTTCTTCCTCTCTCACACTCTCTTCCTCCCTCTCTCATCTCTTTCTTTCCTTCTCTCTCTTTCTCTATCTCTCCCCCTCTTGCTGGCGGGCGGCGGGCGGGCGAGCGGGGGCATCAGCGAGGAGCCGGGGTTTCCCCTTTGCGTGGGCGGCTGGGAAACCCCGATCTTCGTCTGCTCGCTGCTGCTGCGCCGAGCAGATCAGCTGCTGGGCGGCCAAAGGAACATTCCCTGGGTCTTCCCCCTCTTGCTGGCGGGCGGGCGAGTGGTGGGCATCAGCGAGGAGCCGGGGTTTCCCCTTTGCGTGGGCGGCCGGGAAGACCCAGGGAAGGTTCCTTCGGCCACCCAGCAGCTGATCTGCTCGGTAGCGCAGCAGCAGCGAGGAGCCGAATCGGGTTTCCCCTTTGCGTGGGCGGCGGGGAACACAAACTCCACCATCTACGCATGTGCGGCCATAGAAAAAAAGGGCGCGCATGCGCAGATGGTGTTTTTACTTCCGCAACCCTACATTGCGAAAAATCGATTATCGCGAGAGGTCTTGGAACGGAACCCTCGCGATAATAGAGGGATCACTGTATTACTATTTAATTTATAAAATTCAGTGGGTATAGCATCCGGACCTGTGGCTTTGTTATTTTTCTGATTTTTAAGTATTTGTTGTAATTCAACCATTGTAAATGGTGCACTGAGCTTTTGTTGTTGTTCTTCTGTTAATATTGGTAAGTCAATAGAACTTAAAAAATCAAAAATCTTCTCTTCTTTTATTTCTTCTTTTTGATATAAATTTTTATAAAATACTAACGCTGTTTCCTTTTTTTCATCTGTTCTATGTCTTATTATACCTTTACTATCTGCCAATTTCTTTATTATTTTAGTTTCTCTGTCATTTCTCAGTTTATAAGCTAACAATTTTTCCGGCTTATTTGCATGTTCAAAATGTTCCTGTTTAGCTCTTTTTATTTTTTCAGCTATTTCCTCTTGTTCTATCAAATTTATTTTATGTTTTAATAATTCCATCTTCCTTTTCACTTTATTATCATATTCATTACATTGTAATTCTACTTCTAATTCTTTCAATTCTTTCTCTAGTTGTTGATATTGTTTCTTTCTCCAATGCACTGCTGTGGAGAGTCCAACATGGGTGATACTTCAGCCTGATTGGTTAGGGACTGAGTTAAATTATAATATTAATTAGCTCCGCCCTGTAGTCACCCCCTTATAGCTCAGTTTAAAAAACTCAGTCGTAGTGATAGGGACTTGAGTTTTTCTTCTCTTGGTTTTTTGAATTTAAAGTGAATATGAAATGAATTTTAACTGTTGATATAAATAAATACATTGAATTAATGTTTTTCTTTTTCTCCCTCTCTTTTCTTTCACAGAGGCAGAAACGGATTGGAAGAGTCAGGTGCCTACCCCCCGAGGGTACAACCTGCATCTATCTACCTCCTCAGAGCTCGTTCCCCCCATGGGAACAGCTCAGAGGAACGGCTTTCCCTTGGCAGGGTCCCTGACCTCCGTGGCTAGACCCCTCTTTTTGCCTTGTGGTTGGATCCAGAGCCGTTTTCTTACACTGAGGTCTCTGGCCTCCGTGGCCATACCTCAGTGAGCTCGGAGGGGCGACGGTACAGTTGCCTCAGCGGCTCCCCCCCCCCCCCCCTACGCATTACTGTGTTGAGCTCACCGGACGGGACAATAGCTTCAATAGGAGCTTCAGATGGGTCCCTTTGAAGACGCCGCAGAGAATCGCCGATTTCGGCGGCGGCGCGTCAAACGGCCGACTCACAGCTGATCGCTATAAAGGAAGCGATCTGTATCACAGTCGAGCCGTGGAGGCCTCCTACTGCGCCCAGAGTGGCTGTAAGGCTAGCGGTATCGCCGCGGCCCCTGTCAGGAAGACAGTTGACGCAGTTAAAAGCACCCGCCAAAATTTCCCGCCCCACAACGGCGCCCGCCATTTTGGCTTGCCGGAAATTGCCTGGCTAGCTGGGGAACGCCCACGGCACCACCGGGCAGCGCCATTTTGTGCTTGTCGGTGAGCTCGATCATGGATCTACTTGTAGAGAGCGAACGTTTGGCAGCCACACAATTAAATTCTCAATTTCAACCGTGAGTGTTATTGTACTAATGGCAGAGCAAGCAGCCAGTGCCCCGGCTGAGGCAGTATCTGGGAGGGAGGAAGCTCCAAAAGTGAGCACAAAGGCTACCTCCTTCAGAACCAAATCTAAGACCTCCTCATCATCATTAAAGGAGGCAGAAAGGAAGATCAGGACACTGGAGGCGCAGCTGGAGGCCGCCCAGAGGCAGGCCTCGCTGGTTCCTTCACCTCCTCCTCAGACCACAACATCAGTGCAGCCACAATTACAACAATGGCTACCTGGTTGCTCCCCGGGCATACAGAGGGGTTCTGAGCCATCGGTGCACAGCATTGAGCTATCCCCAGGCAGACAGCCTATGAGCCAGCCCAGCGAAGCACCTCCTAGACCGGAGTTCTTACTGCCCCAGTCAAATGCATGGGGGGCAGGAGGCTACATATACCAACCGCCTCAACCAGCATATGCAACTACTTTGCCATCTGCAACCTTTACCCCATCGGCAGCTGGACTCAGAGTCAATGAAACCTGGCAGTCTATGCCACCTGCCTTGCAGGAGATGCTGACTTGTGCCTATACTCAAGGCATGGCTGTGGGGCCCCAGAAGCCAATGATGCAGCAAGCAAGGCCGCCCAGAAGGGATCTCTGGTCAGCTCCACCGGCTTCTTCCTTCCCACTAGATTCTGAAATGGATGAGGAGGAAGGGGAGTCGGATCATGAGTGTGAGCTGTCGGAGGATGAGGGGCCTCCTCCTGATCAACCTGCCTCAGCAATGCTCTTCAAACCAGCATTGTTCGACGTCCTCTTGAGGAAAGCGAAACAGGTGGCCGCCTTATCTGCAGCGTCCAAGCCGGTTGAAACAGCAGCGGGCACTCAACCAGCAGTGCGCCTATTTACGGAGCCCCAGCCTGAGTCATGCCACATACCATCATCGCAGATATTTTTGGACAATATCAAGCGACCGTGGCAACAACCGGCGGCAGCTCAGGGTCCCTCAATGTTGGACAGAAAAATGTACACTTTTGACCCTGAGATTGAGGACGTCCTGGCTTTCCCGACCATTGACCAACCGGTGGCCAGCTTGGTCTCAAGTGCTTTGGTCCCGTCGGAACTTGCAGAGGGCCTCAAGCCTGACGACAAGAGGGCCGAAACACTAATAAGAAAGATCCATCAGATGGCTTCGTGGGCTTTAAGGGCTTCGCTATCCGCTTCATTCTTTAACAGGGCTTGCATTCTCTGGTTGCGAGAGATGCAGACCAGGGTAGGACCGGAGGAGGGGCGCCTTCGGCAGGATATAGGCAAGCTTCTTTTGGCCTCTGAGTTCTCGGCAGATGCTACCCTGACTGCAACCAAATTTGCTTCACAGGCGATGGCGGCCACATTGTCCTCCAGGAGGTTGCTCTGGCTGCGTTCCTGGCAAGCTGACGCAAAATCTAAGTGGCGGCTAGCTTCGGCTCCTTTTCATGGCTCAGAGCTCTTTGGTCAGGCCTTGGATAAAGTCCTTATCGAGGATAAGGACAAGAAGAAGGTGCTGCCTAAATCAGCCAAACGAGCCGATCGTCGCCAGACGCCATTTTACTGCCGGCAGTCCTTTCGTCAAGAGCCTGCCACGGCAGGCACACAAAATCCCAGGCCGTATTCTGGAGGATTCCATCAAAATACATTCAGGAGCAACAGAGGAGGCTACGGTAACCGAGGGCGGCAATATCAACAAGCCAGAAAACCCTTCGGGAATGCAGGCCAGAAGGGATTCCGTGGCCAAAAGTGACTGCACCACTGGGATTCCCATCGGAGGCCGCCTTCAGGCATTCTCTTTGGTATGGGAAGACTCAACCACAGACTCTTGGGCCATCAACACTGTTTGTCGGGGCCTCAAGCTCAATTTCCTCCGTTTGCCACGCCAGCGTTTTGTTCAATGCCCTTGGATTGCATGCCCCCACAAGAGGTTTCTCCTACAGCAGGAGATACTACACCTGGAGGACATAGGGGCCATAGAGCCGGTTCCATTGGACCAGAGGGGGCAGGGGTACTACTCAGTGGTATTCGTGGTACCCAAGACTTCGGGGGGATGCAGGCTTATTCTAAACCTGAGGCAGCTCAATGTTTACGTACGATATGTACGATTCAAAATGCACTCACTCCGCACGATACTTTCTTGCATCAGGAGGGGAGATTACATGACCTCCATAGACTTGAAAGAGGCCTACCTGCATGTCCCGGTACACACGGAACATCGCCAGTTCCTCAGGTTCTGTGTCAACGAGCACCATTACCAGTACCGGGCGATGCCGTTCGGGTTGTCATCGGCGCCCAGGACGTTCACAAAACTTCTGGACACCCTGACAGCTTCCCTAAGATCCAGTTCGGTACGCCTCATGGCGTACCTGGACGATATTATTATTCTGTCCAGATGTCCAGAGAGAGCTCGCACGGACCTGCAGTTGACAATTCGGACCTTGGAAGACCACGGCTTCACAGTCAACTTTCCAAAGAGTCATCTCATTCCCACGACCCGTCTTCAACATTTGGGAGCGGTGATAGACTCTCAGCTGGGCGAGGTTTTCCTTTCGGACGAACGCAAGATGAAGATTCGGGACATGGTAAGCTTTCTTTGCCATCAGCAACGAGTGACCTTAGCCTTGCTATCTCAGATACTAGGGTCATTCGTATCTTGCATAGACATCGTCCCTTGGGCCAGATTCCACACCAGGCCCCTGCAGTGGTTCCTCCTCCCATACCAGCGGAGTCGATCGAGCCACTCCCAGCGTCTGGTATCAATCCCAAGGAGTGTCAAGAAGTCGCTCCCATGGTGGCGCTCGCCCGCGCTTCTTCGAGGCTCCCCCTTCCTAAAACAGAGGGAGGTGGTTATCACCACGGATGCGAGCCTCAGAGGCTGGGGGGCTCACTCAGAGACTCAAGTGGCTCAGGGGGTGTGGACATTGTCAGAGTCAGCAGACAACCACATCAACCTTCTGGAATTGAGAGCAGTATTTCTCGCTCTTCAGGCATTCCTAGAGGAGTGTCAGGACACTCATGTCTTAATTCTCACCGACAACGTGGCGACTCGATCCCACTTGAATCATCAGGGAGGGACGAGGTCAGCAAGACTGATGCGAGAGATGAATATTCTATTCTCATGGGCAGAGACATACTTGCTTTCAATCAGGGCAGAGCACATCTCCGGGGTAGACAATGTGCAAGCGGATTGGCTCAGCAGGTCCACCCTCCAACCGGCCGAGTGGAGTTTGGGAGATCAGGCATTTCAGGCGGTGACAAGGAGGTATGGGACTCCGCTGGTGGATCTATTTGCCACAGCAGAAAACACACACCTGTGTCGCTTTTTCTCTCGTTTCCCTTGTCCGGGAGCCGAGAGGATCAATGCCCTCAGGAGCCCGTGGCCGGAGGGCCTATTGTATGCGTTTCCACCGGTGTGCCTCATCCACCGAGCAGTGGCCAAAATAATTGCGGAAAGGGCCGAGGTGATATTCATTGCCCCTTATTGGCCGCGCCGCCCATGATTTGCGGATTTAATGGATGTGTCAATCACATCACCATGGCGACTCCCGATCAACCTTGTCTCACTAACCCAGGGATCAGTTTACCATCCGGATCCCCAATGGTGGAAGCTTGCCGCGTGGCGCTTGAGGGGGACAGATTGAGAGCAGCAGCGCTTCCTCAAGCTGTGATTTCCACCATACAAGCGGCCCGTAGGCCGTCAACGACAAGGATTTATCAGTCCACCTGGTCAGCTTTCCACAAATTCTGTGTTGCCGCTGGAACATATCCACAATCAGCATCGGTAGGACACGTTCTATCCTTTCTGCAGACCGGGCTAGACAGGGGTCTCGCCCCTAACACCTTGCGCAGACAGGTGGCGGCGATTTCAACCATCATCAAGCTGGATGAAGGGAGAACAATCGCTCATCACCCATGGGTGAGGGATTTTCTCAAGGGAGCAGCTAACATACGGTCCCAGACGGTACACAGATTCCCATCATGGGATCTTTCCTTTGTTTTGGATATCCTGATGGCGCCCCCATTTGAGCCTCTCCGCAGTATTTCCCTGCGCCTTTTATCCTTTAAGACTGCCTTTCTGGTGGCCATCACATCGGCCAGGAGAGTGTCGGATTTGGAGGCTCTTTCGGTAAGGCCTGACCTTTGTCTTTTCCAACAGAATCGAGTTGTTTTAAGACCGGACCCGACATTCCTCCCAAAGGTCAACACCTTCTTCCATAGATCAACGGATATTGTGTTGCCAGATTTCTGTGCACAGGGTCACCATCCGCTGGAGTTACGCTGGCACAAGATAGACGTGCGTCGAGCCCTTAAAATCTATGTTCGTCGGACGTCCACTTTCCGTAGAACGGAGGCCTTATTTGTGTCTTTTGCAACATCTACGATGGGAGCTAAGGTGTCTCCTACGTCGATTAGTCGATGGGTGACGTCTTGTATTATTACAGCTTACACCTCACGATCTAGGACAGTTCCTGAGAACATTAAGGCTCACTCCACAAGGAGTGCGGCTACTTCTGCGGCGTGGTCCACCCAGGCACCTTTGGAGGACATTTGCCGAGCTGCGACTTGGGCCACTCCGAATACGTTCATAAAGCATTATAAACTTGACTCGTTCGGGTCCTGGGAGGCGGCATTTGGCCGAAAAGTGCTGCAGCGGGTGTGTGATGCCCATACGCCCCTGGTCCAGCCTTCTCCCGCCCTGGTATCGTAATCTTGGGTATATCCCATGTTGGACTCTCCGCAGCAGTGCATTGGAGAAGGACCGTTGAAACTTACCTGAACGGTCTTCTTGATGCACTGCGAGGAGAGTCCAAACCCAACCCGGCCGTTTGGCCCAGGGGCTCAGTGTTTGTTGAAGTTTACTTAATAAAGTTGTGTTAGTTGCACTACTCCTTCGTTTTTATTGACTGAGCTATAAGGGGGTGACTACAGGGCGGAGCTAATTAATATTATAATTTAACTCAGTCCCTAACCAATCAGGCTGAAGTATCACCCATGTTGGACTCTCCTCGCAGTGCATCGAGAAGACCGTTCAGGTAAGTTTCAACGGTCCTTCTCTCTCTTTTTTTTTTTTGCTGTGTAAGAAATTGTCAAAACCCGAATATATGCCTTTGTTGTGTCCCACAAATCTTGTGGTGTTGTTTCGGTATTTTTATTTATACTAAAGAAAATTTCTAATTCTTTTTCAATCCATTCTGTATATTGAGGATCTCTCAGGATATTTCTATTCATTCGCCAATTATTTAGTTTTTTCTTTACTTTCCAATAAATTGCTAATGGATTGTGGTCTGCCCAGCTATTTGTTTCTATTTCGATGTCAGTAATTAATTCAGACGTATGGGCTGGGGCCTAAGCCATGTCTATCCTGGTCCAAATTTTATGGGGATTTGAGTAAAAAGTATATTATTTATTTCGTGAGTGGTGTTCACGCCAAATATCTTTTAAAAGTAATTCTGAACTCATTTCCCAGAAAGTTGTTGGCAATATTGTTTTCTTTTTCTTTTCTTTCTTTTTACCAGAAAAATCCATTTGGCTATTTGAAATTGCATTGAAATCACCCACTATTATCATATTTTCAATTGATAATTCAATTATTTATCGTATAGTTCCTTATAGAATTGTTTTTGTTTGTCATTTGGTGCATATATAGATATAATGACGAGAGATTTTGGGTCTAATTTTAATTGTACAATGAAAATTCTGCCTTCTTGATCACTATGTAGTTGTTTTGTATCTATTGTATCATCAACATACATTGCTATACCATTTTTTTATTAGCTAAGCTTGTATAGATATTTCCTAATTTTGAATTACATAATAATTTTCTATTCGATTTTTTAATGTGCACTTCTTGTAAGATATTTATTTGTACTCTTTGTTTTTTGAGTTTTGCAAATATTTGATTTCTTTTTCTTGGGTTATTTAATCCATTTACATTAACAGAGAAGATTTTTATGTCTGACGACATCTCTATTTATAGTATTTCTTGGTTTCTTTAGGTTCTCATAGTCTGCTGCTTAGTACCAATTCTTGTTGTATTTGTGTTTGTTTTCTCTTAGTGCCTTGTGTTTCCTCCTTCTCTTTGCAGGTAGCCCCCTGCTCCTCTTCTCTGTCTTTAATCTCTTTGCATGGTTGTTCGGACCTATTCAAACCGCTTTCTTCATAAAACACCCTAACTTCATCTACATTCGCCATCTTTATTCTGGCACCTTGCCAATATAGGTAGAGGCCTTCAGCGATAAGCCATCGGAATGTTATGTTTTCTTTAATTAATATTCTGGTAAGGAAATAGTATTCCCTCATGCTTTCTCTCACTCTTTTTGGGACTTGTTTTAATATTATAATATCTTTTCCTTTGTAGTTCAAGCTTTCTTTTCTTGTCCATTTTAGAATGTCATCTCTGATTGTCTTCCTGATAAACTTAATATGGACCTCCTGTGGTAGGTTATGCTTTCTGGCATAGCTAGTCTGTACTCTGTAAATTTCATCGATTTCTTTTAACAGTTCTTGAGGATCCATTTGTAAAATCTCTCCTATTATTTCGGCCATTTTTTAACTTAAATCTTCATCTTTTTCTTCAGTTACGTTTTGGAATGTCAGCCCATGTGAAGCGTGTTGTAGCTCTAAATGAGTTATTGCTTCGTCAAATCCTCTATAGATTATACTACTATGTTCTTCAAATTCATCGATTTTCTGTTCTGCTGTCTCCATCTTTTCTTCCACTTTTTTCATCCTTTGATTATTGTCTTTTAAAGTTTGTTGTATAACTTCTATTTCTCCATTCATTACTTTCATGCTTTCTTTCACATCTCCCATTTCAACTTTTAAATCTCCCATTTCAACTTTCAGCTCTCCCATTTCTGCTTTTATATCTTCATGGTGTTTTCTTGCTTCTTCTCTATTCGTTTCCATAAAAATTTGAGTTTTCTGCATAAAGTCTTGAATGGTCTGGAGAGTTGGCTGGGCCAAACTTTTCTCCTTTTCCTTATCTTTTTCCTTCGCCAACATGGTTGTTATCGTTCTTTGTTATAATGGAGATGGGGATGGAGATCCTTGTGGAGTTGAAGATGGAGTCAAAGTCTGTTTTTTTGAAGTTTTAATTATGGTTGTCCAAATTATTTCACCACAGAGTCAAAATATTCCACACACTTCGAATCAAGTGTAGGCTGTTTGAACAATTCTTCCAGTTCTGTTGTGGCTAGTTATGGCTTCCAGTCCACCATGTTGGAATAACATGACAGGACACTTTCACGCTGAGTTAAAGAGGACATCTTTTGCTTCAGCGGGCAGTTACTCTCCACTATGCTGCTGCTCAGGATACCCCTCTGTTTCACAAAATTTTCCAAACTTTTCTTGCCTCAAAAGGTTTCCCAGACACGAAGAAAAGCAGAGTCAAAGGGCAGAGGTCAACCTTTTCCTTTTGCACTGCCCAACTTCACCACTATGAACATCTTAGTTAAAATTAAAAATGAGTACATAGAAGAATGTTTTAAATATCGTATTGGAATATACTATAACTCATCTATCCAAAAAAGAAACTGTAAATGATATTTTCCAAGAAATAAATTGCACATCTTTCAGTGGAATGAAGTGATAGTCACAGGGATTTTCATTAAACTAATATATTTACAGGGAACAAAGTGAATTATGCCTCTTCTAGGAAATTCCTGACCTGTCCTGTAAACAGTGTTATACTTCAGAAAGTAAATGAAGGCATCAAGTGAAGAATGATCTAGTTCAAACTATAAATGAAGTGAAACATCAAAAGAATTTCTGATTTTAAGGAAAACTATGTTGTATAGTTAAACACATAGCTAGGACTTGGTCAAAATAGATTGACTTGAACAAGTCATGTAAGCTAACAGATTTGGGGTATGTAAGATATTAATTGAATGTTAATATTGTAAAAACCAGGAAACAAAGCTTGTATATTTGTAGAAATAAGTGAAGGTACAGGAAGCCAACGAAATGAAGACTGTATATTGAGTTTAAAGTACAGAATGTAACACAACTTGTAGAATCTGGATGGATTAAAATTGAGGTATATGTACATAAGGAAGGTAGATGCAATGATGTAAATGTATGCAAATGTAATGCCTTGATAAACAAGTTGTGTAGTTCTGCATTAAGATATTAGATGGGGTGTCAGGAATTTAAAACCCCTGGGTAATACAGGGGTTGGACAAAAAAATGGAAACACTTGACTTTTTGGCATCATAATGTTTGAACATGTTGAAATCAATCAAAACTTGACATATTTTAATGGTTTTTTTAAAAAAAAATCTGTAATTTGATGTTTTTTTAAACTACCCTTTTTTTACAGAAATTTAAGGAAATTAGTTATAACCTTCTAGAAATGGCAGACCTCTCAGACTTTCCAAGGGGCCAAATTGTTGGTGCTCGAATGGCAGGCACTAGTGTAACAGAAAGTGCCCGAATGGTACGTGGCGTTTCAAGAGGTAATGTCTCAAAAGTAATGACTGCTTTTGAAAGAGAAGGGAAAACTTACTCAGACTGGTCGAAAGTCGAAGTTGTCTGAGAGAGAGACCGTCAGACTCTAAAGCAAATTGTTGGAGCGGATCGCAAAACCACAGCTCCTAAAATCACTGCAGAGTTCAATAGACACATACAGAACCCAGTTTCCACAAAAACTGTTCAAAGGGAGCTTCACAAATCTGGATTCCACTGAAGAGCTGCAATTAGAAAACCTCTGTTCTCAAAGACAAATGTTTCAAAGCGTTTAGAGTGGTGTAGAAACCACCAGAAATGGTCCCTCGAGCAGTGGCAAAATGTGATTTTTTCCTGACAAATCATCATTTACCATTTTTCCAACCCCTGGCCGTGTTTACATTTGGAGACAGCCAAAAGAATCATTTCATCCAGACCGCCTTCTCCCAACCGTCAAACATGGCAGGGGTTCAGTGATGATCTGGGGTGCAATTTCTTGGAAATCCACGGGCCAATGATTTCCCCTCAGGGAAGAATTAACAACCATCACTATTTAGGAATTTTAACCAACCAAATGCATCCTATGGTTCAAGAACTGTTTCCAGAGGGGGATGCCATCTTTCAAGATGATAATGCACCAATCCATAGAGCAAGAATTCTTAAAGAATGGCACGAGGAACATTCTAATGAAGTTCAGCCACCACAATCACCAGACCTCAACATTATTGAGCATTTATGGTTGATTTTAGAGATTCAAGTAAGAAGTCAATTTCCACCTCCGTCGTCTGTAAAAGAACTGGCGGGTGCTTTAACTGAAGAATGGGCTAAAATTTCTTTGGAAACAATTCACAATTTGTATGAATCAATATCTCAGAGAATTGAGGCTGTATTTGCTGCAAAAGGTGGACCAACTCCATATTAAAAGATATTTTGATGATTTTTCAAGGTGTTTCCATTTTTATGCCCATCCCCTGTATCTTAATACAGAAAGTAGGCCTCTGTTGAGAATGTTGTCATTAAGAGGCAGTTCAGCTTGCAGCAACCTAGCAATTATGTGAATAGTATTTAATTAGGCAAGAGCTCCCTTCTCTTTCTCTGTCTGTTCTCTGCTTGTTTACTGTTAGCTGTGTGTGCTGTTGCCGTTCGTGGAAATATGCTTTGAAATGCTATACAAGTTGGTTCCTGTGAGTTATTGAACTAAGATAGTTGTAGCAAGGTACTAGTAATATACTAGTTTATTGTATTCATAGTATAGACAGTAGTAGTAGTAGTAAATATACATTTTCCACAACTTCCTCCTGCTGCTATGTTTCATTGAAGACTTTAACTCCATTTCTACTGGTCTGGCTGGCTGGCTGGCTGGTTGGGTTGGTGGGCTGGTTTAACTAGTTTGCTGCTTGGGCACAAACAGACTAGTTTCCGCAAATGCAAGCTCCGATATGGTGCACCAGTTGCGGCCCTATTTGCACAGGGAGTTTCTGCTCAGAGTCACTCATGCCCTTATCACCTTGTGGTTCGACTACTGCAATGCTCTCTACGTGGGGCTACCTTTGAAAAGTGTTCATTCAGGTTAATAATTCAAAAATCTCAATATTTGCAAATTCCAAGATGGTTGTCAAGATGTAATGAATAAGAATAAAATAATAATATATGATCAATACTGGATGAGAATAATTTGTTAATTACTAAAGATCTGCAACAAAAAGGGATTAATCTAAACTGTATCCAATACTATCAGATCAAATCGAGATACAATAAAGACAGAAATAAACTGGGATTCCAAAAAATAAGTATCTTAGATAAAATACTTTTCGGACCAATCAACAAACTAATTTCCAAGATATATAAGTACCTTTTACAAGAAGAATTAATGGAGGAAGAAGTAAAAGGTCCCACGATAGCATGGGGCCAAAATTTCGGCTATACTATAAATTTACATGAGTGGGAGAAACTATGGACATCTAACTATAAATTAATGCTATCTGTCCTATACAGAGTATATAAAATGTTTTACAGGTAGCGCCTGCCACCTGCTTGATTAGCCAAGATGTACCCTAGACTATCCCCGAAGTGTTGGAAATGTAAAGAGAAAAGATACTAGTTTACACAAGTGTCCACTAGTCAAGGAATTTTGGAAGAAAGTTAGAGATATTATCGAACGAATAATAGGGAAAAAATACCATTAAAACCAGAATTCTTCCTCCTGGGAACAATTAGGCATAAAATTATTAAAAATGACAGACACTTAATACTACATATGACAACCACAGCAAGAATCATATATGCCCAACACTGGAAGCAGGAGACCCTCCCGACTATGTTTAATTTGATATCAAAGTTCTATGAGGTTGTAGAGATGACTAAGCTTGCTTACTGAAGAACTACAGGAT
The DNA here is from genome assembly GCF_031021105.1 of Erythrolamprus reginae. Taxonomy (NCBI): domain Eukaryota; kingdom Metazoa; phylum Chordata; class Lepidosauria; order Squamata; family Dipsadidae; genus Erythrolamprus; species Erythrolamprus reginae. Next base: position 89,816,215 of record NC_091963.1, on the reverse strand, counting down.
AAAGATAACAAGGAATTCCACAATACTTGGGACAGGTGGTGTTCTGCTGGCGTGTCCCAACCACCCTTAATTACAGGGTAATTAGTTCAAACAGACACACACCACACGATAGAAGGAAAACAAACGGTCTTTATCAACAGAAAAGCAGAAACAACTCCCTTTTTAAATGTCAAAGGAATTTTCTGGTAAACACAAGGCACAGGTTAAATGCAATTCAATTTCTCACCCAGTAACTGGGAAATTGAGTCCAATTCCAAAGTCCAGAAATTCCACACGCAGTCTTGAACAGGGAAACAGCAAACCACGATCTTGACGAAACTATGAATCAGATAAACTTCCACGAGGCTAAACCAGCACACTGCTCTTTTTATCTGTAGCACTAATTACAGCAGCCCCACCCAACCACAGGTGACCTCACTTATCTCCTGTAATAATCCTTCATTTGTTCTCTCCTATGCATCACTCTATGCATGTGTGGGTCCGTCATAAGTTCTTGTTCAGAATCCAGGGATGATAAGGATGATTGATCTCCTCCTGGGCTGTCTGCCAAACTCCCCTCTTTCCTGTCACTCACCCTTCCTTTGTCAGAGGAGACTTCATCGGCAGATTCTATCGGGAGCAAAACAGGCCTGTGACATGTGGATGTTTCCCCCACCTCCACCTCCACATTCCTTGGGGTAGGAGCTGGGCCAGAGCTAACCACAACAGGTGGTATGTCTGGATAACAAAAAAAAGTATACAAATAATTAAAATCTTGATTGTGAATACACACTCAAATGAAAATGGAGAAAAATGGAGAGAAAAAACAAACTGTTGTCAAATGTAAGTATAGTTGCTTTAATAAACCATTATACCACAGAATAAATATAGTTGAAACGAAAGGAAACATAGAGAAATAGATATTGATAATTTAAGGAGATTAACATGTATTAGTAAGTAGGAATTGAAATGGTTGCAAATGAATAAGCTGCAAGTAAAAATATATCGTGCTATATAGCAGGTATCTACCCTAAGTTCTGATACCAAAATTACTTAATGTATAAAGCATAATGCTTTATTTTGTCTTGTTTGTAAGTATATATGTTTTTTTATGTTGTTTTGTTTTATCAATGTAAATAACCAATAAAGATTTTTTTTTTTAAAAAAGAAAAGTGTTCAGAAACTACAAATTGTGCAGAATGCAGTCGCGCAAACTGTCATGGGTCTGCCAAGGTATGCCCATGTTTCTCCAGCGCTCCGTGGACTGCACTGTCTGCCAATTGGTTTCTGGACCCGATTCAATGTGTTGGTTATGACCTATAAAGCCCTACATTGCATAGGACCAGATTACCTGTGGGATCGCCTTCTGCCACACGAATCCCAGCGTCCGGTTAGGTCCCACAGAGTTGGCCTTCTCCAGGTCCCGTCAACTAGATAATGTCGTTTGGCGGGACCTTGGGGAAGAGCCTTCTCTGTAGGGGCCCTGGCCCTCTGGAATCGACACCCCCTAGAGATTCGCACTGCCCCCACCCTCCTTACCTTTCGTACGAATCTGAAAACGCATTTATGCCATCATTTCTGGGGCCACTAGACCTCAGCCTCTGCCCAGTGAATGTGCAGGATGTGGTAGTATGCATGTGAATATTTGATTTTTAAATGTTTCGCTTTTTAAGATAATTTTTACATTAATTATTTCTATTAATTGGATTAGAAGTGTTTTATATATTGTATTTTTTATTGAAATGTAAGCCGCCCCGCGTCCATGGAGAGGGGCGGCATATGTCCAATAAATAAATAAAATTAATAAATGATAGGAGAACTACCACTAAGGCCACGACTTCATAAGAGTATACTATTACTTCCCCGAAAGAACAAAATCTCACTAAATTGTTAATTATCTGAGGAGGCAGGCCAGGAAACATAATTATTTCAGTGCTTCCCAAAGTATATATCATCTAATGAGCTGCAAAATATTATTGTGAGTTGTTGATCAAAATAATTTAATTAAGCTTCACTTCTCTTTTAAATTAAAGCAAACAGCTAATTGTATCTATTTTGTGAAAAAAGCGCTTTGAAAAATGATTCCATAAAGATATTTAACTGATATTAATATTTTGAAATCTTCGGAGAGGGGCGGCATAAATTGAATTGAATTGAATTGAATTTTCAAGAGGCAACTGGATTGCCTTTGTTTTCCTTAAAGATATTTAACTTCTCAGCCAAGATTAATTTTTTTCAGGTTGTTCCAAACAATTTTAATGATATTTATTTTTGTTCTTCTCAGATCCTACCAGACAACTTTAATGATAGTAAACAAAAAAAGAAAGGGCTAGTGAAAAAAGTTCAGGTAAGTTTTATAATAAAGTTAGAGTGTTTTGCATGTAAAGAGAGATTAGAAATCAGAAATTGTAAATGGTTAAAATTGGCATTGAGAGGCTTGTACCTTCAGAGTTGCAAAATACAGTGTAGCTTTAAAATGGATGTAGCTTATCAAATCTTATTTCCTGTCTGGTGTACTCGGAAGGCTGACAGAATTCCAGCACAGCATCCTTTTTCACTTACTGTATATAACAAGACTGTAGGATTGAATAAGAGACAATTCATTTCCATCCAAGCCTTCACTGCTGCAAGTTTACTGAGTCAACACTGAAATAGCATCACATCCTTTGTCAAAGATGAAGTTGTATCAATCTATCAGTCCAAACCAAAGAAATAAAAGGTCAACAAACAATACACTGAGTAAGTAGAGTGTACTGATACTGCATCCTGTGCCATCAAATGATCTTACCCAGACATTTCATACAACATTTAAAGGTGAGTGATCAGAACCTTGCAGCATTCCACATTGCAAGAACCTAGGTCTAGCTCTCTCTTCCTCCATTAATATTATCTGGAAACAGCTGCAGAGACAAGAGATCAACCACTTCCTCTCAGTTTCTGAAGCCTGTCCAGCAAGTACTTATATTTATTATTTCATGACTTACACATTCATATTTGAAGAATAAAAAAATAATTGAACATGATTTAATATTTGCAAACTTTTGTATTACAATAGTTGACATTGATTACATAAACCTCTTAATAGAACTTATGTATTATTATGTAATAGATAAATATTTTATACCTTTGTGTGTGTAAACTTGTGTGCTTGTACATTTGTTCCAGAAATCATATTCAAAAAGGATTATGATAATTTAAACCAATTATCTGTAAAATAAAATACTAATAATTTCTAAATTTATTTCCATGTGCATATGCTGCAATTATTTCATAAACAAAAGCATAGACTTGTACAATTCCATCTTCCTTTCCAAAAAAATTGCAACAAAATAAAAGATAAGTAGAATATAAATAGGATAAATGAAAAACAGATTAATGGAGTTGAAATGGACATTGGAGGTTTTCTAGTCCACCTCCCCTGCTCAAGAAGGAGATCCTATATCATTCCAGACAACTGCCTGTCTAGACTCTTCTTAACAGCTCCGGTGATGGAGTGACCCACAACTTCTGAAGGCAAGCCATTCCACTGGTTAATTGTTAATCACTCTTAGGAAATGTTCCCTTAGTTCTAGGTTTGTGATTGCAAACCTATGGCACACATGGCACAAGTGGCATGCAGAGCCCTCTCTGCATGCATGCAAGCCATTGACCACCTCAGCTACATTGCACTATGTGAGTGCTTTCCGCTCGCCAGCTGATTTTCGAGTCAGACAAGCTCATGCTTTCTCTTCACTTTCTGTGGCCTGTGCCTTCCTAGATATCTGGAGATTCTACCTCAGCGCTGCAAGGGCATGCAAGGCTTTTCTCCCGCCTGAGCTCTATTTGGGGATGGGAGGCTTGCCCCACCCCAGCTACATTTGGGGAAAGAGGCTTTTTCCTTTTCCCAGCTGCGTTTGGGGAAAGAGGCTTTCCCCTCTTCTAACTCCATTTAGGGAAAGAAGTCCTCCCACTTCCAACTCTGTTTGGGGATGGCAGGCTTTTCCCCTCTCCCACTGCTGTTTTGGGATGGGAGGCCAAAACAGGGAGGTCATGCATGCATACGCGATGGGTCGTGCATACACATGCAGTGGGTTGGATGTGTGGAAGGGGTATTGTATTATGTGTGTGGGCATTTGCGCATGTGTGACAGTGCGCACACACATAATTTTGGCACCCAAGAGAAAATAAGATTCATCATCACTGTCCTAAGTTGTTTTTCTCATTGATTGGTTTCCATCCATTGTTTATTACCTTGCCTTCCGGTGCTTTAAAAAATAGGTTGACCCTCTCTTCTTTGTGACAGTCCCTTATACATTGGAACACTGCTATCGAATCGTGGTCCTTGTTTTCACATATTCAGTTCCTGCAACAGTTCCTGCCTCCAGATCCCTAATCATCTTTGTTTCTCTCCCCTGAATTCTTAGGATTGTATTGGCTTTTTTGGTGGCTGCTGCAAATTGCTGCCTCATATTTAAGTGATTGTCTACGAGATCCCTCTCACAATTACTGCTTCACCTAGTTTGTACTTGTACACTTGGTTTTTCTTGCTTTTCTCTCTGTTGAATTTTATTTTATTAGATAACATCCAGTGTTCAAGCCTATAGAAATCTGTCTGGATCGTAAGCCTATCTTCTTTGATATTGCCAATTACTGCCAGTTTAGTGTCATCTACAAATTTGATGAGTTTCCCTTCTATTCCTTCATCTAAATCGTTATGAAGATATTGAACAGTCTTGGCCCTAAAATGAAATCTTGGGTAACCCACTGCTTATTTCCCTCCATGTAGAAGTAATTTCATTAAGGACTACATGCATTTTGTCAACCAGTTACTTTGTCAAATGAAGAGAACTACACTAGGGGGAAGAAAGAAAATGAAAGAGAAGAAGAAAACTGTTAATATTATAATAACTATAAGGAAGAAGATGCTCTAATAGAATAATATGCGGTTTTCAATGCATAATTAATAACTAAAATAATTAAATCATCACTTTTATATTAGAAATCTAATAAGAATATTACATTTTGACAAATATTGCTTGTCTTTTGTTTTCAGGCTTTTCTTGCCCAATGTGATACAGTGGAAGGAAATATTGGTCAAGAAATGGATAAACTACAGTCAAAGAATATGGTCCTTGCAGAATGAAGCTCTTTTAAGTAACTGATAATGAACTGCTATGTGAGCAAAATGTTTGCTCTTGTTTTTGGAACAGTTACTCAATGTTCAAAATTTCAGTTTTAGCAGAGTTTTGTGAAAGTGTTGCATGTTAACTATTGTTTACTCATCAATATATATTCTGGTCATGTTTAAGGATAATCTTCAGTCACACAACTCATCTTTATTTTGTTTATTATTTTTCCTTTGCTCTATTTCAATATATCTTTCTTTGAACACGCGTTCATATTTGTTCTGTCTTTTAATAACTTTTATGGATATTGTTCAATCAAATCAAATATCCTTTATCATTGGAAATAAAGTCAATAAACAATGTATTATGTTGCAACAAATTTCCTACCACATTATATGTGTATGAATATGATATATATATGATTATATGTGTATGAATATATATGAGTATATGTTTATAACAATATGTGTGTATAAGTATATATATTATAATATTTTTGTGTGTATATACCATGTTTCCCCAAAATAAGACAAGGGCTTATATTTTTTGAACTCTGAAATATGGCCTTGGCATTATTGGGAGGGCTTATTATTTGGGGATTGCAGTAGGGGGCAAGTGTGGGACTGGATGCCTCATCGCCGCTGTCTCCCCTCCGTGTTCTTAGCGCCAACTGAGCAGCTGGTCTGCCATCGTCGCTTGGAGCAGGACTCTGCAAGGCTTGTTGTGCTGTTGCATGTACGAACTGCAGGACTGCTGTGAACTTCATCATATTTGCACAGCTGGGGTCCTGCTGTCATTAGTACATGCAATGGCACAAGCCTTACAGAGTCCTGCTCCACACGGCTGTAGCATAACAAGTCTCACAGAGACTCATTTCTGACAGGTGGGACATGTTGGATTTTGAGATGTGCATCCTACCTGACACTTGTAGCTCCATCACATTTTTCGGCATTGTATCCAGAGAAGCCCATTGTAAAAGAAATCTCAATCAATCAAACTTCTCGAACTCGCTAGAAATTTTCTTTTAAAATGGACTTCTCTGGACATAATTCTGAGGAACATGATGGAGCTACAAGTGTCAGATAGGACGCATGTTTCATGGTGGGTGCAATTTGCGGGTGGCAAGTCAGGCAAGATGGGGTGAGGTAGGTCGTGAGATGCGCGTCCTACCTGGAACTTCTAGTTCTGTTGCGTTTCTCTGTGTTGTGTCCAGAGAAAAACTTGTAGTTCTGTTGCGTTCCTGGTATTGCGTTCACTGATCCTCCCCTGCCTCTGGCTCTCAAGCAAAGTGGTAAGGGGAAGAAACTCTAGTAAGCTGCCTAAGGAAGCCGAGCTGACAAATAATCAAATCAAATATCTAGCCGGGTGCAGCAGGTCCAGGAGAAGGAACCTTTTGGCTGCATTCTGAATGCAAGAAATCTTTCTCCTCTTTCGTTCCAAGCGGCTGTGCAGGCACAATGAGTCTCACAAAGTCTAATTTCTGGTGGAGTTTTGAAGAGAGAAATATTTCTTGCATGCAGCCAAAAAGTTCCTTCTCCTGGTGCTGCACTTTTCCCTCTCCACCGGCAGAGAGGGGGATGCTAAAGGAAGCATGTACCTGGTTGCTTCTGCCACTGAGCCTGGCTAGAAGTTTTGCTGTCAGCTTGGCTTCTTCAGGCAGCCCGTGAAAGTTTCTTACCCCATGGGACTGGCTCATCTGCTCTGGGCTGTCTCTGGCAGAATTTTGAAACTTTGCTCAGATCACTGGGGAACAGGTGGCTATTCCTGCAGGGGATTTTCAGGCATCGCCCTTGCCTGCATCACCCATCTAAAGGATGCGGGAAGGGCAAGTGGAGGATGAGAAGCTTGATCCACCGAGGGAGGGAGGGAGGTGGTGACGGGAGGCAGAGTCGAAGGAGTGGTGATATATCTGCTTCTCAAGTCCTGTGTTTGTGGTCTAGCTGTACCCAACCAGCTTTGCACACAGGAGCCCAGAGGAGCCAAGTAGTCCTGTGGGGGGGGGGGACACTGCACACCCGCCTCTCGCTTGCTCTTGCTCTCCTGGCGGAGAGTCGCTCTTTCTCCAGTTCGTACATGCAATGGCACAACAAGCCTTGCAGAGTCCTGCCGGGAAAAAGAGAGAGAAAGTGAGATGGGTACACGCACACCCTATGGGACAGGCTCAGCTGTTCTGGGCTGCCTCTGGCAGCATTTTGAAACACACTTCTACCTGCGAGGAGATAGCAAGGTAGCGATCGAGGCTCACCTCCTCTTCTTCACAGAGAGAAGTGGGTCTCAAACTGCCATAGGTAGAGCCCAGAGGAGCCGAGCTAGTCTCGTGGAGTATGGGTGTATCCATCCCTCATTTGCTCTTACTCTCACAGCCAAAAGTGCCCACCGCAAAAAGCAGTTCCCGGCATGTTCCCCCTTTTCCCGAAAAGTAATTGGGGGGTCCTTATTGGGGGAGGGCTTATTTCCATGCATAAAAAGCCCTGTTGGCCTTATTATCAGGATATGTCTTATTTTAAGAGAAACATGGTATGTATATGTACATTTAGTATAACAGTGGACTGGAGTGCCCACAGCAGTGACTGAGAGCAGCGCGGCAGCCCAGCTGCAAAGCACCAAAGGAGTAGAATGCCCAAATCAGCACAATATATCTCAAAACCTTGACAGTGGTCAGGCATCCAAAGGGCAAAAAGGCAGGGAGGAAAGGGATAAGTACAAAACACTTGTGGACAGGGAGGAAAGGGATAAATTTTCAAGACAGGGAGTAGAGGGTTAAGAGCAGAATATCTCTTAGAAAATAGCCTGAGTTTTTCCACAAAAAGTGTTTTTTCATAAATGGCCAATATTTTGTAAATTTGTGAATTTAAAATCTCTAGATCTGTGATGGCGAACCTATGGCACATGCCATATCTGAGGGCACCCAAGGTGTTGCCTTATGTCAGCTCGCATTGGTCAGTTGATCCCCAGGGCAGGAAGGAGGTAGTTTTCACCATCCCCGGACTTCAGGAAAGCCTCCAGAGCCTGTTGGGCCCATTTTTTGCCATCCACATGCTCTGAAGGTTTTTCTGAAGCCTCAGGAGGGTGAAAAATGGCCCAATGGGCCTACTGAATGTCCGGAGGTATCAGAGAGATCTGCGTGCATGCACAGGGAGTAGTGCACGGGGATTGTGCACAGGAGAGGACTGTTTTTACTTGTTGTGAGCCGCCCCGAGTCTCCGGAGAGGGGCGGCATACAAGTCCAACTAATAAATAAATAATAAATTGCATTATGGGTGTGGGCACGCACACATGCCCTTTTGGAACCCTAGCAAAAAAAGATTCTTCATCACTGCTCTAGATTTTTAAAATATATATATTTTTCAAATTTCTAGTTTTTTTTCATTTAATACATTTTTTATTTTAAAAATTCTTCCATTTTTAACATTTTCCAAGTTTTACATTGTCAGAGGGGGCAGATTGCTCTCCGTGCTGTGGAGTGGCTTCCAAAGCTCCCAAATTGGAAGAGATTATTTCTATCTTTTAAACATCCCAACATTCCACTAACGTTATTTAAGATGAAGACACATCTAGCCTCCTTCCAAATTTTTCTGATCAGAGATTTCTGTGAGGAAAGGGTTAAACCCTTAATTGTCAACAGGGGAGCCTCCAAAATTGCTCTCTTCTACATTCTCAACCTTGGGAAAGAGAGATGAAGAAAGCAGGAGTAAGCCAGCATTGCTCAGTGAAGATGCACTTAACATCACAGAAACTGGCCTTATTAATGCTTTTGGTGCTCTCCCAAGGAAAGAACAAGATAACATATTACTTAAACTGGAAAACTTAAAAAAATCCCTACTGACCATAAGGGACACAGCCAAACCGCTTATAGATTTGGTTTCACCAATAATTGTGCCTCTTACTTCTCCTCCAAGAAGGAAGAGTTTGTACGAATATGGGCTCATGGAAAACAGAAGCCAAGACACACAGGGGCCACTAGAGGACCCAGCAGAGAAGGAGATACTAGCATCCTTACATAATTATCCAATGATGCCCTCAGAACTATAAGAGAGTGAGAGAGGTCGCATATCAGTAGCATCATCTCAAAGCTGATTGGTGCATGATCTAACAACCCCCACCAGCCCTGTTAGCTGGTGTTAAAAACACCCTGAACAATTTTCCCAGGAGTCTATGTATGATTTAGATGGGACCACCCCTCTTTTAAAGAAGGCCAATCTCGAGTGTGATGACATCACGATCCATTGTAACAACCCACAAATCCCCTGACGAGCTGCAAAAGAAGAGACCCAGTGTAAGAAAAACATCGTAAGTATTATGTCATGGAATGTAGCCAGGTGGCATCATTTTAGAGGTTTAAATCATCCTGATCCTCTGATAGATCAGGATATTATTTTGGTGCAACAGACCTGGACCAGGGACGACCTTCTGTTAAATGGTTATCACTCGCATAAGTTAGAAGCAAGGCCAGATAGAGGCCCAGGAAGACTGAAGGGAGGGCTGGGTATTTTCATTTCTACCAACTTGAGAGAAGAACCCACTTTTATTGCCCCACTAAAACACGTGGCTATGGCCTTTTTCCTCAAGATAGACTGCTCTTAATAATTAATGTTTCTCTTCTACCTTGGGTAAGAAAAGCTGAAATCACTGCAGTATGCAGTATGGATGGCGTTGGAACACTATATTAGTAAATGACATATTGACCATCCAAAGGCCAGGGGGAGATTTCAATGCTAGATTGGGACCAGATGATTATACACTATATATGAAATATCATTATCCACCACTGGAGGCTCCCATAAGAACTAACTGCTCCCCCACATGACTCTCTAAAGACAAGAGAGCAAATTTTGCTGGCCACTGTCTTGCAAAGATGGCGAATAAACCCAATCTTTATATAGCCAACGAACGGATCCTGGGCTGGCGACTATCCTGAAGAGATCACATTTCTGGCAGGGTCCAAAACCAGCATCATTGATTATATTCTAAAACCTGAAATGTATTTACTGTATTAGGAATAATTAGAGGCCAACACAGCAAAGAAGACTATTACCTAATAACACACATACTAACTTCAGCAAGATTGTCATTCGCACAAACCTGGAAACAAGAAAAGATACCAAACGAAGAGATGATGATCAAGAAAATGTTAGACTGCGCCAAATTAAGTAAATTAACGTATGAAATACAGAACAAACAAAATAAGAACTACTATAGAGTGTGGGAGAAACTGTATAACTGGATAGGGGGAAAAAGAAAGGGAATTAGTATTAAGGGAAAATAAGGTATTTAAAACAGAATTGTAAGATATTAGTCATGTATATAAATAAGTTTCAATGTTTAATGTTGTTTGTATGTTTGTCGATACAAAATAAAAAAAAATTAAAAAGAAAGAAAGCAGCCCTGTGGTTGGCCACAAATTAAATTTGCAAGAGGGTGAACAGGGACGCAGAGTAGTAGTAGGAGGCAACAGCAGCCACCCACCAGATTTTGCACAGCAATCCTGTGTGTTTGGAGGGCATGCGCTATGTGGCGCGCTGGGGCACTGGCCATTGTGGGCAGTAGTAACAGCAGACTGACACTGACTGAACACACGCTCAGACAGGACACTTGCCACAGGGCAGGCCAGCAGGCCGCACGAATCCAAGCGACCAGTTAGGTCCCACAGAGTGGGTCTTCTCCGGGTCCTGTCAACTAAACAATGCCGCTTGGGGGACCCAGGGGAAGAGCCTTCTCTGTGGTGGCCCTGGCCCTCTGGAACCAACTCCCCCCAGAGATTAGAATTGCCCCCACCCTCCTTGCCTTTCGTAAGCTGCTTAAAACCCACCTCTGCCACCAGGCATGGGGGAATTAAGATTTCTTCTCCCCCTAGGCCGTTACAATTGTATGCATGGTATGTTTGTATGTATGTTTGGTTTTGTATATTAAGGGGTTTTTAATTAGCTTTTAGTATTGGATTATCATTGTATACTGTTTATGATTGCTGTTAGCCACCCCGGGTTTTCGGAGAGAGGCGGCATATAAATCCAATAAAACTTGAAACTTCCAGGGCATAGAGGGCAAGCTCTGGCCATGTGTTCAATTTACCTACCCAAAAATTGAAGTTGGTGGAGGCATCACTAAAAACCATCATGCGCGTGGACAGGTAGTCATCCACCATCCACGTGATGCCTTCTGCTATGGGACATCACATCCGAGGGTGGTGGATCTGTGTGAATATTGAATAAGGCCTCATACATATTTTCAATGTCTGACAATGACCACCCCCCTGCGGTGCTGCCAGTGTCCCTGCTTCGCTGCCGACTGTGTCCTACTCCTACTCTGCGTGCCACCAATGGGCACTCCAATTGCTGTGGGAACTCTTCCAATAGTGTATCCACGATCGCACGCTTGTACTCATGCACTCTGTGCTACCGCTTGGGCGCTGGTATCAAGGAGGTGATGCTGTCCTTGTAACAGGAATCCAGCAGGGCGGCCACCCAGTAACTGGCAGAGTTGAGGATGCAATCTACCCTGGGATCATTCTGCAGGCACTGGACCATGTAGTGGCTCATGTGAGCCAAGGTGATGTTTTCAGCAACAGGTCTCTCCTCCTCCTCTTCCTCCTGCTCCCCCTCCAGCCACTCTCCAATGGTGCCCGTGAGCTTCACTGGGGGCCACCCTGCTGCAAGTCCTCCTCCTCCTGCCCCAAAACTCTACGCTGGCTGGACAGCGGATTACCTGGCTGCTGTCGGCACCCCCTCCCACCCTACGAGACATGGATTTGCTGGGAAAATGGGCCTTCCTCCTCCTGCTCCTCCTGTTCTGCCTGCTGCTCTGTTTCCTCCTGTCGCACATCCTGCATTGCCTGAAGGGTTTTTTCCAGTAGGCAAACCATGGGGATGGTAGCACTGATAACGGAATTGTCAGCGCTGACCATATTACTGGAAGCAATGCAGGACAGAACAAATGTCCCTCATGGATGCCCACTCATTGGGGGTAAAGTGCTGTGGGTCTGCACTTCTACTTGACTGTGGTTTTTGAAACTGGTAATCCACTATTGCCTGCTGTTGCTCACACACCCTTTCAAGCATATGCAGCATGGAATTCCATCTGGTTGGCAAATCGCAGATGAAGCGGTGGGTGGGAAGGCCAAAGTTCCTCTGCAGGGAAGATAGATGGAAACGTTGAAAGTGCGCACACACCGCATGCACTTTACCCAGCAGCGCCAACATGCCCGGATAATTGGCCAGGAACCTCTGCACCACCAGGTTGACCACATGTATCATGCAAGGGATGTGCGTCAACCCCGCTCGACCCAAGGTTGCCACAAGGTTCCGCCCGTTGTCGCACACCTTCCCTGGCTTCAGGTTCAGCAGCAGCAACCACTCATCTGTCTGTCCCTGGATGCCGGTCCATAGCTCCTGGGCGGTGTGTGGTCTCTCGCCCAAGCAGATGAGTTTCAGAATCACGTGCTGCCGTTTACCCACGGCCATTCTGAAGTAGGAGATTGCCAGGCTGCGCTTACTGGATGTGCTTTCCGTCTCATTCCCAGCCACCACTACATTCACCCAGTGGTCAGTGAGAGAGATGTACCGGCCCTGGCCATGTTTACTGGTCCATGTGTCTCCACCGAAGGTCATGTTTTGAAATCAGGTGACTGAGACCTGGCTGGGCCCAGAGGGAGGGGTGCTTCTCTCTGAAATGTGCCCAGCTGAGTTTCAGGTATGGCATCAGCCATGACCCAGGGAAGGGGGGAGGAGTGGCTAGATCTCCGCCCCACTCCTCCTCCCCCTGGGATTTTCTCGCTCCTCCCCCGCTGGATTTTCCCTTATTCCCCCTGCACAGGGGGGGACTCCACTCACTGCCTGCTCGATCCATTGGTCTGCTCCTAATGCTGGGTGTTCTCTCCAGTGCCCGGGTTGGGAGGCTCGGGACAGCGCATCGCTTTCCGCTGGCCCCAGCCCACTTTCTCAGCCGCCGGTGAAGGCGATGACCACCCCCGCTACGTGCTATGGCTGGAGGGGCTGAAGGGCGGATGGTCGAGACTATCCCCTCAGCAGGGGCAGCGCACCACTTTGAAAGTGCCGCACTCAGCAGAGTGGGGACGAGCCAGACCATGGCAGGCAGGAAGTCATGATTGTGCACCCGCTAAAAGTCCTGTGCTAAGATTTTCTGTTGCCTGCGTGGCCACGCAGCCATGCAGCTTACAAGGAACATTGCCTGGCGATAGAATTCCCCAAACCTATTGTCTTGGGGACATCAATTTGCTGTCGCTCGGTGGATCTTCTGGGTTGGCGTAGACGTTCATGGCAACCATGGACCTTATCCAAGTAGTTCAGGGTCCGACTCACGAAGGAGGACAGGCTCACAATATGGTATTCCTCTCAGGCCATTTGAGCAATGATCTGAAATTAAGGAGCTTAGATACCTTGCCTTTGTCATGGTTAGATCCTTTTCTTCTATGGCTGAATCCTCCCATGCAGGGAGGCAGAACCAATCAGGTTCTCCCCCAGATGCCTGATGGACCCAGAGGGCTTTCCGAGGGTGCTTGGGGTTTTGCCTGATTCACCTGTACACAGTTCCTCAGAGTCTCTTTCTGCAGCTTGGAATATGGTGATGGCAGAGGCTCTAGACCAAATTGCCCTTTTGCAACCACTCTGTGGCAGTAGACCCTGGAGATCTCCTTGGTTCGCTGAGGAACTCCAGGGGATGAAATGCCAGAAGAGATGTCTAGAGAAGCGTTGGAGGAGAAATAAATCCGAATCTGACCGAACACTTACAAAAGCTCATATGGAGATTTACAAAGTGGCACTCAGGGTGACAAGATGCATGTATAATGTTACCCTGATTGTATCTGCAGAATCCCACCCAGCTGCCTTGTTTAGGGTGACTCACTCTCTCCTTAATCAGGGGGGAGTTGCGAACCCTTGCAGAGTAGTGCTGAGGACTTTAAAAATAATTAGAAATTCATGCCAAGCCAAACTTATGAAAATAGCTAGGAAAGTCTGAGAAGGGGCGTACATAAGTGCACTGATGTGCCTAACGTCCCCTGTCCAATTACCTTTCCTTTTCTCATATATCCTATATATTCTCTCCCTCTCATCCACTCCTCTTCTTTTTTACTTACTATCCCTATATATACTACTTAATGTCTATTTCATTCCATATGTATTGTATATTGGACAAAGAATAAATAAATAAATAAATAAATAAATAAGCCACATGGCCAGATCTTATACAAAGGAACTAAGGATCCAGCCTAGTGTATCCATTACTTAGTAACCACTGCCATCTGGTGGCCAAAGGCTGACATTTACCAAAAATATGCCAAAACCTGAGATAGTTTGCAGCCTCCTTCTACTGACTACTAGCTGAAAATGAATCAAAAAAGCCAAAACCAAGGATTGCCAAGCAGCGCCATCTGGTGATCAAAGCTGAAATTCGTTAAACTACGCCAAACCCATAATATGCTTACAGAGAAAAGCTGAATATCACTAAGTTTGCCAAATCCAGAGGTCAACAACAGGTCCTAGTGTTCAAAATTGATCTACACCCATGTTCCCAAAGGCTTGCAGTGTTCCCTAGTGTCCACCAAGTGAATTACACAGCACAGGTTTCCTGGTGCCAGAATGATGTTTTACAAATGTGTAGAACATTCACATGACATTTGTATAGCGGCAGAATTGCCTTGTATGTATGTATTTTATTATGTCTGCACAGGCAAGAGCAGAGACTTTTCCTTCTGCCGTGCAAGTGGGGGACATATTTTAAAGTTAATAGACTGACAGCCTCCTATAAAAAGGGCTGTCAGCCTGGAATGGAATATTGGTTTACAATGACTTTGTACCTTAAACAATGTTGTTGGAAATCTGGCTCCTCAACTGATGTTTCCAGGCATGAAATTTCATTGGCGACTAAGCCAATGCAGAGCATTGCTGATTGAGAGGGTGAAGTAAGTGCTCTTTTCCTTTCTATAGCTGAATTCAGTTCATTTATATTTAATTCAATTCATTTATATTTATGGACATCATCTTAACCTCTTAACAACAACAACAACAACAACAACAACAACAACAACAACAACAACAACAACAACAACAACAACAACAGAGTTGGGCGGGACCTTGGAGGTCTTCTAGTCTAATCCCCTACTTGGGCAAGAGACCCTGCACTATTCACACAAATGGTTATCCAACATCTTAAAAACTTCCAGTGTTGGAGCATTGACAACTTCTGGTGGCAAGCCATTCTACTGATCAATTGTGTCAGGAATTTTCTCCTTAGTTCTAAATTGCTTCTCTCCTTGATTAGTTTCCACCCATTGCTTCTTGTTCTATCCTCAAGTACTTTGGAGAATAGTCTGACTCCCTCTTCTTTGTGGCAACCCTTGAGGTATTGGAACACTGCTATAATGTCTCCCCTAGTCCTTCTCTTCATTAAAATAAACATACCTAGTTCATGCAACAGTTTTTCATATACTTTAGCCTCCATTCCCCTAATCATCTTTATTGCTCTTCTCTGCACTCTTTCTAGAGTCTCAATATCCATTTTACATTGTGGTGATCAAACTGAATGCAGTATTCCAAGTGTGGTCTTACCAAGGCCTTATAAAGTGGTATTAACACTTCACGTGATCTTGATTCTATCCCTCTGTTTTTTGGTTTTTTAAAATAAATTTTATTTATTTTTATACACACAACACAAAACAGTGCACAGTGATATGTGCTCCCATCACACAACAACAGTCATTCGGTCCCTCCACCAAATGAGGATGTACTAATTTATAATATTTTAAAACCAGGCACATCAACATATTTACAAAATGTAGAGTGATTCCAATTTGTTCTTTATGGCTCGGTCTTGACTTCTACCAGCCATAAAATCTCTGACCCTGTCCCATCTTCCGATCAGTTTTTCCACTTTATTTTCATCGATCATATTCATTTTAATTTCCATAATTTCAAATTGAATGTGTTCCACCATGTACCAATACCAGTTTTGTACTGTCCATTTTGTTGCATCCTTCCAACTTAAAACTATTACCGCTTGGGCACTTTCTATAGCTGCTTCTTTAATTTCTCTGAAGTCACCCATACCCCTCCTTGTTATTAGTACTGCCATCACCCATTTTATATTCAGCATCCTATTAATCTCATCTTGCATCTCTTTCCAAAATTTCTGTACTACTGGACATTCCCAAAACAACCCCTCTCTCCTGACATCCATGCCAACAGAGTGTCTTAACATTCTTAGAAATATGCGCAAGTTGTACAGGTGTATAATACCACTTATGTAATATTTTCCTCTCATTTCTCTAACCGTTGTATTTTTAATTTTCCTTATACTCTCCACTATATTCTTCATCTCTTGTGCATCTATTTGAAGTTCACTTTGCCACCAACTAGTTAATCCTTGAATTACACACCTGTCTATCTGCGTTAACATCCTATATATATTACCTGCCTGTGACATTATATTATCATATTTATTTCTTAAAATTTTCTCTAATTCTGTCTCTTCTCTTAGTAGTACTTCTTTATTCTCTCTTTCATTCAAACATGCATATATTGCATTTGTCTGCAACCATCTCTGTTGCCCTAACCACCATTCTATACGAGTTCTGCTAACTCTTCCATCATTCTCATATAACTGTTCTATGCCCTTATTCTTCAACTCACCTATTATCTTATTAAGGCTTGTTTCATTATCTCTATTCATAACATACAATGCTGAGAGCTTAGGTTTATTTAATCTTATTTTCCCCTGCCACTTTTTCCAAATTTCTAAGGTCCCTTTCAAAGAGCTTATTAATTTATCTACATCGTTTTTCTTCCAACTTGTAAATATTAATTCTCTATTACATATCCCATTGATCTCCTTTTCCAATTTAACCCATTTAGTTTTGCATAATGATTCTGTCCCTCTGTTAATGCAGCCTAGAACTGTATTGGCTTTTTTAGCAGCTGTTGCACACTGCTAAATCATATTTTGGTGATTCAAGATGGTGATGAGCAGATACCTAGCCACATCACGGGAGATTGAGATAAGGAAAAAGTTTAAAAATCCCTAAGCTAGAGGCAGGACAAGCAGCTGAAAAGCTAAGATAAATTGACCAAAACTAAGTACAAATACTACTATAACCAGGGCCACCATCAGGAATTTTGGGGCCCCATACAGCCTAAGTGTCTGCCCCCCCCCATTTTAAAACTATTTTAAGTCACCAAGCCACTCCATCCCCCAGGGATCATTTCCCACTTCACGCCAAGCGAGGCGGTCCCATAGGCCAGTGTTTCCCAACCTTGGCAACTTGAAGATATCTGGACTTTAACTCCCAGAATTCCCCAGCCAGCGAGGAGCTGGAAAGGACGAGGGGAGAGAAAAAACAGGGTACCAGCAGTCGGGCGGGTGTCTTGAGGGGGCACTCCCATCTGGAAGGAACGGAAGAAAGGCGAGGGCGAGCTATGAAGGAAGGAGGGAGGGTGGAAGGAAGGAAGGAAGGAAGGAAGGAAGGGTAAAAGGGGCGATCAAGAGAGGAATGGGTGAATGAATGGACGGAGGGTGGGAAGGAAGGAAGGAAAGAGGGAAGGGACAGGAACAGAGGAAGGGTGCAAAGGAAGCCAGGAAAGGTGTGAAAGGGGAGAGTAAGAGAGGAAGGAGTGAAAGAAGGGAGTATGGGAGGAAAGAAGGGAGGAAGGAGAAGGAAAGCAAGAAATGGAGGGAGGGAAAGAAAGAAAGAAAGAAAGAAAGAAAGAAAGGGGGAAGGGACAGAACAGAGGAAGGAAGCAAGGAAACTTATGAAAGGGGAGAGTAAGAGAGGAAGGACTGAAGGAAGGGAGGGAGGGAAGAAGGTAGGAAGGAGAAAGAAAAGAAGAAATAGAGGAAGGGAAGGTAAAAGAGAGAAAGAAAAAGAGCAAAAAAGAAAGAAAAAGAGAGAAAGAAAGAGAATGAAAGAGAAATAAAAATAGAGAGGGGGAATGAAAGAAATGGAAGGAGGGAAGGAAGGAGAGAAAGCAAGAGAAAGAAAGAAAGAAAGAAAGAGAAAGAAAAAAGAATGAAAGAGCAAGAGAGAAAGAGAGAAAGCAGAAATGAGAAGCTGAGAGCTGGCAGGCCAGGAGCCTCACATGTGCTGTTGGAAGGGGGCTTGGTCCTGGGAGATGGTGAACATTGTTCCTTCTTCCCTCCCAGCACAGAGGGGTGGCTTCCTCCTGCAAGGAGAGCTCTGCTCACCAACCTCTCCCAACTTCTTCCACAAATAGGTTTCAGATGAGAAGCCTCACCAAGGTTCCCGGAGCCCCTTAGAAACAGAACTTCCCAGCAGCGGGTGGGGGGGAGGCAGCGTCAAGAAGGGCTCCACACGGCACTGGAAGGGCTCCATTCAGACTTCAGCTTTCCAGAAATTTTTGAAAAACGGCTGCTGAACTGAGGCTTCCTTGGTCTCTTGCATCACCAGCCAAGGTAGCTGGGAGATGGTGGAGTCACTGAGAGGGAAAATCGATCGTCCCGAAAATCGGTTCCGACTCGGAGAAGGCTAATTAACTCCAGCAGCCATTTGCTGGTTCTCTTCGAGGGCAAGTTAGCCAAAGCTTCCCACCTTGCGCCGCGCCGCCCCGGTTCCCCGTTGCACCTCCCCAGTGCAAAGCGCAGGACTGCCACCTCCCCCTCGACCCAGGATCTCGCGCTTGCAGCTTCGGGCAGGGGGCTTGCGGGGGGCGGCAAACGGTTTCTTGGAAGCGGAACCTCGGAGCAACTCAACTGCCTTGCTTCCACCGGAGAAACACCAAAGCGAGAGCTGGCAAGCGGGGGGGGGGGGAATGGGGACTGCCTTCCGCGGGAGTTCGGGGGGGGGGTTGGGGTGCGCAGGGGCCGGCAGGCAGGGAGGGAGGGAGGCGCCAGCATCGGACGGGTCGGACGGAGGTGTCGGAAGGGCAGCGCTTTCGCCTTGGCATTGCGCTGCACGGGAAGGGCGGCGCCTTCCCTAACCGCGCCTCCGCCCGGGTTGGCAGCCGGGCCGTCAAGAGGGGCGTCCAGAGCGCTCCAGGAAAGGCTCGGAGCCGCCAACGCTCCTCCGGCGCCGCTCTGCCTCCTAAACCTGCGCGGTGGAGGCGTCCCCCAGCCCAGCACTTCCGGAGGCCAAAAGGCGCGGCTCTCTTCGGGGTTGGGGAGTTTTTGGTGGGCGCCGGGGCCCCCCAATTTTCCAATTTGCCCGGGCCCGGGACAGCACTCCCAGTAATACCCGTCTATCGGCGGCCCTGACTATAACAAACCAGGGACTAAAACCACTGACAACACAGCATAACTGAAACTAGCTATCCAGTCACAAAGAAACCAATACCGGCTGGAGAAAAGCGAGATGAAAACCAACCCCAAAGAGATTCAAAGCAGACCTCCACGTGGAAATTAAAGCACAGCAAACTGACTGAGACCTGCAGCTCGAGACTGGAGAGAGCCAAGGAGAAGCCCCAAGTACTAGACTCCACGTGGTATCTGCATCCAGCAATTAACTTGCTGCAACTCCCAGCACTAGAGGTTGGCTGGACAATGCTGAGGAAAGAGACCAATGCAATAAGTAGACCCGGAGCCCTTCTAAGTTGGGAGAAAAATCTCCTACCAAAATCCACAACTGCCCCAGCTTGCAAATATTTGACTCCAACCAGTGACTCCATAGAAGAGGGAGGAGAGAGAGAGAGAGAGAGAGAGAGAGAGAGAGAGAGAGAGAGAGAGAGAGAGAGAGAGAGAGAGAGGAGTCTGTTTGCAACTCCAAGGGGAGACAAAAAAACTGTTCAAATCAAGTTTTCACCCAACAAATAGAAGGCTCCCCTAGACAAAAGGACCACATGGCTCCAAAAGACACAAAGAGATCATGTGATCTCATTTAAAAAGCCCGACAGAGACAGCCAGAAACCTCCAAAGCCCGCAAAACTTGACCTGAGCCCACCAGTGCCAATCAAGCTACAAATAGACCTAATGCCCCTAAATAAAAGAGAGTGAGAAAAAAATAAACTAATAATAATAATAATAATAATAATAATAATAATAAAAAACAAAAAAATAAAAAACAAACAAATCAATAAAAACAACATAACTAAAATACATCAAAACCACAAAAACAGGCCTCATCTGAACACCACTGGACTCAACTGGACACTCAACCCCACCCAACCAAGATATAACTCTCCCATCACATTCCCACGCTCCTTGCAAAATATCTACACACACCCTGCAACAAGCCTAACAAAGTAAAAGCAAAATTTCCATCACTCTACTCTCTCACATGCACCCTGCAACTTACCACAAGCCTGAAGAACGAACCACACAGAGAGAGAGGAGACATACCAACCACACACATGGAAGACAAACCCAGCACACACAAAGATGAGGAAGAAACTAACTCCATGGTGAGTTGCAGACTGTGCTCTATGGACACACTCCTACCCTCAAATCTCCAAAACTTTACTTGCAACAAATGTAAACTAATCCAATTACTTGAAGAAAAAATACAAAACCTATAGAAAAACCTAAAATCTCTGAAACAGAAATATCAAAATGAGAAAGACCAACAAATTCCTAGCAGAACCAACACCTCAGAGGAGCAAAACTGAACCAACACCCACCCCCTTTGAGGATGTAAATGGCTGGACACATGTCACCCAAAGAAGAAAAAACAAACCAAACACAAAACTCTTCCAATTCCAACCCACCTTCTCCCAACCTCAATGACTACAAGCAACAAATACACAGGAGTGCTGGCACAAGAAAATCAACAAACATCTCACAAGGAATCACCAAGAACCAAGCACAATAATACAACATCACCAGATACCACGCCCACTCCAATCCAATCAAAAAGAAAAGGGAAACTGAACCTGCCATCTGCAGACCGGACAATCAATTCAGAGAGGAATGCTGCCTCCCTGGAGCCAAAATCTCTGACATAACACAAAACCTAAACAAAAAAAATAAAACCAACTGATTACTACCCCCTACTGGTGATCCATGCAGGAACAAATGACACAGGGAAAGACATGAATCAAATAATTAGAGACTATGACCAATTGGGCAACACAGCCAAAAAGATAGGTGTACAGGTTGTTTTTTCTTCCATTCTACCCACAAGAGGACGATATCCCACAAATAAACTATTGGCTAAGGAGATGGTGTTGCCAAAATAACTTTGGAGTCCTCGACCATGGCCTACAATATCTCCAAGAAGGGCTTCTAGCAAGGGATGGGCTACACCTCACTAGAGTGGGAAGAACTTCCTGTGAAATCAACTAGCCCAACTTATCAGGAGGGCTACATCCAACCAAAGAAGATAACCCTCTAGAAAGCATATGGATTAACATAAAAGAAAAAAAGTGCAACACTATAATAGGAGTATATTACAGACCACCAAACCAAAGTGAAACAATGGACAACCTCTTTACAAGCCAACTTACAGAAATACACAAAAAGCACAACATAATAATGGGGGACTTTAACTACCTGACATCAATTGGAAAACCAACTCAGCACCAAGTGGAAAGGCTAACAGATTCCTAACCAGTCTAGCAGATAGTTTACTGGCCCAAAAAAGTGGAAGTAGAAACCAGAGAGACTGCAACACTAGACCTAATACTCACAAAGAAAAAATGAGAAGGAATTGAAGTAGAAGGTACATTGGGTGAGAGTGACCACATCATCCTAAAATTCAATATAATCCAATCACTAACTGCTGGACCCAACACCACTGTAGTCCCAGACTTTAGAAAAGCAAACTTCAATAAGCTCAGAGACAATCTGGGAAAGATCCCCTGGAAGGAAGTTCTAAAGCAGTGGTTCTCAACCTTTCTAATGCCACGAGCCCTTAATACAGTTCCTCATCTTGTGGTGACCCCCAACTATAAGGTTAGTGCCAATTCTTCTAACAGATCTTTAAGCTGATTGGCAAGAGGTCAGAGGGACACCCCCCTGTAAACACCTGATTGGTTGGATTGTAAAAATATGTTCCGAGATGCCAGAATAGAAGCTTTAGTTGCTAACACCATTGGAAATTTGTCTTTTCCCATGGTCTTAGGCGACCCCTGTGAAATGGTCTTTCGACCCCCAAAGGGGTCCCAACCCCAAGGTTGAGAACCACTGTTTTAAAGGGTAAATCCACACAGGAAGCCTGGGAGACTCTAAAAAACACAATCATAGATGCCCAAAACAACATAATCCCTATGAAAATGAAAAACAGGAAAACTAAAAAGAAACCAGCATGGCTAAACAAAGACCTCGCAGACAATCTAAAAGAAATAAAAAATTAAATACAAAAATTGGAAAGGACACATATAACCAAGGCAGAATTTCAACAAACAGCCAGTAACTGCAAACAAAAAATAAGAAAAGCAAAGGCCCAACATATCTTGCAATAAAAGTCAATGACAACAACAAAAAAAGCTTCTTCCAGCACATAAACTGTTGTGGTTAGCTCTGGTCCAGCTCCTGCCCTAAGGAATGTGGAAGTGGATGTGGGGGAAACATCCACATGCCACAGGTCTGTTTTGCTCCCGATAGAATCTGCCTATGAAGTTTCCTCTGACCAAGGAAGCGTGAGTGATAGGGGAGAGGGGAGTTTGGCAGACAGCCCGGGAAGTGATCATTCATCCTTATCATCCCTGGATTCTGAACAAGAAATTATGACGGACCCACGCATGCCTAGAGTGATGCATAGGAGAGAACAACTGAAGGATTATTGCAGGAGATGTGAGGCCATCTGTGGTTGGGTGGGGCTGCTGTAATTAGTGCTACAGATAAAAAGAGCAGCGTGCTGGTTTAGCCTCGTGGAAGTTTATCTGCTTCATAGTTTTGTCAAGATCATGGTTTGCTGTTTCCCTGTTCAAGACTGTGTGTGGAATTTCTGGACTTTGGAATTGGACTCAATTTCCCAGTTACTGGGTGAGAAATTGGATTGCATTTAACCTGTGGCTTGTGTGTACCAGAAAATCTCTTTGACATTTAAAAAGGGAGTTGTTTCTGCTTTTCTGTTGATAAAGACCTTTTGTTTTCCTTCTATCATGGGGTGTGTGTCTGTTTGGGACTAATTACCCTGTCATTACAGGCGGTTGGGACATGCCAGCAGAACAGAATAAACTTCCACCAACCCCCAGGTACACACCCAGCTTCCAGAATCCCAGAGCGGATGCTTTGTCTAGGAAACCAGAGTTTCTGCATCTGAAAGAGCCAGCCCCATTACAGACAATCATGCCAGCAGAAGCGCTGGCTGCTACCCAGGACCCCATCGACTTGTGGGAGCGTATCCATGAGATGCAGTGGGGGAATGGGTTTGTGGCACAGCGGGTGAGGGAGATGGTGCCCAATTCTCCCTGGACATTTGCTGATGGACTGCTCCGGTACCAGGGGCAGTTGTATGTACCAGCAGGGCCACTTTGTGGATTGATTCTGCCCCAATGCCATGACAATCCTGCGGTGGGTCAGTTTGGCTTGTTTAAAACCTTGGACTTAGTGACCCGAACCTTTTGATGGCCACGAATCCAAGATGATGTTTCATTCGTATGTGGCCACATGTGAACGGTGTCATGCGGCCAAGTCAGCCACAGGAGCCCTGCCAGGATTATTACAGCCATTGCCAATGCCCACGAGGCTGTGTGGAGCTGTGTCCATAGACTTTGTCACACACTTGCCCCCCTTGTCGCGGTTCACCACAGTCATGGTGGTGATGGACATGTTGACAAAAATGGTCCATTTCATCCCCTGTCACCAGGTACCCACATCCCATGACACTGCTAAATTGTTTTTGCAACATGTATTCCGAATCCATGGACTTCCAGATCGAGTTGTGTCGGACCGAGGAACTCAGTTCATGGCACGGTTCTGGAAAGAGCTTATGTCTGCTTTACAGGTCCAAGTTTGTCTTGCTTCAACCCAGCACCCTCAGATTGATGGGGGCACAGAAAAAACCATTGGAATTTTGGAACAATACCTGCGGTGCTTTGTGTCAGACCGGCAGGCTGATTGGTCACGTTTCCTCCCAGTAGTGGAGTTTGTGTTTAATAACTCCCAGCATACCTCCATAAGACTCACGCCATTTTATGCAAATTATGGCTTCCATCCCCAATTTTTCCCGTTAACCCTGGTTGGGACACGCCGGCAGAACATAAACAATAAGAAGAAAATAAAGGAAACAGTTGCTACACTAAAAAATGAAGACTGTAAAGAAATCACAGATAACAGAGATAAAGCACGGCTGCTCAACACCTTTTTCGCATCAGTTTTCACATAAAAAGAAACCACTAACCAACTAACCTGCAACACAGCTGCAAAAAACAACCCTGGAACTGAACTAAACATAAATAAAAGCACAATAAGAGACCACTTGTGGATGCTCAATGAGTACAAATCACCAAAACTAGAAACAACTTTGCTACCACCTAGAAACAAACAAGATAATAACCAAAAGCTAACATGGGTTTGTCAGAAACAAATCATGCCAAACCAATCTCATATCATTTTTCAACACCATTACCAAGTCAGTAGACCAACACAACACAGTAGACCTAATATACTTGGACTTCAGTAAAGCTTTTTATAAAGTAGATCACAATCTCCTAATCCACAAATTAGAAAAAACAGGATAGATTATAACACATCTAGATGGGTAAAGAGGTGGCTGACCAACCACAACCAATGAGTTGTCCATAACGGCTCCAAATCCACATGGAAGGAGGTAGTCAGTGGAGTACCACAGGGCTCAGTCCTAGACCCCTGTGCTCTTCAACATTTTTATTAATGACCTAGATAAGGGAATAGAGGGTGAACTAATCAAATTTGCAGATGACACCAAGATGGTGAGGGTAGGCAACATCCTAGAGTACAGCTCAAAATACAGAAAGACCTAGATAGATTAACACTGTGGGTCCAAACTAACAAAATGATGTTCAATTTCAAGAAAAGTAAAGTCTTTCCCCTAGGTTAAAAAAACCCTAGAAACACACACAGATTGGGAGGAACCTCACTTAGCAGTAATGACTGTGAAGGAGATCTTGGAGTCTTGGTGGATAACCAATTAAATATGAGCCAGCAATGTGCAGTAGCAGCTAAAATAACCAACACAATCTTAAACTGCATCATCAGAGGAATGCACTCCAAGGCTAGGGAAGTATTAATATCACTCTATAATGCCCTGGTCAGACACACCTGGAGTATTGCATTCAGTTCCGGTCACCACACTTCAAAAGAGACATAGAAACTCTGGAAAAAGTGCAGAAAATAGCAACCAAAATGATAAGGGAACTAGAAACCAAGAGGTATGAAGAGAGGTTGCTGGAACTGGGCATGGATGGTCTAGTGCAGGGGTAGGCAAATTTGGCTCTTCTATGATCTGTGGGTTACAACTCCCAGCTCAGCTGGCGAGAAAATTGCAGCCCTACTATTGGATACCACTTTTGACAGCCACTATATAAATAGCAGCCTAACAGAGTCTTGCCTGTTGCCATTTACTGCTTTGTTCTTTTGACAGCTGTGTTAAATGTTCTGAGTTCTGTTCTAATTACCATATCATATCAGTTTCTGACCCTATCATCCAACCAAGCTAGAACATTGGAGACGATGGGTGGGATTCTGAGGCAACTGTTCTGAGCTGGTCACTCAAAGAAACATCGTTTTTGTTTCTTAAATATTCCTTAACTGTCTGTCCTTTTCCGACATTGTTCACTCTTTTCCAGCTGGGAACCAAAACCTGGAATGAATATTTCCTCCAGGCGAACCACTATATAGTGTGGCCTGCAAATTTTTGCCACAGCCAGAACATTTTGAAACAGCGAGAGTATGGTGGTATGGGACATATTGCTGATGAAACTGAAAGATCATTATTCTCCAGCTTCTTTCCATATTTCCCAGCACTTTGCATTCTGGCAGAAACTTCAACGTGAACAAGAGACTGTTTACCAATATATGGCTTCCCTCAGAATAGTGCCATCCATTGTGAGTTCCATGACCTCAAGGACTCCCTACAAGAACAGCTATGTCACCTCCTGGCCAGGAAAGACCTCATCCTGCACTCCACAATGATGAGGCATGCACTTCTAAGATGTCCAAGAAATCAGTGGCCAAAATGAACTGAACTGTGGCTTCCACCATGATGATGTCATGTCCGAGGACCAAACTGATGATGAGAATGAAGTCAGCTGCTTCATGTCAGAGAGAGACAAACAGACTGACGGCAAGCCATTCAAAATGCCTCGCTGCAGTGAAAATCACCTCAGGACCATTTGCCACGTCAAAACTGCAATTTGTCACCAATGCGATAAAGAAGATCACTTGGCCAAGATCTGTAAATCAGCCACACCACAAGACACTCACCCATTCTGGAGATCCATCAGAGAAGATTTTTTTACCATCTCCAGAGACAATAATAACCGTGCAGTGTCAATCAGTTACAATAGATCTCCTCAGACTCCAGCAAGAAAGTTTTTCTCACTGTGCTGCTTGAGGGTTCATCCTGTAAAATGGAACTGGACAAAGATTCCTGAAAGTCCATCATAGCCTGGTCCACTCTTAGAACCTTACTAATGGAATGAAACCAAACAAATCTGCAGCCCTTTACAACCAGTCTGAGAGATTATTAGGGAAATTCTATCTCTATTCTCAGTAAAGGGCAGCCATTTGTGGTCCTACTGGAATGCTCCGGTGGGGCAGGAGGGGCATGCACAGAGGCTGAAGCACACACACCATTTCTCCACTTTTCGGCATTTCCTTGCTTCTGCACCTGCGCAGAAGCAAGGAAATGTCAATTACTGAAAAGCAGCATTTGCCCCACCAGCTGTGATCCAAGAATGAGAAGGGCCAGCCAGCGGCACCTCCAAGGGGAGGGCAAACCAAAGGGATCCATAACAGAGCCCAGTAGCCCAGGCCATGGCAATGGGGTGGGCAAGTGAGTCGTCCCATCATCATGGTCTGAGAAGTAACAGTGCGGGACAGCATAACAGAGCTCGGGCTGGCTGCCACTGTTGCTTTGCTTGGCATTTTGTTGCTTCTGTGCTGGAAGCAAGAAAATGCCAAGTGAAGCTCCAGCAACAGTGGCAGCTGGCCCGAGCTCTGCTATGCTGTCCTGCGCTGCTGCTTCTCAGTCCGCTCCCTTTGGTTTGCCCTCCCCTCGGAGGCACCGCTGGCCAGCCCTTCTCCTTGTTCTTGGAACTCCTCTGTTTTCTGGCTTTAGCCTCCCCTGCGCAGCCCCCAGGACTCTTGCAGCACTTGTCCCTTCCAAGCGCAGGGCAGAAGAGAGGCGGGCTCAAATGGCTTGGAGCTCTTTTGCTGTTGCCTCGGCTCCTGCCCAGGCCATGTTCTGCCCACCCAGCAGCCATCTGGCTCTCTGCAGACTTTCCTGGGCCCTGACTGGCTGGGCTCAGCATTCTCCTTGGTACCTGGGCAAAGCCATGGATGGTGCCACCAGGGTCCCTGGAGGGAGTCCAGAGCAGGGCCAAGCAGAAGCGCCCAGCGGCTCACATGGTCCCTGGACTCCCTCTGCTGCCTTCCCTGCCACAGAGCAGTGGGGGTGGGGAATGGGAAAGAGGACAGCCCTGCCTGCCTGCCTCTGAGGAGAGGTGCCGGACTAGTGCTGTCCTGCCGCCCATGCATCAAACCATGTCAGGCCAGCCTGTGGGGCTCTCCCACACTTCAGCATGTATCTGGATGGGGCGGCTGAGTGAGTTGTTTTGGCCACAACGCTAGAGGCCCGGCGTGGCGGTACACCATTCCCCACAGAGCCCAGACCCAGACTAATCGGCTGCAGCAGCGGAGGGTGGGAGGAACAGACAGACCGCCCCTCCCCTGAGCAACATCCTCTCTCTGACACCTGCACAAGTTAGACCACCTCTGCCTGCCCCCTCCCTCATTCTGTTCCAGACCACAATGTTTTACCTGTGCAGAAGTGGGCGTGGAGGAGGGAGGATCTTTCTGCTCCCCTTGCCCTCTGAGCAGCAGCCGATTCATCCAGGTTGGGACTTGGCGGACAGCTGTGTCGCGCCAGGCCTCCAGCACTGTGCTTCTGAAAGCCACAAGTTGTTTGGGGCAGCTGCCATTGCCGCTACGAGAGAGCACAGCAGTCTGCGCGGCCAGAGCTAGGGGGGCGCTGTTGCTGCTGGCTGGAGTGGTGAGATTCGGCTGCTGCACATACGCAGAAGCCGAATCTCACATGAACATCCCTCATGCCTCTGGACTTTTGCAAAAATTGCCAATTCCAGTGCATGCATGGTGCACCCATGGCATGTACATGCACAGTGGTGATGGAGTTGCACACGCAACTCCATTTTCGCCGGTGGAACAGCATTCCATGCTGTCCTGCTAGCAGCCCATCCCTGTATATGCTAGTAAAAGGAAAATTTCTCATTGACAAAGGCTCTTTTAAAGGTTGACTTCCCTTAATAGTTTGAGGGGGAAACTTCCATGATTGCTTGATTGGCTCTGGGGCTCAGTGTTACTGGCATCCATTCCACCTCCTGTCATGATCTCAAAGTTTTGATCTCAAAGTTTGCCTTGGTTTCTGACGGACAACTAGGTAAATATACATCTCCTTAACCCCCATCTCCTTAAGCCTTGACCCAAGGTGGCTCCAATCAGATTCAAACCCAGGAGAGTGCCTTTTGCTCTTCATCCCAACATGGATAAAGAGCTTGATAAATTGATTTTGAGTATTAAAATTAATACCCAGAAGTCAGACACGTATGTAATACTTACATACATTTAAAAATAAAAAACTTAATTTTAAAAAATTAGCTTCCAGTTCTTCTGCAAACTAGTTGAAAACCACTATTAATATGACTGTGACACAGCAATGTCACAGTTGCTGTGCATTTGAAGTTGCCAAGCATTTGAATTAGATCACATAATCATGGAGATGCTGCAAAGGTCAAAACTGTGAAGAACGATCATAATTTTTTCTCAATGCCATTGTAACTTTGAACAGTCACTAAATGAACTGTTGTAAGTCAAACTCTACCTGCATTTGCTTGCCAACAGTGTCAG
Source organism: Erythrolamprus reginae (assembly GCF_031021105.1). Lineage (NCBI taxonomy): Eukaryota > Metazoa > Chordata > Lepidosauria > Squamata > Dipsadidae > Erythrolamprus > Erythrolamprus reginae. The sequence goes on along the minus strand of NC_091963.1, from coordinate 89,787,167 downwards.
GCTAGAATGGGGGTGTCAAACTCAGGGCATCCCTGCTGTCAAGGCATATACGCACAGGAGGAGGTGACCGCATGTAGGCCCAGCCCACACGATCCCAGCAGGCACTAGCCCAGGAGGAGGAGGAGGGCACATACAGTGGGCCAAACCTACGAAAATGTGCGTCTACCGACTGTATGCCTATGCATCTTCTGGGATGGGTCACAAACAAAAAAAACATTGTCAATATAATAAATAACAGCTATACAATAGGGAGATTATTTTTCCTACACCCACACCCAGTTAATTTCAAATTGAGGGAATGGGCTGCTAAGAATAATGGGAAGTATTGAACAGAAAGGAAGGAGCAAGAGTTTCAAATCTTACTATTAAAAAGTATGGATACCCCTGAGATTAGGCTTGCTAAAGTAAATTGGGCTGAAATCCCCACAGTTATAACATTTTTTCTCCCTTTCCAGTTACTTTTTCCATTCCTTTCCCCAGCTGTTTCCTCACCTTTCGCTCCAATCCAATTCTCCTTTCATCCTCTATTGTTTTCTTTTTCTTTTCAGGATTAAGAATTGTATGGGGTGCTACTGCCACCAATCAATATACACGACTGTCTCATGCAATTATTGTTTTGTTTTCAATTTTAATTGATTATCCAATAAGTCTCTATATTTCCACATATTACCTTCTTTTAACAAATTAGGGTGAGAAATAGCTTCTATTGATGAGATCCATTCTGGCATTACTAAAAAGTGATTTTTCCTTATCTCATTCCAGACTTCTATCAATGCCTTCCTAATTATGTTACTAAATATGAGTGAGTTTTAAACTTTTCATACCATATGAAGGCATGCCAGCCTAACATTAAATCATGACCTTCTAAGTTAAGTAGTCTTCTATTTTCCAGAGTTAACTATTCTTTTATCCATGTTAGTGCAGTTGCTTGATAATACAACTTCCAATTTGGGAGGGCGAGCTTTCTGGTCCTCTAATGAACTTTGTTTTATTCTTGGTTTCTTACCCTGCTATATAAATTTTTTATAATTCTGTTTAATTCTTTGAAGAAGTTTGGGCCAGGGTTGATTGGGATAATGTGAAATAAAAACAATACTTTGGGAAGAATATTCATTCTAATTGTGGAAATTCTTCCAACTAAGGATAGTTGTAAATTATTCCATATTTCCAGATCGTTTTTGATTTGTCTTATGAGTTTTGTATAATTATCGTTTTTTAAAGACATAACTTTGGAAGTAATCCATATACCTAAGTATTTAACATTTTTTGTTATTTTCATATTTGTTAATTTTTCAAGATGTTTTATCTGTGAATCCGTCATATTTTTTGTAAATATACCAAAATGATGTTAGAATATTTATCTTTAAGAAAGATAATAATATACTTGGGAAATTATTAATTCAAAATCAAGGGAAATTAACTTCCGCGTTCGGCTTCAGGAGACAGCTCCTTGGCGCTCGTATCCCGCATGTTTTAAAAGGTTGCAGCCGGCCTGGGGGGCTCGCTGGGGTGCTGGCAAGCCCCCCAGGCCGGCTGCAACCTTTTAAAACACGCGTGCCGCTTCGTAGCTGTCTCCTGAAGCCGAACGCTAACTTCCGCGTTCGGCTTCAGGAGACAGCTGCGAAGTGGCGCGGGTGTTTTAAAACGTCGCAGACGGCCTGGGGGGCTCGGGGGCTTCCCCCCGAGCCCCCCAGGCCGGCTGCGACGTTTTAAAACGCGAACGCGGAAGTTAGCGTTTGGCTTCAGGAGACAGCTGCAAAGTGGCGCGCGTGTTTTAAAATGTCACAGCCGGCCTGGGGGGCTCGGGGGGAAGCCCCCGAGCCCCCCAGGCCGGCTGCGACGTTTTAAAACACCCGCGCCGCTTCGCAGCTGTCTGCTGAAGCCAAACGCTAACTTCCGCGTTCGGCGGCAGCGGTTTTTGTTGTTGTTGCACGGATTAATTGACTTTACATTGTTTCCTATGGGAAACAATGTTTCGTCATACGAGCGTTCTGACTTACGAGCCTCCTTCCGGAACCAATTAGTCTCGTAAGTCGGGGTTCTACTGTATAAAACTTGGGAGAAAGTATATAATTGGTAGAATGTTAATAAAGATTATTAATGATACAAAAATAAACTATAGAAAAGTTAAACTTACTATACTGATATTTAATGGATAAGTTTTAGTTTTATTAATTGATTGAGATTGAGATTGAGACGTAACGAAAATGCTGAAATATGTAGATTTTACATCATACTAATATATTAAGAGATATGTTATTAACAACTTTTATCTTTCTGTATTGATCTAATTATAACTAGTCATTCTTTTTTGTATTAGAAGACTTCTAAACCTAGCGGAGCAATGGTAGCTCCTTTACATGTTAAATGTTGTATGTCTTGTTTTGTCTAATATTTTTTTTAAAATCTATAAAAAATTTCAAAAAAAAGAGAATTGTATGGGGTGCTAGGGTCTGTATGCTTGTGTTTGTATGTGAGAGAAGTTTCTCTATATAAGAATTGTCAGGGGATACAGATCAGTCAATGTTTAAATAGAGGCAATCTATTATGCCAGGAAGTAATTTAAATTATTCATTAAGTTGAGTGCTTAATTATTTATTTTGGGGCTAGTTCTTCCTTTTCTTCAAAGGTAGATTCTGGGGAAGGTATGTGTATCAAGACCAATTATAGTGAACTGATGAGCATGTGATGATTTAATCACCCCAAATCCACCAGCAATCATTTATTAGTTAGGACATTTGATAAAATGGTGTTTCTATTTGCCATGGAACTAACTGTAGATACCATCATCCTGTTCCTTCCTCCACAACAAATATCCCTAGTACTTATAATCCCCAAGTATGGTAAATATGAAATCAGGAGAGATTGCTTTTCAGTATAACTGGTGTTTGTGACTGTGTGTGTTTAAGTCTCCCTTTGGAAATCAGGCTGTGCTCAGCTATTTAAATTATTTTGCGCCAGGGGTTTTTTTTGGTTATAAGTAACATGCAGCAATTTTTTTAGTAGCTGGAGAATGATAGCCAGGCATTACAATCTGATTGTAATCACAAATATCTGAGTGACCTCATAAAATCAACTCATTATTTGAAAAAGAGGCCACTGCCCATATGTTGCCATGGTTCTGGGAATTCTATGATGTCAGGAATGATGCTAAACTGATGGCACAGAGGTGGCATTATCCTGCAGCCCCATATAGAATAACTGCATAGAATCATTTCAACTGTTAGCTACAGCATTCCAAGGCATCCTTCAGTTGGGTAAATGAGCAGGAAGAGATGAGCATCCTGAGATGTATTGCTCCTTCTGTGACCCCAATTTTCCTGTTAGGAATTCTTGTATATTTTGGAAGCTTGGATGGATTTAACCTTCCATGCCCTGCCTCAAACACAACTGGCAAAGGGAATATCAATTTTGACAACCTGCATATTCAGCAGATATTTGAAAATTCGATTGAATTTCTTAAGTCATCAACTTTAAATTTATGGAGTAGATTAACTAAATCCAATCCTCATGAATATTTGGATGAAAAGGGATCCCATGAACATCTTCTAATAACCCAATATGAATCATCCAATGTCCTAGAAGAAGGACTCAAAGCAAAAATAACCAAAATGGAAGAGACTCAAGACTTGGAATTCCAAAAATATTTTACTACTGAAATTTTGGAAGCTTCTAGGAACATCAGCTTGATGACTAAATGCTATTTAGAAAGATTAAAGAACCATCAGAATGTGATACAGAGAGATCATTGGCTTCAAAAACATCCAAGAGAAAAAGAGACCGCTGTTAGATTACCAACAAAGAGACAAAAAATAGCAAACCTTCCATGCCCAGCCTCAAACACAACTGGCAAAGGGAATATCAATTTTGACAACCTGCATATTCAGCAGATATTTTATAATTCGATTGAATTTCTTAAGTCATCAACTTTAAATTTATGGAGTAGATTAACTAAATCCAATCCTCATGAATATTTGGATGAAAAGGGATCCCATGAAAATCTTCTAATAACCCAATATGAATCATCCAATGTCCTAGAAGAAGGACTCAAAGCAAAAATAACCAAAACCAAGACTCAAGACTTGGAATTCCAAAAATATTTAACTACTGAAATTTTGGAAGCTTCGAGGAACATCAGCTTGACTACTAAATGCTATTTAGAAAGATTAAAGAACCATCAGAATGTGATACAGAGAGATCATTGGCTTCAAAAACATCCAAGAGAAAAAGAGACCGCTGTTAGATTACCAACAAAGAGACAAAAAATAGCAAACCTTCCATGCCCGGCCTCAAACACAACTGGCAAAGGGAATATCAATTTTGACAACCTGCATATTCAGCAGATATTTTATAATTCGATTGAATTTCTTAAGTCATCAACTTTAAATTTATGGAGTAGATTAACTAAATCCAATTCTCATGAATATTTGGATGAAAAGGGATCCCATGAACATCTTCTAATAACCCAATATGAATCATCCAATGTCCTAGAAGAAGGACTCAAAGCAAAAATAACCAAAACCAAGACTCAAGACTTGGAATTCCAAAAATATTTAACTACTGAAATTTTGGAAGCTTCTAGGAACATCAGCTTAACGACTAAATGCTATTTAGAAAGATTAAAGAACCATCAGAATGTGATACAGAGAGATCATTGGCTTCAAAAACATCCAAGAGAAAAAGGGACCGCTGTTAGATTACCAACAAAGAAACAAAAAATAGCAACACTTCCATGCCCAGCCTCAAACACAACTGGCAAAGGGAATATCAATTTTGACAACCTGCATATTCAGCAGATATTTTATAATTCGATTGAATTTCTTAAGTCATCAACTTTAAATTTATGGAGTAGATTAACTAAATCCAATCTTCATGAATATTTGGATGAAAAGGGATCCCATGAAAATCTTCTAATAACCCAATATGAATCATCCAATGTCCTAGAAGAAGGAGTCAAAGCAAAAATAACCAAAACCAAGACTCAAGACTTGGAATTCCAAAAATATTTAACTACTGAAATTTTGGAAGCTTCTAGGAACATCAGCTTGACTACTAAATGCTATTTAGAAAGATTAAAGAACCATCAGAATGTGATACAGAGAGATCATTGGCTTCAAAAACATCCAAGAGAAAAAGAGACCGCTGTTAGATTACCAAAAATGAATATCAAAGAAGGAACAAAAGGGAACAAAGAGGTGACTCCCGATTTGAAGATTCAAAAGGAATCATATCAACAAATTTCAGATACTCACAGGTTTAATAGGTGGTCAAAGGTGATTCTTAAAGAAAAAATAATAGAAAACAAAGAGAAAACTCCTGAATTGGAGACTGAAAGGGAAGCATCTCAAGAAATTTTAGAATGTCTGAAGTTTAAAAGCTGGCTTAACATGATTCTTGAAGAAGAAATAATAGCAAACAAAGAGAAAACTCCTGACTTGGAGATTCAAAAGGAACCATCTAAAGAAATTGCAGAATGTCTAAAGTTTAAGAGTTGGTTGAAGAAGATTCTGAAAGAAAAAATAATAGAAAACAAAGAGAAAATTCCTGACTTGGATATTCAAAAGGAAGCCTCTCAAGAAAATTCAGAAGGTCTAAAGTGTATGAAGTGGCTGAAAGTGACTTTCAAAGAAGGAACAAAAGGAAACAAAGAGGAGACTCCTGAATTGGAGATTCAAAAGGAGGCATTTCAAAACATTTCAGATACTCAGAAGTTTAAGAGGTGGCCAAAAGTGATTCTAAAAGAAAAAATAATAGTAAACAAAGAGAAATCTCCTGACCTGGAGATTCAAAAGGAAGCCTCTCAAGAAAATTCAGAAGGTCTGAAGTTTATGAGGTCACCGAAAGTAACTGTCAAAGAAAGAACAAACAGAAACAAAGAGGAGACTCCTCAATTGGAGATTCTCAGATACTTAATTGTCAAATTTATGCGTGCCCACAAAATAAAGTGCAGGAAAACCATTATCCGGAGGTCTTGTACTAAACTGATCAATACAATGAATTCTATCTTGACAAAATTCATTAGTTCAGCAGAGATGGACAGGTTACTCTCTCCTATTGGGATCTTTTGGCCCAGAAATAATGGAAGCAATACTCCAACAGCAAGCTCCAGAAAAATGCTGATACCCACTGATGAGGTAAAAGCAACCTAGATAATTAATCATAATAAGTACACTCTTAGGAGTTTTATCAAGACTTGGTTTCTTAGGGGAAACCAAGGGGACCAACTTGGTGTAAATTATCTGCACATTCATTTCTATAATAGCAGTTACTGTTCTAGAGTAAAAACCCTTTTAGATTGCTTTTAGTAATGTTTGAACACCATTTTTCTGTATGATTTCCCTGTCTATTCCCAAGCTAAAGCAACAGGTATATTTATGTAAGATTTTACATCTGGGGAGAGTGGCATACAGTACAACGGTAAAGTAACTGAAACCTGAAAACAAAGAAAAACAATGTGATTCATCGGAATTAAAAAAAGGTTTCAGATAAAATTATATTGTTTTTAAAAAACTAAATTGGTAGAATAGCTGTTGCTTTTAAAGGATAAGTGATCCCAAATATACCCATCCCCCTGAAAGCTTTTTTATAGATTGGAAGAATTGAAAGAATCTGCAATATCTCTTATGTAAAGATGATAACGTTTTTTTTTTTAAAAGGATTTACAGAACAACGTTAGAGTCAAATGTTTGTTGCACACGATGATGATGGGCCATTTTCTCTGGCCGGATTTAACAACTTAATTTCTGCTTTTGAATTTTGACTCACTAAAGGATCAAAATGTATTTTGAAATAGGTATCTTTAAAAATAAATAATAAATTTGTCAAAAATTTTCTAAACAGTAGGCACAAATGAAAGTTGGATAATAATAGAAAGATAATAAAAGATAAAACCAGTGCTTGTTTACCTAATTCCTGGCTACTTTAAAAAAATAATTTTTACACTGATAATTACGGTTTCTCCCATAATTAATTACTAATTAATCCCATAGCACAGAGATGGCTTCAAAATTTTTAGCAAAGAGTTCTCTGCCCGCTTGCTGGATGGGTGTGGCCATGTTGGATGTGGCCTAGTCAACCTCCTGCACCATGGTGGTCGGAGGAACATTTTTGCCTTCCTTGGACTCTGAAGGCTTTCCTTGAACCTCTGGAAGGCAAACATGGCTCCCACTTCTGTTTCCGGTCTTCCCGAACTTCTAGTCAGCCCATTTTTGCACTCCCTGAGCCTCCATGTGGACATTGCATTTTATCTGCATCCAAAACAGGTCTCCTGGGAGCGGCGGGATGGGTGGGGCCAGCCAGATGTGGGATTTGGTGGTTCTCCGAACTGCACAGAATCTAAGTTAGAGGTTCTCCTGAACACCTGCAAACCCCCAGCAGCCCACTCCTGTGACCTAGCAGCAACAATACTTTTCCCATTCATATTTATAGGAGTATGTTTGATCAGTGGTTTATGAAGATTTTGCTAATGTTTTCTAAATTTATCTTTTATAAAACATATGATTTGTACTTTAGTGATTCCAAAGTTGATTTATGAACGTCAATTTTAAAGATTCTGCTGGTGAGGTGGGTTTTTCTCCTTTTACTGATAAAATCAAATGGGTATTTTGGGGCTAAGAGGTGCTTTGGCATACAGACTTCTGACTCTTCCGTCTGTCTGGTATTCAGTAGACAAGATAGATGGGGAATAATTGCCAAGGAAGATAACAAGACTGCATGGAGGGCACAAAAGTTCTGAAACTTGAATTGGTAAGGACCTCTGATATGGCAGAGTATAAATCAATAATAAACTAGGATTCTAAGTTCAAGTTAATAAAATATGATTTAAAACATATTATGGATTAATACAGCATCTTCAAGAAGTGGGGTTTCGATTGTAGTTGTTGCTAAACTTTATATTGTGCTATTGGCTGAGACCTTCAAATTAAGCAACTTCTAGCTTAACATTACCTAGAACTAGGCAGTTACAGAACAGTCCGATATATACTGATGAGTACAAGTTCCCTCTATGTCATTAGTGAGAATAAGAAAATGTTGCAATACATGAAAACCTATCTTTCATTTTGCTTTCTTTGTTTACTCTTGCAGATTGCAAGGCAGAGAATTCCAAAACAAAGGAATGGAATCCTTTCTCCGTTCCTATTGGCTTTTTCTCTGACACTTTTGGTATCGATTATGATTATAGGGCTGATTGTAATAAGGGTAAGCTAAAGTATTTTCCTAAAGATCCTTATATCAATTTATTAACCCTCTATATCTCAAAGCCCAATAATGAAAAAACAAAAATTTCCAACTTTCAAAATATTGTTTTTGTAAACAGCTAATATTTCCTTAAACACTAACTCACGGAGATCACATTATTCTATTAGGATTTAATATTTAAGCTCAAACAACTACAGCAGATGAGACAGAGACATAGGAATATCACAAGATAGAGTGGGACTGGTTTTTGTAAAATTATTTAGCAACCTTCAAATCCTTTGCGGCCAGATCTAAAAGGTGTCTCTTTAGCCCAACTGGGTCTGTGGAACTGAGGACCCCTGCCACACCTTCCTAGTCACCCTTTGGATTGCTGGGTGACTAGGAAGGAAGGACACTGTTTCCTCTTCCTGCATCCTTGCATTTTCTCTGGTGAAGCTGCCATTTTGATCACTTCTTCACTGCCGGTTCCAATAGGAGAAAGAAGTATTATAACTACACTATCTCTCCCTTTGATCTTCCTTGTAAGAAGTACAGTATACATATTTGTAAAAAGTATTGTGCTACACTGTTACTGTATTAAATAATATATTGCTACACCAGTTGGTTCAGAATACATTTTTCCTTCTTTTCCACCTCTAAAATCACTCTGGTACATGTTATGCTCCGAAAAATATGGCATCCCTCACAATTTCACCTCTCTTTTTGACTTAAACAGATCTATTATCGTGATATCTTCACAGGAAAGGGAGGGACCCCTCTGGAAACATGGTAACTCTTTCCTGGAGATCAGTATTGTGTTTCACTTACGTTTGCTACCGCTTTGGGATTGGGAGCGTGCACATGTGCTTTGCATGCATGCACTACTTCTGCACATGCACAGAGCACTTTTGATGACTCCGGGTGCATGGCAGTAGCCCCCTGCCACCGCCATTGGTTCACTCAATCCGGGGTGAACCAATAGCAACCCACCATTGCTGGAGATACTTAGTTATTTGCAATTCTCTGTTTTGAAAATCCTCTTTATGAGAACTAATCTCAAGATTTATTGGCAATGCACCGTGACTTTCATGTTTAAAAAGAAGGTTTTAGTGCACAGGATGCTATATGAAAAAGTTGAAAACACTGAGAACATGACTGACTAATCTGCTTTTGTGCTCCCCGAATTTGTACGTATAGTATTGGCTTCTGTTACATTCCGCAACTGGTGCTATATGTTCCCCTCTCATCTTGGCAACTTTAAACCATTTCAGTGCTGAACAAACTTGAGATTGTCAGGAGGGCATGCATGCTAATGAAGCCCAAAATAAGTAAAGCCCCAAAGAGTTATGTGGTTACCTGCAACATGCACTCTTATCTTTGGAAACCATTGCAGGTGTGTGTTTCAGCATGCCAGGCACTTAAACCTTCTACTGCCTGCACACTGCTTGTACATGCACAGAAGAGTCTTGTGACTCAAAAGGCCTTTTGACTCCATTTTAAGAAATGGAAATAAATATTTCCCGAGTCTACGGAGAGGGGTGGCATACAAATCTAATAAATAAATAAATAAATAAATAAAATAAAATAAAATAAAATAAAATAAAATAAAATAAATAAATAAATAAATAAATAAATAAATAAATAAATCTTTCATTTAAATGATGAGTTTGTGTACTTCTCCATAGAAATGTATGCTATATTTTCTTTGCACATTGCCAAAGCGTCCAGGCTAAGATCTCAATATTTGTCTTTTGGTTTGTTTGTTTGTTTAAGGTCACTTCTGGATAGAATGGAGAAAGGAACACTTGAAAAACAGGTATGTAAATGCAGAAGCAATCTCTTGTCTTATTTATTGGAACTGAAAAGCATGGCCCCACATTTCCAAAAGTATTACGGATGTGGCTTAGGAAAGCTTGAATTAAACAACAACAACAGCAGCAGGAGCACAGCAGCAGCAACAACAGCAACCTAGCTAGATATATATGTGAATGGATAATAATCCCCTAATTTTGGGGTTATATAAAACTCAGTGAGGCTTACTTCTGAGTACATAGAGTTCAGGATTGGGTTGCAGTGTTTAACATAGGTTGGCTCTTGATAACTGATTACTAGAACCATCTCTGATACTCTTTGAAAATGTAACTGTTCCTTTTTTAAAATCACTCCTGTTTTAAAATGATCTATACCATCATTCCATTTTGACAGTACTATGGATAATGATGGCAGATTCCTAGCTGTACCTCCTGAATTTGCCAGTTTTTCCCATTTCTCACCATTTGTTCGGACCCTGTAAGCCAATCAGCCATCTTCAGGAACATGAGGCACTCTTATTTTCTACTCACACAGAAGACATTCAGAACCATTCTAGTTTCTCTCTGTAGAATGAGAAGAAGATTGTTGTAATAGCCTATGGTTTTGTGCCCAGCCTGCCCTACCCCTGTGATTTCTGCCATAAATTTCTGACAGTTTCCCAATATCCAAACATATACTGCAATATTTAGAAAAAAAACAATATTTTCAATCATTTTGATAGATGATAGATCACTTAAACCAGAGTTTTATCAACCAAATGAATTTATAAAACCCCAACACCACTTCCAAAGTTTGGAATGCTAGGGCTTGGGGAATACTTTTAACTACAGCTACTGATTACTACGTTTACTGACTACTAACATTTATCGGCAGAACTACAAAATATGTTCAACGCTTCTCTACCATAAGAGATAAAACTAGTGTTTGTCTAATTGGACACCTAACTAGGAGTTAACAGTTGCTCTGGTTTGCTAGCTACATGTTCTGTCTGCTAGATCAACCATTCCAGGAATTAGAATTTGAGTTATATAAATAATAAGATAATGTTATATGAAAATTGAAATCTCAGATTGAAATTTTATGCTCATTTTTAATATCCTTTCCTCATTCTCAGACTTCAGCAGAATCATTTGGAAACCAAAAGTTTCAGGATACGTGTCAAGTTATAAATGAAGTAAAGGATGATATGATTAATAAATTACAAGATCAAGAGTCCGCAGAAGAGCCCAGAGAAGAGTCCGCAGAAAAGGAAAACATATTCGCTTGGGCTTGCACAAGGTATTTTTTCTTTTCTCTTCTCTTTATTTTCCTTTCCTTCCCTTCTCTTTCTTTTTTTCCCTTTGGCACATATTTCAAGAAAAAACCTGGAACATTATGATCATGGTGATCATGATGCATTCAGTCATGTCCAATTCTTCTTGATTCGATGGGCTGAAGCAGAATTACAGAGGGTATAGTCTCATTTTGTGAGTTAGAGGAGTGGATTTTTCCATTACACAATTCTTTGGGCATATTCTTTGGGAGAAACCAAGAGAAGGTCATTTTTAGACTCACCTTGGGCAATATAATGGCCAGGTGACCTTTGGGACAGAGGAATGACAAACCACTTCTGAAATCTTTCTATGTAAATAGCAGGGATAAGTCCAGGCAGATTTCAGAAATCGGCATTAATATGAAGACATTGAAAGATCGCTACATCAATAAATCTGCCTCGAATCTGCCTCAAATACAGCAATGGTACAGATCAAACTAAACAAACACAGAGGTTATAGATGAACAAATGTGGCTTTGACTAGTAAAAGCTTTCAGGCTCAGCATCTGTCTTAGAGAAATGAGAGAGAGACAGACAGACAAAGAAGGGGGGAAAAGAGATAAGGGAGAGAAAGAGATGAGAAAGAGAGAGAGAGAGGGAAAGGCAGAGAGAGAAAGATGAGAGAGACAAACAAAGAGAGGGGGAGAGAGAGAGATGAAGGGAGGAGAGAGACATACAGAGAGGTGGAGCGAGGGGAGAAGAGAATGCCTGAAGAACCCCATCCTGACACTGGGAGTCCAAACGCTTCAACAAGCGATGCGCTAGATTCATATTAGTGATCTGCTGGATTTAAAATTATTGTGGTTCATTAGGTGTGAAAGGTTGGTGACTCCTGCTCTAAGATGCAGGTAACAACTGGGTTTTGCAGAAAAGCCATATCACGATGCTCAAGAGCAAATAAATGACTTATTCTCTTTAGACAAAATGTGAAATGCTGGGTTTACATAAGGAAACCAAAGAGTACATCTTTGATCTTTACAAACCCATTCCAACTTGGATTAACTTCTGTTTCTCTTTGTCTTCTAGGGACCTAATGCCACCAGCAGCAGCAGTTGAAGCTCCTACTCCTGCTCCTGCTCCTACTCCGGCTTTTACTCCTTCTCCTGTTCCTGCTCCTTCTTGTGTTTCTTCTCCTGTTCCTGCACCTTCTCCTGCTCGTTCACCTGCTCCTTCTCCAGCTCCAAAGCCTGTTAAAAAAGCCAGGTCAAAGAAACTGTGAGTATCTCTAGCATTATATGTATGGGATATTATTTATTTACTTAAAGATATATCCACTAATTCATTGAATTTATGAAAAAGGTGTGGTAACGCAGAGGCTAAAAAGCTGTATTGCGGGCTAGATCACAGCTCATTGCCAAAAATTCGAGACTGGCTGACTTGACTTCCTGTCCTACTGATGTCGGTAAAAAGACAATTCCTATTGTTGGGGGCAATATACTGACTTTATAAAGTCAGTATATTGCCCCTAACAATAGGAATTCTCTGCCTAGAGAAAACTGTAAAACATTATAAAGCGGTATATAGTACTATTGATTTTATAAATCTTGTTTCTATAAAATGGTTGTGCTTCATAATTGCTATACTAAGAGTGGGCTCTCAAAATTCCTAGCCCTGATCCATAGGCAAACAAATTTGATGAAGTGATATTTTATTTAATTTGTCAAGAAGAAAAGAATTATCCAATAAATTGAAGCTCATTGCTAGCCATGTTACAAAAATTTATCTACAGAGAATTTCTCAATCACAGAGCCTTTAAGACGGATATCAACAACAAGAATTTCCTAGCCATGCTTAATATTAACATCTTAAAGTATCTGAGATTCAGGAAAACCAGTCTAAAACTTCCTTCTGTTTTAAGTTGAAAACAAATGAGCCATCTCCATTCCCATTCTTGAAGGTAGACAAGCTTAGCCATAGAATATTTCCTTTTTTAGCTCTCTTCTGTTAAAATGTTTCTCTGTTCTTTGTCAGGTCTGAAAAAGAGACACCTACTAATGAAACCATTCCAAAGATTGAGTGACTTGTAGAGTCTCTAACGATTGTTCTTTAACATAGGTTTTCTTCCAAGATTCCAAGGCTTCAGAAACAGAGGAAGTAACTGAATATACTGAATGTACTTCGAATAAAATGTAAGTAGTTTCAGTGTGCAAGGCAGGAATACTTGTCTTTAAGAATTTTTGAAGCGGTTCAGAAAGCATTATATGATATTTATTGTGTAAAACATCTTATAACATCATCTTATTTCACTGTTCAACAGTAGAAAGGAAAAGTTCTAATAGGAAGTAGGAAAAAGAAGGAGTTCAGGGGATCATATTTTCTAATGCATGTTAAAATATATATCGTTAATGAGGTTTTTATTTCAGCTTGGCTTAACAGAATCTGGAAATGTAGATTTAGAAGTCCGTTGCTGCTTTCTGGCAAAGAAGCTATTATTTTGCAACAGGTTTGGCAAAGCAATGGCACTTAGATTTCTATAACACCCTACAGTGCTTTACTGCACTCCCTGGGGTGTTTATATTGTTAGAATAACATCCCCAACAATATGGAGGCAATAATGTTGGGGCAATACTGACCTTGGAAGGATGGAAGGATGAGTCAACTTTGAGCTAATCAGGATATACAGCAGGGATAGGTTCTGGTTTTCTTCACTGGCAGTTCATTCCTTGATTCAACATGTCACATGGGAACAGAGGCATATGTACAATGCTAAAAAAAACAGCTTCTGCGAATGTGCAGAAGCAAAAAACAGCTTCTGTACCTGCTTAGAAGAAAAAACAGCTTCTGTACCTGCTTAGAAGCAAAAAAACAGCTTCTGTACCTGCTTAGAAGCAAAAAATAGCTTCTGCTTGTGCATAAAAGCAATAAACGATGGCAGTGCCAAAGGAACTGCAGAGAGCGACAGTTCGAGTATGTGGCAGGGTTAGGTCACTGCTGGTTCCAGCGACCCAGGTGACTAAGTTACTATTGGTTCCATAGAACCAGTCTGAACCGGGAGTAACCTATCTCTGATGTACGGTAACTGGTGGCTGTGGGAAGAGTTAACCTGCAATACTGCATCCTATTAACTAGCTGTACTACTCAGGAGAGAAAATACTGCACGGTACAAAATGTTCACTTCTGTCGCGATGCTAATTGGTGGGGAAGGTAAGCAGAACTCACCCCTGCCCTTACACTATCACTATCATAGATAGAAAGTGATGCAGCCAAACTCAAAGTAGCTGTTGTGGGAAGATTCTATGGGTGGCTATTGAGCCCTCTTCTCTTAGAGAGGTGGGCTACCAGAGTATTGTTGAAGTTGCTTCTCATCCTGTGTTCTGTGTTGTAATCCTCCTAGAAAAGCTCCTAGGATGGTTAATCTTCTCAGGATATATATTGTTATCTTAATAACCATTCAAACTGAATTCACTTGAGAAACTAGGTCAAAATGTGGTTGGCTAGTTTATGGCTCCGTGTGCCCACCCAGGAAACTGGGTTAATTCAGTAAATGAGTTGACTTCCCATGAGGTAGTGTATTGCACCAACAAAGCTCTTAGCAAGATAGGCACCAATAGGAAAACTGGTAGGAAAAGCCAACAGTGAAACATTGCTGATTCTCTGCTTCATACAAGCAATATGTCCATTCTGCTTTCTAATATATGTTGTTTTATAAATGCATGGTAATACCATCTTCTATTCCTTTTGTATCTACAGAAATTCAGAAGAGGAAGAGGCTGATTAATTATAACCATACTTTGTATACAGATATAAGTTGTTATATGTTATATAATAAATATGTTATATGTTAAAATGTTGTTTGGCTTGTACCTTTTTTATTATTATTGTTATGCTAAAGCTTAAAAATGTTTCAAAAAATTCCATCTGGAACAACTGCAATTGGGTTGGTGTAAGGTTCTTATTAATCGTGGTCCTAGTGGCTACCAATAATAGATTAGATTCCTAACAGACAGAAAGCAGCAGGTGTAGCTAGGAAAAATTACATCAGATACATGTACAATTAGCACAAGGGCCCTCCAAGGCTGTGTACGCTCATCACTTCTCTCTATACACTAATGACTGCACCTCAAAAGACCCATCTGTTAAACTATTGAAGTTTCCAGACTCTACAACAGAGATCGAACTCATTCGAGACAATACAGATGGGAGGTTGAACAACTATCCCTGTTGTGTTGTATGATCGGAACAATCTAGAACTGAACACACTCAAAACCGTAGAAATGGTTGTAGACTTTAGGAGAAACCCTTCCATCCTTCCACCTCACACAATACTAGACAACACAGTATCAACACTAGAGAACTTCAAATTTCCAGGTTCTATCATATCTCAGGACCTAAAATAGTCACCTAACATATAAAACATCATCAAAAAAGCACAACAAAGAATATTCTTTCTGTGCTAACTCAGGACTGGAAAGGGGCAAACAAGTAAGTGCCCGCTCGACGCTACCTGCCGCCATTTGCCCCCCCATCGCCCACTTGCTCACCTCTCGCTCTTGGGGCAAATGGCGGCACCATGGGCAGTAGGGGGAGCCAGTGCGAGAGACCCGCAAAGGGCAAACGTCAGGAGAAGGCAGGCGTAGTTGGCGCGTGCATGCCTGGCATTGCCACCAGTGCTAGCCTATGTACTACATGGCCCCCTCCGGAACCGCATTCCCCACCGTTGAGGCTGGGGCCCAAAACTGGACAAATGGGAAGGTAGCTAACCACCAAATTTCAAGATCACAACTGAGCAGTCAGACGAAGACACCCAAACTCATTGGTAGCCTCACATTGCAATGAAGAAGACACACATTTTATTTCGCAGCTAAGATTGTGGCTATGCTCGTACAAAGACAGGCAGGAAAATTATTGAAACTTGTGAAATGGGCTTCTTCTCAATTAACAGGAATGCTGCATTACAGCAGCTTACCAAGTACTTGGGAACAGAGGGCTTGTCAGCACAAGGAAACAACAGCCAATTGCCAGCCATCAACACACCAATTAGCCAATACGAAGACATTACATAAACACGATGTTCTCTGAAGATAGTCCCCAGCATGTTGGTGACTACTTCAGCTTCAACCACAACACAAGAGCACACAACAGATTTAAACTTAATATTAACCGCTCCAAACTTGTCGGTAAAAAATATGACGTCAGTAACTGAGTTGTCGAAGCATGGAACTCATTATTGTACTCAATGGTGTCATCCCCAAACCCCCAACACTTTACCTTTAGATTATCTACTGCTTTCCTATATCTCATATACCTTTCTTCTATTCCTATATCTCTTCTCCTATTCTTTCATTGATATATCTTCTTTTCTATCCTTTCTTAGATATATTTTACTATGAGTATCTCCTCTATAACCTTCATCATGTATTTTTACTGTGTGTGTGTGTGTGTGTGTGTGTGTGTATGTATATATATATATATATATGCAGGTTCAAGTCCCAGTGGGTATGGCTAGCTGATGAGGCCAAAATAAAGCCGAAATAGATCTATCCTAATTTTCAAATTCAGCAAAAAAAACGTGACATATATATATGTATGTATGTATTTATGTATGTATGTATGTATATATGTTTTCGTAGATTTTCACGGGTACAGGTATGACGGTCTTGGTATATTTGGGTTTCTTCCCGTGTAGGATTTGGAAATTTCTGGCGACATTTCGACGAGGTCTACAACCATTAACTAATCAGCATACCTCAGCTACATCAATGACCCCAATTGTTACCCCACTGACTCACCAGGAAGTTTCTACACAGCAGGCAATCGCTGAGCCATCAAACCACACCCAGCCACCAGTATTTATAGAAGGAAGGCAGCTCAGGTCTCGCAGTGTTCGCCTTAGAACAAGGACAGAAACACCAGCCTGAAGATGATGAGTGAGACCTCGTCGAAACGTCGCCAGAAATTTCCAAATCCTACACGGGAAGAAACCCGAATATACCAAGTCCGTATGTATGTATGTATGTATGTATGTATGTGTGTGTGTATATATATATATATATATATAATATATATATATATATACACACACACACACACACACACACACACACACACACACATACACATACACATATATATATATATATATATATATATATATATATATATATATATATATGTAGATTGTTCTGAGTTCGGGTTTTGCCCCGTGTAATATTTTGAAATAATAAAATCCAATTAGAACACCAAGGAATCTATGAAATCCCTTGCAAAACATGTGCAGCCACATACATTGGACAAACCAATCGAAGAGTAAGTGCACGCATTGCAGAACATAAGAATGCAGTTAAAAAAGAAGAAAAGACTTCCTCCCTTGTCCAGTACATTAAAAAAACAGGGCACAAAATTGACTTTGAAAAAACCAAATTACTTTCCAAAACAGAAAATTTATATACCGTGTTTCCCCGATAGTAAGGCAGTGTCTTACTATCTTTTTACCCCCAAAAGCCCCACTGTGTCTTACTTTGGGGGTATGTCTTATATTGTCCTGGGCACCGGGGCCGGCTCGTCTTCGGGCTTTGGCCCGGGCGAGGCCTCTTCTCCTCCGGGCGGGCGGCATTAGGCGTCCACCCACCCCCAGCCCCGTACCGCTTTACGGGCCGGACGATTGGGGGGGCGGGGGGGGGCGCGAGGCAAAGGAAGTGAAGGGAACTACGGGTGCCGGGAAGGCGCGGAGCCAGGTGCAAGCGTCGCGGCGCGTGTGTCCTTTCAGACCCCCCCCACCGTTTCCCGCCTCCACTCACCAAATTGACAGGGTAAAGGTAGCCGTTCCCGGAGGGCTCTTCTTGCCCGGGGTTTTCTTATGCGCCTTGCCCGCCGCCGCGCCCCGGCCTTTGCCCAGGGAGCCCCGCTAAGCCTTCTGCGCCTGACTCGGCGAGGCGAGAGGGAAGAAGGAGAAGCGCAAGTGGATGCGGAGCGCCCGGGAGGCATTTATCCGCCCAGGAGGCATTTATCCGTCCTTCGCTTTGACGGCGCTGGTCCGAAGCGAGCCGAGCGGACGGACCAGCGCCGTCAAAGCGAAGGACGGATAAATGCCTCCCGGGCGGATAAATGCCTCCCGGGCGCTCCGCATCCACTTGCGCTTCTCCTTCTTCCCTCTCACCTCACCGAGTCAGGCGCAGAAGGCTTAGCGGGGACCAGCGCCGTCCTTCGCTTTGCCAAGCCGGGGAAGAGGCGGTGGTGCCGCGGCGAGGCGAAGGATGGCGCTGGTCCAAAGCGAGCCGAGCGGAGGGGAGCACCGTCCTTCGCCTCGCCGCCACTGCCTCTTCCCCGGCTTGGCAAAGCGAAGGATGGCGCTGGTCCGAAACGCCACAACCCCTTCAGCGGAAGATGGAGAATTCTCGCTCGCAGGAAAAACAATCCAGGCTCGCCAACCCGGAAATGCGAGGCGAAGGACGGCGCTGGTCCGAAGTTGTAGAAGTTGTAGAAGTTGTAGAAGTTGTAGAAGTTGTAGAAGTTGCCGCCACCGCCTCTTCCCCGGCTTGGCAAAGCGAAGGATGGCGCTGGTCCGAAACACCACAACCCCTTCAGCGGAAGATGGAGAATTCTCGCTCGCAGGAAAAACAATCCAGGCTCGCCAACCCGGAAATGCGAGGCGAAGGACGGCGCTGGTCTGAAGTTGTAGAACTTCCGTTTTTCCGAGTGACCCCGCATTTCCGGGTTGGCGAGCCTGGATTGTTCTTCCCTACGTCATCGGGCTCCCCCCCCGGCAATACCCCCGTGTTTCCCCGAAAGTAAGACATATGTCTTACTTTCGGGGTATGGCTTATATTAGCCAACCCCCATGACACCCCCCATATGTCTTACAATCGGGGGGGTCTTACTATCGGGGAAACACGGTAGAAGAATTATTTTAGAAGCTATAGAGATTGAGAAACACCCCCTCTGCATAAATAAAAGGGATGATACGTCCCGCCTACCAGAGATTTGGAAACCAGCCTTAAACAAAAAAAAACACTTCATAATAATCACCATGTCAATCCTTCTAGTAATTATGATTCCACCCACCAATCAGATCACTAAAAGATAGTCACCCAATCTATTTGCTACATTCAAACCAAATCTCCACCCCTAACACTATATACAGTGGAACCCCGACATAAGAGCTGCTCTACTTAAGAGCAACTCGAGATAAGAGCTGGGAGGGGAGAGATATTTTTGTTCTACTTACAAGCCCAAATTCGAGATACAAGCGCCAAGGAGCTGTCTCCTGAAGCCAAACGCTAACTTCCGCGTTCGGCTTCAGGAGACAGCTGCGAAGCGGCGCGCGTGTTTTAAAAGGTTGCAGCCGGCCTGGGGGGCTCGGGGGGGTGCTTGCAGCTTTCTTTCTTGCTCTTTTTCTTTCTCTCTTTTACCTTCCCTTCCTCTATTTCTTCTTTTCTTTCTCCTTCCCACCTTCTTCCCTCCCTCCCTCCCTTCACTCATTCCTCTCTTACTCTCCCCTTTCATAAGTTTCCTTGCTTCCTTCCTCTGTTCCTGTCCCTTCCCTCTTTCCTTCCTTCCTTCCCACCCTCCGTCCATTCATTCACCCATTCCTCTCTTGATCGCTTAAAGCCGGTCCCTGGTGCAAAAAGGGTTGGGGACCTCTGTCCTACAGGATTGGGTGGCAGAGAAGTTGAACATATGTAAATTTAAAAGTTTAAGAAAGTTTACAAGTTAAGTGAAAGAAACTTCATTATTCATTTATATGTACATGTACATTTCTTCATTAAAAACATGTCTTTCTGCATAATTTAGACTAACTTTGTGAGTTTTTTGAGGGCTGGAACCAATTAAAATTATTTACATTAATTCCTATGGGGAAAAGTCGTTCGAGATAAGAGCTGCTCGACTTAAGAGCCCAGGTCCGGAACGAATTAAACTCGTATCTCGAGGTACCACTGTACAAGGAAGAAATGGCAGTTGCAAACATTCCATATTTACAACAGCATGAAGCTTGAAACTTCAGCCTGATGATGGTGAATGTGATTTCACCGAAACGTCGCATAGACACTCAAAATATTACATAGGGCAAAACCCGAACTCAGAACAATCTACATACATATACCCGTGAAAATCTACGAAAACATATATATGTATGTATGTATATATGCCTTGGAAATGGCCCAGGTTTGGGCCGAGAGGCAAAAAAGGAGCTGTGATGTTCCTTCAATATACCAGGGTGATTCAACACAAAATGTAACCCTTCCCTGGTACAGAGCTGAAGGGATTGGATACTGTAGCCTAGAGGATAATTCTCTGCCTTACAAGGCAAAGGTTGCAGGTTCAAGTCCCAGTGGGTATGGCTAGCTGATGAGGCCAAAATAAGGCCGAAATAGATCTATCTTAGTCTCCCTTAATTTTAAAATTCAGCTTAAACATGTGACATATATATATATATATATATATATATATATATATATATATATATATGTTAAAATGTTTTCAGAATATAGTTGTCGGCTATAAATATATTAACTGCCTTGTAGTGGTCCTGGGTTGGGCCTAGAGGCAAAAAGGAGCTGTGACGTTCCTTAAATATACCAGGGTGATCCGACTTAAGAAAAACATATATATATATATATATATATATTTTGTTTTCGTAAATTTTCACGGGTATATGTATGTAGATTGTTCTGAGTTCGGGTTTTGCCCTGTGTAATATTTTGCATGTTTGTGCGACGTTTCGGTGAAATCACATTCACCATCATCAGGCTGAAGTTTCCAAGCTTCGTGCTGTTGTAAAATGGAATGTTTGCAACTGTCATTTCTTCCTAGTATATAGTGTGGGGGTGGAGATTTGGTTTGAATGTAGCAAATAGATTGGGTGATTATGTTTCAGTGATCTGATTGGTTGGTGTAATCATAATTATTAGAAGGATTGACATGGTGATTTTTATGAAGTGTTTTTTGTTTAAGGCTGGTTTCCAAATTTCAAAATTCCAAATTCATAATTATTAGAAGGATTGACATGGTGATTTTTATGAAGTGTTTTTTTTGTTTAAGGCTGGTTTCCAAATTTCTGGTAGGCGGGACGTGTCATCTCTTTTATTTATGCAAAGGGGGCTCCTCTCAATTTCTATGGCTTCTAGAGCAATTCTTCTATATAAATTCTCTGTTTTGTGAAGTAATTTATTTTTTTCAAAGTCAATTTCGTGCCCTGTTTTTTTAATGTGCTGGACAAGGGAGGAAGTCTTTTCTTCTTTTTTAACTGCATTCACATGTTCTGCAATGCGTTGGCTCACTCTTCGGTTGGTTTGTCCAATGTATGTGGCTGCACATGTTTTGCAAGGGATTTCATAGATTCCTTGGTATTCCAATTGGATTTTATCTTTGGGGCTCCTTAGGATATTAGATATTTTTTGGTTGGTGCAAAATGAAGTTTTGATGTTATGTTTGTGCAGAATTTTACTAATTTTGTCTGTGGTGCCCTTGATGTAAGGGAGGATGGTGGTACCATTGTCCTGTTCTTGATCTTGTTTTTTGGGGGGTGTCTCTTTTTTGATTAGGTTTGTGATTGTTTTCTCTTCGAATCCATTAGAAATTAATACATCTTTGAGTTTGTTCAATTCAGTTTTTAAGTGCTCATGGTCAGCTAAGCGTTTGGTTCTGGTGATGAGAGTTTTGGCCACTGAGGTGATTTGTGCGGGGTGGTGGTGTGAGTGTGCATTTAGATAACGGTTGGTATGGGTTTTCTTTTGGTAGATAGTGTGTCCTAGGCTGCCATTGGGTTTTTTATAGACCAGTACATCTAGAAAGGGAAGTTGATCATTGATTTCTGTTTCCATAGTAAACTGTATTTTGGGGTGTAGGCTGTTAAGATGTGTGAGGAAATTGTCTAGTTTTTCCTTACCATGTGGCCAAATTACAAAGGTATCATCAACATATCTCAGCCAAAGTTTAGGTTTGTATTTGGATTGCTCTAATGCATTATTTTCGAAATATTCCATATAGAGGTTGGCGATGACCGGTGAGAGAGGTGATCCTATGGGGGCTCCCTCTATCTGTTTATATCTTTGTTCATTATAGATGAAGTATGTATTGGTCAGGCAGTGGTTGGTAAGGTCTAGGATATATTTGGGGGGGTTGTGTTTGTCATGGATAGCTGTCAAGGCTTCTTTAATAGGTATTTGTGTGAAAAGGGACACGACATCAAAACTTACAAGTAGGTCATCGGGTTGTAGGTTTTGTTTTTTGATTATTTGTATAAAGTGGAATGAATTTTGAACATATTACATATAACATATTACCTATTACCTATTACTATTACCTCATATGTTCAAAATTCATATACCCACTAAAATTCATATACCCACTCATATACCCAATCTATACCCACTAAAACCCTCATTGTGTATTGGACAAAATAAATAAATAAATAAATAAATAAAATAAAAATAAATGAATCTGAAAGCTTGGAAGAGTAAATCTGGTCCGAATGACCAATCCAGATTTGACATTGCAACATTATTCTGGGGCACATATATTTGCCTTCATTCATGAGTTTGTAGATCATTTGAAGTACTGGAGATGGTGAGGTTAAATCTAGTTTGATTGAAGAAAGTTTGATTATAGATAGAATGGAATGTGTTCCATTACATTTATTCTGCTGTGCCTGCAAGGAGTCCCACAATTAAGAAATTCAGCAGATTGTGAATTCTAATCTTCCCTTAGATATAAAAGTTGGCTTAGTGAATTTGGGCTAGTCATTCTCTTCAGCCCAACCCACCCCATATAATTGTTGTAAAGAAATTAAAAGGCAGCAACATCACATACACTATCTTGATGGGAGATAATCACTATCATTGTTCTGTTTATAATATTCTTGGAAGTAAAGGAGTTAACTGAACTAATGTTATCTTGATTAATATCACACATTGTACTATGCAACAAACTAAAATAACAAGACTTAATTTAACAATATGTGCAAAATCATGTTTGTTTGCACGTTGTTTGTTTTGCACTTTGTTTGTTTTGTCAAAAGCAAACGCAAGATAGTACCTATTGGTAGAATCATAAATATAAGCAAAGTAGACATGGGTAAATTAGGACAATAGGATTGTAAGACAGGGAGGGTAGGCACAATGTGCGCTTATGCACGCTCCTTACAGACCTCTTTGGTATGTGCGGAGGTCGACTGTACGCAGTCTAAGACAGTGGTGGGAAGTACCTGGTGCGCCCAGGTACGCGGCTCTGGTAGGTCAGCTGCGTCCAGGTGTGCAGCTCCAGTAGATGAGCAGCCATGCATGTGCGCAACCAACAAGATACCGGTAATTTTGCCTTGGTTTTTTGCTTCTCTGCATGCACAGAAGCCGAGAAATAGGCAGAAATTGTCCAAATCACGTGTGTGCGACCATCCTCATGTGTGAGATTTGGCTGATTTGCATCGCTTTTTTGCTTCTGCGCATATGTGGATTTGGGAGCAAAAAACTGGCAAAAATCTCAAAAATCCCATACAAGGATATTCACATGTATGAGATTTCATTGATTTTCACCTATTTTTTGCTTCCGTGCATGCATGGAATTAAAAAAAAGATGAAAATCGTCCAAATCTCACATGCACAAGGACATTTGTGTGAGATTTCAGTTGATGTGCATGTTCAGCACCAGAGTCTTGTGCGAGCGTGAACACCATACTTGTGTGTGCATGCATGGAGCACACTGTGAGTGCCAGCAGCTGGCAGCACATGACTGGTCTAAAGTTAAAGTTTTGGGGGTTTGGGGAAGAAACAACAGAGTTAGGTAGTACATTCCAGGAACTGATCACTCTATTATTGA
The DNA here is from genome assembly GCF_031021105.1 of Erythrolamprus reginae. Lineage (NCBI taxonomy): Eukaryota > Metazoa > Chordata > Lepidosauria > Squamata > Dipsadidae > Erythrolamprus > Erythrolamprus reginae. Next base: position 89,763,115 of record NC_091963.1, on the reverse strand, counting down.
CGTCATATTTTCTGCAATCAAATTTGGAGCAGTTTACATTGAGTTTGAATCTATTATGGCACTTGTATTATTGTGGTTGAAGGTAAAGTATTCAATGACAGATAGGGCATTGCAGTAGGTGATTTTATGAACTAAATTTAAATCATAATGAAGGCAACGTAGATCTAAGCTATTTAAGTGCAAAATTTCAAGTCTGATATAATACGATATTCTGTTGCACACAGAGGAGTGGAGGACACTTCTTGCGAAATATTTCTGGACTTTCTCGATTGTATTAATATCCAAAATGCAGTGAGGATTGTATACAGGTGAGTTGTATTCAAGAATTGGTCTAGAAAATGTTTTGTTAGCAGTATAATATTGCCAGAAAAGAAGAAGCACAAGATTAGTTAAACTACTCTTAGTGCCTTTTTGGCAATGTTGTTACAGTGGACACTGGCACTTTGATCCGTAGATATGAGTACTCTAAGGTCCTTGATAGAATGAGGATCATCTACAAGATCACGTCCTCCAAGCTTGTATTTTGTGTTCTAATTCTTTTTGCCTATATGTAAGACAGAGCATTGGTTGACTGAGTTTTGAAGTTGCCAGTTGTCTGACCATTCTGATACATAGTCAAGGTCTTTTTGAAAAGCAACAGTGTTATCAGTAGTGTTGAATTGTCAGGAAAGAGAACACAGTTGCCTATAATATGATCAGAAAGGACATTTATGTAAAGTATGCTGCCTTGAGCGACACTGTTGACAGGAGCAGGATTTGATAGGGCATTCCCTATTTTAACTAGTTGTTGTCTAGTTTATCCTATCATGAAGGGGACCAGAGATGCCATAAGATTTTACTTGCTGAAGTAGTTTGTCATGTATTTCTGAATCAAAAGCTTAACAAAAGTCTATGTAAATTGTGTCTACTATTTTTATTAATGTTCGAAGTCTTTTGGCTCCAGCTTAAATCTACTACATCCATGCGCAGAAGCCCCCCCCCCCAGAAAACTCTCTTGCACGCAGAAGCCGAATCCTGCGCTAGGCGCACGCACGCTCCCACGCTCCTACCCTGTTCTAGTAGAGCCGGGAATTAAATAACGGCTTTTAGTTTTTCAGTAATAAGAAAAACTGGACACCAGAAATAAGGGCTTTTAGTTTTTCAGTATTGGATTGTCGCACATTGTTTTTATTATTGTTGTTAGCCGCCCCGAGTCTGCGGAGAGGGGCGGCATACAAATCCAATAAAATGAAATGAAATTAAATGTGGCCTGCCGCTGCCTACGTGGGACTCGTCTAAAGTATTGGATTCATTAGCTAGTGATTGTTCGAACCCTCAGACTCTGCTTCCCTTTGTCACCTCACCTATACAATAGTATTCCTTGTGGCAATTATTTCAGCCCATTGGACCTTTGAACCGGCAGCCCTGTCAGTAGGAAGAGACCTCTGTGTCTTTCACCCAGACAGGGTTGTTCTTAGATTAGATCCCACTTTCACACTTACAGTAAATTTCAATTTCTATAGGGCTCCAGTGGTCATTCTATTGTACCTTGTGTCTTTCGCTCACTGTCTTCTGATTTGGAGTGACAATGGCAGACACTTTATATACATCCAGCATTGAACATTTATGTGACCTGGACCTCTGACTCTTGTCACTCAGAAGCATGTTTTGTTTCTTTTCAGTCTGCCTCCCTTGGAAAAATGGTGTCTTCTATGGTGGGGCGAAGGATTCATGTAGTGATCTCCCTGAGTTCTGACCTGCTTGTTTTACCTCAGCCAAGAGGAGTCACCACCCATTCGACGCATAGCATAGCTACCACTACTATTTGGTCTGTCCAAGCGTTGATCGAGGTGATTTGGATGGTGGTCACCTGGGCATCGCCCGTGCCCTTTGTCCACCACCATAAGATTTTTTTCCCTCATACTTTTTAATATATTTTTTCTGTAGTAATACAATAAAAAACAATAGTTTCCAATATAAAATCAAGCTTATTCTAAAACATATACAATTTTTTTCATTTTACTTTGTAACTATTCAATGGAGGCTCTTATATCTCTTTCTTTCACAAAAGGATTGTAGAAACACATAATATCTTATATATTTAAGAACTTCTTCAAATACAGCTTTTTTCCATCTAATATTGAAACATTACAATAACCTTTACATTAATCGCTGGTCATCAAATTCACATCTTATTTGATTCTTACAAGTCTATTGAACTAATTGTTCCAAGAAACAATTTTCTTATAATTATCTAAGCAAAGTATATTATATATAAAATAATTCTTCATATTGCAACAAAAAATCTAAAAAACCATAATCCTATATGTCTAATAAAGTAACTATTCCAATAACAAAGTATATCGTAATATATAATAATAAAATAGATTATATTTTAAATAATATTTAAAATATAAATTTATGTAAGTTTGATTCCTTTGTCACAGGCATGACGGTCTTTGGTCACTGGCTCTTGTTACAAGCAACTGCGGGCCAAGGTGGTCCTAGCCAGCCTTAATTGACCCTCCCTAAATGGGATGCTTTAGCATGTCCCATCCTTGGAGACTAACTCCTCCTACCATGGAGAACGGGCTTGTTATATTTACCTGCACACCCATTCTCATGTAGGAGAATTAGCCTCCAAGTCCAGCCCTTGCTTGAGATTGGGCTGTCTGTGAGCTTGTTTATATATTATCATTCATTTCTTATTGTGAGTATTGGTTCTGCTTATTGCATAAAATGTAAAATTCATTTATTATCGTGTGTATTGGTTCTGGAAATTACATACAATTTGTTCTTATGGAATTGGAAGCTGCACGAATGTTAGATGGAGGGTGCTATTTCTACTTTTCTAAGACTCACTCCTGATTGGCTATCGGATAAGATCAAACCCATCTTTGGAGGCTAACTCCGCTGCATGAGAATGGGTGTTCAGGTAAGTATAACAATGCCCGTTTCAAAATGAACTCTATTAAAAATATGTGAGAATTGGAGAATTCAGCCTTTGTAAAACCAAGTATCAATATGTTTCTTCTCTCTCTTGTTGGGCAACCAAACTGTCATTTTCACAGCTAGACCCTCTAGGAGAAAAGAAAATATTGTGCAATTTTCATATGAAAGGAGAATAGCAGACAAATATTCTGTTTATTTATTTATTGGATTTCTATGCCGCCCCTCTCCGGAGACTCGGGGCGGCTAACAGCAATAATAAGACAGCATATAATAATAATCCAATACTAAAAACAATTAAAAACCCATTATTATATGTTGTGATTCAGTCTGAGGCTCCTTAGGGAACGGCTGGAACTCTGCCGGCTCCATGCTCAGAGGGGGAGGACGAGGAACAGGAGGAGGAGGAGGAACAGGCAGACGGGGAAGAAGAATGTCAGGACGAGGAGGAGGGGGAACAGCCTGAGACCCCTGGGGGGGAGCTCTCCCCAGTGAGTAGCCTGGAGTCATTAGATGAGAACGCACAAGCCATCATCGATATGAGGCAGAGAAGGGCCGCACAAAGAAAGGGACAATTAGCCAGGTATTTCCATCCCTAATAGGCAACAGCTGGGTTTGGGTGTGGTTCTCCTCAGAAAGGTTGAAAAGGCAGGCCCGCCCTTCCTGTATTGTGGAGAGTTATCTTTTGGGAGTCCTGTGACCTTGCTTCGAGCCTTGGCGTCTCTGATTCTGGCTTGTGGCCTCGAAGGCTGAAAACTTGGGGGAGGCGTGGGTTTTATGATCTACAGTGGTGTGTGTGCCAGCAAGAAGCTTGTTGTATTGTCTGGCCGTCGTGACTCTTCTGTGAAGCTTCATAGCATTCCAGTTTGTAAGAACAGTTTTTGTTATCTGTGTTTGTTTTCAAAGATATTAAATGACTTTGCTTTTTACCAGCATGTCTGGCTACTCTTTTTAGTTGGTGTTGACGTCTGGGGGAACCCAGACAGAACAATTATAAAAACCAAATATACATACAGACATACCATGCATAAAATTGTAAAGGCCTAGGGGGAAAGAGTATCTCAATTCCCCCATGCCTGGCATTAGAGGTGGTTTTTAAGTAGCTTACGAAAGGCAAGGTGGGTGGGGGCAATTCTAATCTCTGGGGGGAGTTGGTTCCAGAGGGCCGGGGCCGCCACAGAGAAGGCTCTTCCCCTGGGTCCCACCAAGCGGCATTGTTTAGTTGACGGGACCCGGAGAAGACCCACTCTGTGGGACCTAACTGGTCGCTGGGATTCGTGCAGCAGAAGGTGGTCCCTGAGATAATCTGGTCTGGTGCCATGAAGGGCTTTATAGGTCATAACCAACACTTTGAGTTGTGACCAGAAACTGATCGGCAACCAATGCAGACTTCGGAGTGTTGTTGTAACATGGGCATATTTGGGAAAGCCCATGATTGCTCTCACGGCTGCATTCTGCATGATCTGAAGTTTCCGAACACTTTTCAAAGGTAGCCCCATGTAGAGAGCGATACAGTAGTCGAGCCTCGAGGTGATGAGGGCATGAGTGACTGTGAGCCCCTCGCCAAAGCTGAAAGATGTTTCTCTAATGTGAGCTGTGGATCTAGCAGGACGCCCAAGTTGCGAACCCTCTCTGAGGGGGTCAATGATTCTCCCCCCAGGGTAATGGACGGACAGATGGAATTGTCCTTGGGAGGCAAGACCCACAGCCACTCCGTCTTGTCTGGGTTGAGTTTGAGTTTGTTGACACCCATCCAAGACCCAAAAGCCTCCAGGCACCGTCACATCACTTCCACTCCTTCGTTGACTGGACATGGGGTGGAGATGTATAACTGGGTATCATCGGCATATTGATGATACCTCACCCCATGCCCTTGGATGATCTCACCCAGCGGTTTCATGTAGATATTAAATAGCAGGGGGGAGAGGACCAACCCCTAAGGCACCCCACAAGGGAGAGACCTAGAGGTCAACCTCTGACCCCCCACTAACATCAAATGCGACCGAACGGAGAGGTAGGAGGAGAACTACTGAAGTGCCTCCTAGTCCCATGAGTGGATACCATGGTCGATGGTATCGAAAGCCGCTGAGAGGTCAAGAAGCACTAGGACAGAGGACAAGCCCCTGTTCTGGGTCCACCCGAGATCATCCATCAGCGTGACCAAAGCAGTTTCCGTGCTGTAGCCGGGCCTGAATCCAGACTGCTGATAATCGGCTTCTTCCAAGGACCGCTGGAGTTGAAGCGCCACCACCTTCTCAACAGCCTTCCCCATAAAGGGAAGGTTGGAGACTATACGGTAGTTATTGAGCACGGCTGGGTCCAGGGAAGGCTTTTGAGGAGGAGGTGCACAAGTGCCTCCTTATAAGGAGCCGGAAAGGACCCCCTCCCCAAGGAGGCGTTGACAATCTCCTGGACCCAGCTCCGTGTCACCTCTCGATTGGCCGAAACCAACCAAGAGACAAAAGTATCCTCTTCTCTCCTAAGCACATTATCCATCCTGCAAATTGGTTCTCCTTGATTTCAGAATATTTGGGTGGTGGAGCTAGCAAATGCAAGCTACCAATAGAAGAAAGCACTCTTCCAAAAAAAAAAAGATGAATTGCCTATTTATAATTAAAGATGATTAATGGACAGTATTATTTTTATATTTTTCTAATAAACATCTTACTAATAGAAAATAGAAATATACTTGGCCATTTTTTTTTTCAGAAAGAGAAAATATTTTCAATGAAATAAATAACAGCTATACAATAGGGAGATTATTTTACCGACACCCACACCCAGTTAATTGCAAATTGAGGCAATGGGCTGCTAAGAATAATGGAAAGTATTGAACAGAAAGGAAGGAGTGAGGAGCTTGTGTTTGTATGTGACAGAAATTTCTCTATATAAGAATTGTGAGGGGATACAGATCAGTCAATGTTTAAATAGAGGCAATCTATTATGCCAGCAAGTAATTTAAATTATTCATTAAGTTGAGTCCTTAATTATTTATTTTGGGGCTACTTCTTCCTTTTATTCAAAGGTAGATTCTGGGGAAGGTATGTGTATCAAGAGCAATTATAGTGAACTGATGAGGATATAATGATTTAATCACCCCAAACGCACCAGTAATCATTTATTAGGACATTTGATAAAATTGTGTTTCTATTTGCAGTGGCACTTAACTGAAGATACCATCATCATGTTTCCTTCTCCACAAGAAATATCCCTAGTATTTATCATCCCCAAGTATGATAAATATGAAATCAGGAAAGATTCCTTTTCAGTATAACTGGTGTTTGTGTCTCTGTGTGTTTAAGTCTTCCTTTGGAAATCAGGCAAATACAAGCTACCAATAGAAGATAGCACTCTTCCAAAAAAAGAGAGACAAACTATATACCGTATTTACTCAAGTATAAGTTGAGTTTTTCAGCCCCAAAAATGGACTGAGAAAATGGACCTCGTCTTATACTCGAGTCACTGACAGCGCTAGGGCGCTGCAATGTCCCGAGCACCGTCAGGGAGTCCCGTTTAGAGCAGTGGGCGGCCACGGGAGACCGGAAAGAATTGGCGGCTCAGGCGAGCGAGCTTTGTAGGAGCTGGGCCATTACAGCTCCTGAAAGGCAGGTGCTCCTGAAGCGCTCTTGCGTAAGTGGCCGCGGGAGACACGGAGCAGGTGCTGCCTCTCCCTGCTGCAGGAATGGCAGGCGCTCCCAAAGTACACAGGGAAGTGGCTGTGGGGAGGCGTGGGGCAGTTGCCGCCTCTCCCGAAGTGATGTACCAGAGCGGTCTCCGGGAAGCATCTGAGGGAAGGCGGGACAGTTGCCACCTCTCTGGAGCTGAAAGAACGGTAGACAATTGCAGCCGCTTCCCCGTGCGCTTCAGGGGCGCCTGCCTTTCCTACAGCGGAGAGAGGTGGCACCTTCCTGAAGTGCTTGGTTAAGCAGCTGGGGGAAGGGCTGGCCAGTTGCCGCCTCTTTCGAGCTGAAGGAAAGGTAGACGACTGCCTTTCCCTTAGCCGCTTCCCGGAGACCGCTTAGGGACATCGCTTCGGGAGAGGTGGCAATTGCCCCACGCCTCCCGCAGCCACTTCCCCATGCGCTTTGGGTGCGCCTGCCTTTCCTACAGTGAAGAGAGGCGGCACCTTCCCGAAGCGCTTGGTTAAGGGGCTGGGGGAAGGGCTGGCCACTTGCCACCTCTCTCTGCTGTAGGAGAGGCAGGCGCACCCAAAGCGATGTCCCAAAGCGGTCTCTGGGAAGCAGCTAAGGGAAAGGCAGTCATCTGCCCTTCCTTCAGCTCGAAAGAAGCGGTAACTGCCTCGCCTTCCCCCAGCCATTTAACCAAGCACTTCAGGAAGGTGCCGCCTCTCTTCACTGTAGGAAAGAAAATCGTGACCTGATGGTGATGGGGGTTCCAAGCAGGCAATAACCGCCCCCCCCTGGGATTCCTTGCTGGCTGGGTGGAAAAGCAGCGAGCCATTCCTTCCCGACATTCCCTTCCCTCACTCACTCGCCTTTATTTTGCTGATTCAGCTGCATTTTCATACTACTATTCCCGTGACCAACTCCACAGATGCCTGCCACCTTCGCCCACACTTTCCTCCTGGTGCCTCTTGGGAGTTGCAGTCTTTTTGAGCAGGCAGGCTCAGCTGCTCTGCTCGAAGAGCGACTACAGCAACCAGAAGGCTAAAGGGAGCGTGACGTAAACCGTGGACGCAGCCAAAAGAGACACTGGCAAGCGTCCTGTCAATGGGTATTTCCGTGGTGGGGAGGGGGGAGGGGGGTACGAGGCTGAGTTGTTTTCCTAGAATGAAAAGCACAGGCACTCAAGCCTTCCAGGAAAATTACGGTAGTTCTCTGCGTCTTTCATTTGGAGACTTAGCGCTGCACCTGAGCAGGGGTGCCCCCCTCCTCTGTCTTAAACTCCCACTTGGCATTTTACTCATTGCCAGTGTCAAGGCATTTTAAGGGTTATTTATGCATTTTATGCTATATGCTGTTGTATTGTTGTTACATTTTATATCGCTTTTTAGTTGTTGTGATTGTTGTGAGCCACCAAGAGTCCTGTTGGAGTTGGGCGGCAAGGAAGGAGGGAGGGAGGGAAGAAAGGAAGGAAGGAGTTAGGAAGGAAGGAAGACAGAAAGAAAGAAAGAAAGAAAGAAAGAAAGAAAGATGATAGGAAGGAAGAGAGGCAAAGAAAGATAGTAGGTAGGAAGGAAAACAAACAAAAAAGGAAAGGAGGGAGGGAAGGGACGGAAGAAGGAAAGAAAAAGGTAGGAAGATAGGCAAACAGAAAAAGAAAGGGGGAGGGAAGAAGGAAGGAAGATAGGAAGGAGAGAGAGACAGAAAGAAAGAAAGAAAGACCTATGACCACAATTGAGCCCAAAATTGTGGTTGTTAAACAAAAGCGTTGTTCAGTGAGAATCACCACATTTTACTCAATCCATGACATTTCCTAGCTCTAACAGTGATGTGCAAGCTAGGGAAGTACTGGTACTTCTGAAGGCATGTGTAATGTTCTAGTTATGGTTAAATGTGTGGCAGAAAGTGGACTCTGAGTTTGTTTTTACTATTACAGTAAGTGAGGTTGAATATATATAATTTTACAAGAGCTCTCTCTCTCTCTGTAAATATACATATACAATTTATATAGTAAATAATGTACGGTATATTTTTGTGTGCCTGTGTGTAATATGTATGTACACATATGGCATACATACATAGAATTAAATAGTATATTTTGGATGTTCAGTAATAGTAAATAGAGAGGGAAATTGTATCTCTTTGAGGCAAGGAGAGGCCAAGTATCCTAACCTTAACCCAAACCAGCAGGAGCAGTGGGGGATTGAGGTAAGTACTTGCATTTTTTTTGCCTGTACCTGCCTTGGGGGGACATTTACCTGTTTACCCTCTTTTAAACTTACAGAGCTAGTTTATTGGTTTTCTTTGAAATAAATATTCTTAAACATTTAATCTACTGATGCCTCCATTGATGTAATTTTTTTGGTTTTTATTTTTATAAGTTACCGGTAGCCGCTGCAATTTCCACCCTCGACTTATAACGGAGTCAATAAATTTTCCCAGTTTTTGTGGCAAAAGCAGGTGCCTCGACTTATAGTCGGATCGACTTATACTAGAGTATATACAGTAAACAAATTATTTAAATTACTGTGGGCCAGGGGTTTCTTTGGTTATATGTAACATGCAGCAATTTTTTTAGTAGCTGGAGAATGATAGCCAAGCATTACAATCTGATTGTAATCACAAATATCTGAGTGACCTCATAAAATCAACTCATTATTTGAAAAAGAGGCCACTACACATATGTTGCCATGGTTCTGGGAATTCTATGATGTCAGGAATGATGCTAAACTGATGGCACAGAGGTGGCAATACCCAGCAGTCCCCATATAGAATAACTGCATAGAATCATTTCAACTGTGGGCTACAGCATTCCAAGGCATCCTTCAGTTGGGTAAATGAGCAGGAAGAGATGAGCATCCTGAGATGTATTGCTCCTTCTGTGACCCCAATTTTCTTGTTAGGAATTCTTGTATATTTTGGAAGCTTGGATGGATTTAACCTTCCATGCCCTGCCTCAAACACAACTGGCAAAGGGGATATTAATTTTGACAACCTGCATATTCAGCAGATATTTGATAATTCGATTGAATTTCTTAAGTCATCAATTTTAAATTTATGGAGAAGATCAACTAAATCAAATCCTCATGAATATTTGGATGAAAAGGGATCCCATGAAAATCTTGTAATAACCCTGTATGAATCATCCAATGTCCTACAAGAGGGACTCAAAGAAAAAATGACGGATGAGACTCAAAACTTGGAATTCCAAAAATATGTAACTACTGAAATTTTGGAAGCTTCTACAAACATCAGCTTGACAACTAAATGCTATTTAGAAAGTTTAAAGAACCATCAGAATGTGATACAGAGAGATCATTGGCTTCAAAAACATCCAAGAGAAAAACGGACAGCTGTTAGATTACCAACAAAGAGACAAAAAATAGCAAAAAAACCAGGAAAACTTGCAGAAGATCAAAGAAAACATAATTCAGATACAAGGGCGGAAAAATTGTGGAAGCTTAAAGAGCACCAAGTGCTTCTGGCTACCAAAGCAAAAAGAGTAGAGAACAAAGAAAAAGTTCATCAGTTGGAGATAAAAAAGGAAGCCTGTCAAGAAAATTCAGAAGATCTAAAGTATATGTGGTGGGTGAAAGTGAATGTCAAAGAAAGAACAAAAGGGAACAAAGAGGTGACTCCCGATTTGAAGATTCAAAAGGAATCATATCAACAAATTTCAGATACTCACAGGTTTAATAGGTGGTCAAAGGTGATTCTTAAAGAAAAAATAATAGAAAACAAAGAGAAAACTCCTGAATTGGAGACTGAAAGGGAAGCATCTCAAGAAATTTTAGAATGTCTGAAGTTTAAAAGCTGGCTTAACATGATTCTTGAAGAAGAAATAATAGCAAACAAAGAGAAAACTCCTGACTTGGAGATTCAAAAGGAACCATCTAAAGAAATTGCAGAATGTCTAAAGTTTAAGAGTTGGTTGAAGAAGATTCTGAAAGAAAAAATAATAGAAAACAAAGAGAAAATTCCTGACTTGGATATACAAAAGGAAGCATCTCAAGAAAATTCAGAAGGTCTAAAATGTATGAAGTGGCTGAAAGTGACTTTCAAAGATGGAACAAAAGGAAACAAAGAGGAGACTCCTGAATTGGAGATTCAAAATGAGGCATTTCAAAAAATTTCAGATACTCAGAAGTTTAAGAGGTGGCCAAAAGTGATTCTAAAAGAAAAAATAATAGTAAAGAAAGAGAAATCTCCTGACTTGGAGATTCAAAAGGAAGCCTCTCAAGAAAATTCAGAAGGTCTGAACTTCATGACGTGGCCGAAATTAACTGTCAAAGAAAGAACAAACAGAAACAAAGAGGAGTCTCCTGAATTGGAGATTCTCAGATACTTAATTGTCAAATTTATGCGTGTCCTCAAAATAAAGTGCAGGAAAACCATTATCCAGAGGTCTTGTACTAAACTGATCAATACAATGAATTCTATCATGACAAAATTCATTAGTTCAGCAGAGATGGACAGGTTACTCTCTCCTATTGGGATCTTTTGGCCAAGAAAAAATGGAAGCAATACTCCAACAGCAAGCTCCAGAAAAATGCTGATACCCACTGATGAGGTAAAAGCAACCTAGATAATTAATCATAATAAGTACACTCTTAGGAGTTTTATCAAGACTTGGTTACTTAGGGGAAACCAAGGGGACCAACTTGGTGTAAATTATCCGGTTTTTAAAAAAAAAGGATTTACAGAACAACGTTTGAGTCAAATTTTTGTTGCACAGGATGATGATGGGCCATTTTCTCTGGACGGATTTAACAACTTAATTTCTGCTTTTTAATATTGACTCACTAAAGGGTCAAAATGGATTTTGAAATAGGTACCTTTAAAAAATAATAATAATAAATTTGTCAAAATCTTTCTAAACAGTAGGAAAAAATGAAAGTTGGATAAATAATAGAAAGATAATAAAAGATAAAACCAGTGCTTGTTTACCTAACTCCTGGCTACTTTAAAAAAATAATTTTTACCCTGATAATTACGGTTTCTCCCATAATTAATTAGTAATTAATCCCATAGCACAGAGATGGCTTCAAAATTTTTAGCAAAGGGTTCTCTGCCCGCTTGCTGGATGGGTGTGGCCATGTTGGGTGTGGCCTAGTCAACCTCCTGCATCATGGTGGTCAGAGGGGTATTTTTGCCTTCCTTGGACTCTGAAGGCTTTCCTTGAACCTCTGGAAGGCAAACATGGCTCCCACTTCTGTTTCCGGTCTTCCCGAACTTCTAATCAGGCTATTTTTGCACTCCCTGAGCCTCCATGTGGACCCTGCATTTTATCTGCATCCAAAACAGGTCTCCTGGGAGTGGCGGGATGGGTGGGGCCAGTCAGATGTGGGATTTGGTGGTTCTCCGAACTGCACAGAATCTAAGCTAGAGGTTCTCCTGAACACCTGCGAACCCCCAGCAGCCCACTCCTGTGACCTAGGAGCAACAATACTTTTCCCATTTATATTTATAGGAGTACGTTTGATCAGTGGTTTATGAAGATTTTGCTAATGTTTTCTAAATTTATCTTTTATAAAACATATGATTTGTACTTTAGTGATTCCAAAGTTGATTTATGAACGTCAATTTTAAAGATTCTGCTGGTGAGGTGGGTTTTTCTCCTTTTCCTGATAAAATCAAATGGGTATTTTGGGGCTAAGAGGTGCTTTGGCATACAGACTTCTGACTCTTCCGTCTGTCTGGTATTCAGTAGACAAGATAGATGGGGAATAATTGCCAAGGAAGATAACAAGACTGCATGGAGGGCACAAAAGTTCTGAAACTTGAATTGGTAAGGACCTCTGATATGGCAGAGTATAAATCAATAATAAACTAGGATTCTAAGTTCAAGTTAATAAAATATGATTTAAAACATATTATGGATTAATACAGCATCTTCAAGAAGTGGGGTTTCGATTGTAGTTGTTGCTAAACTTTATATTGTGCTATTGGCTGAGACCTTCAAATTAAGCAACTTCTAGCTTAACATTACCTAGAACTAGGCAGTTACAGAACAGTCCGATATATACTGATGAGTACAAGTTCCCTCTATGTCATTAGTGAGAATAAGAAAATGTTGCAATACATGAAAACCTATCTTTCATTTTGCTTTCTTTGTTTACTCTTGCAGATTGCAAGGCAGAGAATTCCAAAACAAAGGAATGGAATCCTTTCTCCGTTCCTATTGGCTTTTTCTCTGACACTTTTGGTATCGATTATGATTATAGGGCTGATTGTAATAAGGGTAAGCTAAAGTATTTTCCTAAAGATCCTTATATCAATTTATTAACCCTCTATATCTCAAAGCCCAATAATGAAAAAACAAAAATTTCCAACTTTCAAAATATTGTTTTTGTAAACAGCTAATATTTCCTTAAACACTAACTCACGGAGATCACATTATTCTATTAGGATTTAATATTTAACCTCAAACAACTACAGCAGATGAGACAGTGACATAGGAATATCACAAGATAGAGTGGGACTGGTTTTTGTAAAATTATTTAGCAACCTTCAAATCCTTTGCGGCCAGATCTAAAAGGTGTCTCTTTAGCCCAACTGGGTCTGTGGAACTGAGGACCCCTGCCACACCTTCCTAGTCACCCTTTGGATTGCTGGGTGACTAGGAAGGAAGGACACTGTTTCCTCTTCCTGCATCCTTGCATTTTCTCTGGTGAAGCTGCCATTTTGATCACTTCTTCACTGCCGGTTCCAATAGGAGAAAGAAGTATTATAACTACACTATCTCTCCCTTTGATCTTCCTTGTAAGAAGTACAGTATACATATTTGTAAAAAGTATTGTGCTACACTGTTACTGTATTAAATAATATATTGCTACACCAGTTGGTTCAGAATACATTTTTCCTTCTTTTCCACCTCTAAAATCACTCTGGTACATGTTATGCTCCGAAAAATATGGCATCCCTCACAATTTCACCTCTCTTTTTGACTTAAACAGATCTATTATCGTGATATCTTCACAGGAAAGGGAGGGACCCCTCTGGAAACATGGTAACTCTTTCCTGGAGATCAGTATTGTGTTTCACTTATGTTTGCTACCGCTTTGGGATTGGGAGCGTGCACATGTGCTTTGCATGCATGCACTACTTCTGCACATGCACAGAGCACTTTTGATGACTCCGGGTGCATGGCAATAGCCCCCTGCCACCGCCATTGGTTCACTCAATCCGGGGTGAACCAATAGCAACCCACCATTGCTGGAGATACTTAGTTATTTGCAATTCTCTGTTTTGAAAATCCTCTTTATGAGAACTAATCTCAAGATTTATTGGCAATGCACCGTGACTTTCATGTTTAAAAAGAAGGTTTTAGTGCACAGGATGCTATATGAAAAAGTTGAAAACACTGAGAACATGACTGACTAATCTGCTTTTGTGCTGAATTTGTACGTATAGTATTGGCTTCTGTTACATTCCGCAACTGGTGCTATATGTTCCCCTCTCATCTTGGCAACTTTAAACAATTTCAGTGCTGAACAAACTTGAGATTGTCAGGAGGGCATGCATGCTAATGAAGCCCAAAATAAGTAAAGCCCCAAAGAGTTATGTGGTTACCTGCAACATGCACTCTTATCTTTGGAAACCATTGCAGGTGTGTGTTTCAGCATGCCAGGCACTTAAACCTTCTACTGCCTGCACACTGCTTGTACATGCACAGAAGAGTCTTGTGACTCAAAAGGCCTTTTGACTCCATTTTAAGAAATGGAAATAAATATTTCCCGAGTCTACGGAGAGGGGTGGCATACAAATCTAATAAAATAAATAAATAAATAAATAAATCTTTCATTTAAATGATGAGTTTGTGTACTTCTCCACAGAAATGTATGCTATATTTTCTTTGCACATTGCCAAAGCATCCAGGCTAAGATCTCAATATTTGTCTTTTGGTTTGTTTGTTTAAGGTCACTTCTGGATAGAATGGAGAAAGGAACACTTGAAAAACAGGTATGTAAATGCAGAAGCAATCTCCTGTCTTATTTATTGGAACTGAAAAGCATGGCCGCACATTTCCAAAAGTATTACGGATGTGGCTTAGGAAAGCTTGAATTAAACAACAACAGCAGCAGCAGGAGCCAATCAGCGATCTTCAGGAGCATGAGGCACTCTTATTTTCTACTCACAGAGAAGACATTCAGAACCATTCTAGTTTCTCTCTGTAGAATGAGAAGAAGATTGTTGTAATAGCCTATGGTTTTGTGCCCAGCCTGCCCTACCCCTGTGATTTCTGCCATAAATTTCTGATAGTTTCCCAATATATGCTGTAATATTTAGAAAAAAACACAATATTTTGAATCATTTTGATAGATATTTTTTGATGTATTGTATTTCCCACATTGTGCCAAACAGTAGATTATTTTTGGAATATATAACAATGGCTAGATTCACCAAACCTGAAGTGAAAATATAAGTTGTTTGTAACCTAGTGTGTGAAGTGTATTGTTTCAAGTGAGCAAATAACATTGTACAGGTTGTATGCATTTTATGTATTTGTCTATTATTCATATGGAATCTTTTCAGAATAAAGTTTTTGCTGCCCCCAGTTGTAACTTAAATATACCTAGATTAGCACACACAGTTGATGTAGGTTTTGTTAACTGTAAGAATCTTTTCCAGTTGTTCCAAACCCATTAATTTGAGAAATTGTGTGCATGACACAAAGCTGATCTTTTGAAATAATCCATTAGGAATAATAGTGATGCACACGACTCACTTAAACCAGAGTTTTATCAACCAAATGAATTTATAAAACCCCAACACCATTTCCAAAGTTTAGGAATGCTAGGGCTTGGGGAATACTTTTAACTACAGCTACTGATTACTACGTTTACTGACTACTAACATTTATCGGCAGAACTACAAAATATGTTCAACGCTTCTCTACCATAAGAGATAAAACTAGTGTTTGTCTAATTGGACACCTAATTAGGAGTTAACAGTTGCTCTGGTTTACTAGCTACATATTGTGTCTGCTAGATCATCCATTCCAGGAATTAGAATTTGAGTTATACAAATCATAAGATAATGTTATATGAAAATTGAAATCTCAGACTGAAATTTTATGATCATTTTTAATATCCTTTCCTCATTCTCAGACTTCAGCAGAATCATTTGGAAACCAAAGGTTTAAGGATATGTATCAAGTTATAAATGAAGTAAAGGATGATATGATTAATAAATTACGAGATCAAGAGTCCGCAGAAGAGCCCAGAGAAGAGTCCGCAGAAAAGGAAAACATATTCGCTTGGGCTTGCACAAGGTATTTTTTCTTTTCTCTTCTCTTTATTTTCCTTTTCTTCCCTTCTCTTTCTTTTTTTCCCTTTGGCACATATTTCAAGAAAAAAACTGGAACATTATGATCATGGTGATCATGATGCATTCAGTCATGTCCAATTCTTCTTGATTCGATCGGCTGAGGCAGAATTACAGAGGGAATAGTCTCATTTTGTGAGTTAGAGGAGTTGTTTTTTCCATTACACAATTCTTTGGGCATATTCTTTGGGAGAAACCAAGAGATGGTCCAGTGTTCCCTCTAATTTTTTTTCGGGGTGAGCGGAAAAGTATAGTGTCTGAGCGGCAGTCCCTTTGGGACTGGGCGGCATATAAGTATGTATAAATAAATAAATAAATAAATAAATAAATAAATAAATAAATAAATAAATAAATAAATAAGAAAGAAAGAAAGAAAGAAAGTAAGTAAGTAAGTGTGGGTGTGCGCTATCACAGATGAGCGAGTTCTTGCATCCATAATTCTATCCTTTCTATGTCTCCCTCCCTCTTTCCTCCCTCCCTCTTTCCTCCCTCCCTCTTTCCTTTCTATCTCTCCCTCCCTTTTTCCTCCCTCCCTCTTTCCTTTCTATCTCTCCCTGCCTCTTTCCTTTGTATCTCTCCCTGCCTCTTTCCTTTCTATCTTTTTCTCCCCCTGCCTTTCTACAAGCCCATCCTTTTACCTCTCCCTTTCTAACTACCCCCTCTCCCTCCTTTCTATCTCTCCCTCCCCCTTTCTCTCTCTCTCTCTCCCTTCCTTCATCTTTCTTTCCCTCTCTCTCTCCATCCCTCTTCCTTTCTCTCTTCCTTCCTTCCTTCCTCTCTTTTTTGGTCTTTCTCTCTCCCTCCTTCCCTCCCTCTATGTCTTTCCCTCTCCCTCCTTCTCCCCTCTCTTTCTCTCTCTCTTGCTTTCTTTCCCTCTCTTTCTCTCTTGCTTTCTTTCTCTCTCATTCTCTCTCCCCTCCTTTCTCTCTCTCTCTCTTTCTCTCTCGTTCACCATGCCAGCAACACAGAGAAAAAGAGAGAGAGAGAGAGAGAGAGAGACGGAGAGAGAGTGGAGGGCACCGTTGTCTTCGCCTCTGCCCGGCTCTGCAGCTAAGAGGCAGCAACGGCTCCGGCAGCAGGGAAAAGTCGCCCGGGCTTCGGGAACGCCTGCCCTCCCTCTACTGCAGCCCCCTTGCTGGAAGTCTGGGATGAAAGCGCTCCCATCGAAGGGGCTGCAAGAGGGGCGGGGCGGGCATTCCCGAAATGGACAGAGAAAGCCCTCTCTCGCAGCGAAAGCGCTCCCAGCCAGGGGGCTGCGAGAGAGGGTTTTCTCCGTCCGTTTCGGGAATGCCCGCCCCGCCCCTCTCGCAGCCCCCTGGCTGGGAGCGCTTTCATCCCAAGGAACTGAAGCCGCCGCCGCCACGAGAGAATTCGCGCCCCAAGGCAGGGGGTGGCGGAGGAGGAGAAGGGGCGGGGCCGAGAGGCCAGGAGCGCGAGGGGGCCGGAGGCACCATGGAGAGGCAGGGGCGGCCGCGGCTCCCTTCTACTGCCCGCACCTCCCCTCCACCCCCCCGTGCGCGACTGAGGAAAAGGGTGAGCGCGCGACCGAGGAAAAGGGTGTCTGCGGCGGTATTTTGGAGTGCACGCAGCTTACAGGGACCAGTGAGATGGTCATTTTTAGACTCACCTTGGGCAATATAACGGCCAGGCGACAGAGGAATGACAAACCAGTTCTGAAATCTTTCTATGTAAATAGCAGGGATAAGTCCAGACAGATTTCAGAAATCGGCATTAATATGAAGACATTGAAAGATCGCTACATCAATAAATCTGCCTCAAATCTGCCTCAAATACAGCAATGGTATAGATCAAACTAAACAAACACATAGGTTATAGGTGAACAAATGTGCCTTTAACTAGTAAAACTTTCAGGCTCAGCATCTGTCTTAAAGAGAAATGAGAGAGAGACAGACAGACAAAGAGGGGTGAAAGAGATAAGAGAGAGAAAGAGATGAGAAAGAGACAGAGAGGAGGGATAAAAGAGAGAGAGAGAGAGGGAAAGGCAGAGATAGAAAGATGAGAGAGACAAACAAAGAGAGGGAGAGAGAGATGAAGGGGGGGAAGAGACATATAGAGAGGTGGAGCGAGGGGAGAAGAGAATGCCTGAAGAACCCCATCCTGACACTGGGAGTCCAAAAGCTTCAACAAGCGATGCGCTAGATTCATATTAGTGATCTGCTGGATTTAAATTATGAATATAGTGGTTCATGAGGTGTGAAAGGTTGGTGATTCCTGCTCTAAGATGCAGGTAACATCTGGGTTTTGAAGAAAAGCCATATCAGGATGCTCAAAAGCAAATAAATGATTTTCTCCCTTTAGACAAAATGTGAAATGCTGGGTTTACATAAGGAAACCAAAGAGTACATCTTTGATCTTTACAAACCCATTCCAACTTGGATTAACTTCTGTTTCTCTTTGTCTTCTAGGGATCTGCTAATGCCACCACCAGCAGCAGTTGAAGCAGCAGTTGAAGCTCCTCCTGCTCCTGCTCCTACTCCGGCTTTTACTCCTTCTCCTGTTCCTGCTCCTTCTTGTGTTTCTTCTCCTGTTCCTGCACCTTCTCCTGCTCGTTCACCTGCTCCTTCTCTGGCTCCAAAGCCTGTTAAAAAAGCCAGGTCAAAGAAACTGTGAGTATCTCTAGCATTATATGTATGGGATATTATTTATTTACTTTAAAATATATCCACTAATTCATTGAATTTATAAAAAAAGGCGTGGTAACGCAGAGGCTAAAAAGCTGTATTGCAAGCTAGATCACAGCTCATTGCCAAAAATTTGAGACTGACTGACTTTACTTTCTGTCCTACTGATGTCAGTAAAAAGAGAATTCCTATTGTTGGGGGCAATATACTGTACTGACTTTATAAAGTCAGTATATTGCCCCTAACAATAGGAATTCTCTGCCTAGAGAAAACTGTAAAATACTATAAAGCGGTATACAGTGATCCCCCGGGTATTGCGCTCCCGATCATTGCGAAACGGCTATATGGTGATTTTTGAACCCGGAAGTAAAAACACCATCTGCGCATGCGCGCCCTTTTTTTCTATGGGCACGCATGTGTAGATGGCGCCGGGCATATCAGCTGCTGGGCGGCTTCCCTGGGTCTTCCCCCTCTTGCTGGCGGGAGGGCGAAGCCCCCCCAGCACCCGCTCGCTCGCCGTTCGCCGGCCACCCGCCGTTCGCCGTTCGCCCGCCGTTCGCCCAGCCACCCGCCGTTCGCCCGCCGTTCTCCCGGCTCGCCCGCCGTTCTCCCGGCTCGCCCGCCGTTCTCCCGGCTCGCCCGCCGTTCTCCCGGCTCGCCCGCCGTTCTCCCGGCTCGCCCGCCGTTCGCCCGCCGTTCGCCCGGCTCGCCCACCGCTCGCCCGCCCTTCGCCCGGCCACCCGCCGTTCTCTCGCTGCTCACCCGGCCACCCGGGTTCGTTTGGCTTCTGGACATGTCGGCGGCGACGTTTTAAAACAGCCGCACGGTTTACCAACTGAGTCCCGAAGTTCGCCTTTGACTTCGGGACTCAGTTGGTAAACCGCGCGGCTGTTTTAAAACGTCGCCGCCGGCATGTCCCGAAGCCAAACGAACCCGGGTGGCCGGGCGAGCAGCGAGCCCACCCTTCGCCCGGCCACCCGCCATTCGTTCGCCGGATTGGGGGTCCGGGGGGTGCTGGCAAGCCCCCCTATGCCGGCGGCGACGTTTTAAAACAGCCGTGCGGCTTCCCAATGCGTCCCGAAGACAAACGCGGAGGTTCGCCTTTGACGTTTGTCTTCGGGACTCAGTTGGCAAGCCACACGACTGTTTTAAAACGTCGCCGCCGGCATGGGGGGCTTCCTAGCAGCCCCCAAACCCGGGTTGGGGGTCCGGGGGGTGCTGGCAAGCCCCCCATGCCGGTGGCGAGGTTTTAAAACAGCCGCGCGGCCCCCAATCTTCGGCTCCTCGCTAGCGCTGCGGAAGTAAAAACACCATCTGCGCATGCGCAGATGGTGTTTTTACTTCCGCAGCGCTACTTCGCTAAAACCCGATCATTGCTAGGGGTCCTGGAACGGAACCCTCGCAATGATCGGGGGATCACTGTATAGTGCTATTGATTTTATAAATCTTGTTTCTATAAAATAGTTGTGCTTCATAATTGCTATACTAAGAGACGGCTCAAAATTCCTAGCCCTGATCCATAGGCAAACAAATTTGATGAAGTGATATTTTATTTAATTTGTCAAGAAGAAAAAAAATATCCAATAAATTGAAGCTCATTGGTAGCCGTAGAATATTTCTTTTTTAACTCTCTTCTGTTAAAATATTTCTCTGTTCTTTGTTAGGTCTGAAAAAGAGACACTTACTAATGAAACCATTCCAAAGACTGAGTGACTAGTAGAGTCTCTAACGATTGTTTTTTAACATAGGTTTTCTTCCAAGATTCCAAGGCTTCAGAAACAGAGGAAGTAACTGAATATACTGAATGTACTTCGAGTAAAATGTAAGTAGCTTCAGTGTGCAAGGCAGGAATATTTGTCTTTAAGAATTTTTGAAGCGATTCAGAAAGCATATGATATTTATTGTGTAAAACATCTTATAACATCATCATCTTATTCTAATAGGAAGTAGGAAAAAGGAGTTCAGGGGATCATATTTTCTAATGCATGTTAAAATATATACCGTTAATGAGGTTTTTATATTAGCTTGGCTTAACAGAATCTGGAAATGTAGATTTAGAAGTCCGTTGCTGCTTTCTGGCAAAGAAGCTAGTATCTTGCAACAGGTTTGGCAAAGCAATGGCATTTAGATTTCTATAACACCCTACAGTGCTTTACTGCACTCCCTGGGGTGTTTATATTGTTAGAATAACATCCCCAACAATATGGAGGCAATAATGTTGGGGCAATACTGACCTTGGAAGGATGGAAGCATGAGTCAACTTTGAGCTAATCAGGATATCCAGCAGGGGTAGGTTCTGGTTTTCTGCACTGGCAGTTCATTCCTTGATTCAACATGTCACATGGGAACAGAGGCATATGTACAATGCTAAAAAACCAGCTTCTGTACCTGCTTAGAAGCAAAAACCAGCTTCTGTACCTGCTTAGAAGCAAAAAACAGCTTCTGTATCTGCTTAGAAGCCAAAAAAGAGCTTCTGTATCTGCTTAGAAGCAAAAAAAGAGCTTCTGTACCTGCTTGGAAGCAAAAAAACAGCTTCTGTATCTGCTTAGAAGCAAAAAACCAGCTTCTGTACCTGCTTCGAAGCAAAAAATAGCTTCTGCTTGTGCATAAAAGCAATAAACGATGGCAGCGCCAAAGGAACTGCAGAGAGCGCCAGTTCGAGCATGTGGCAGGGTTGGGTCACTGCTGCTTCCAGTGACCCAGGTGACTAAGTTACTATTGGTTCCATAGAACCAGTCTGAACCGGGAGTAACCTATCTCTGATGTACGGTAACTGGTGGCTGTGGGCAGAGTTAGCCTGCAATACTGCATCCTACTAACTAGCTATACTACTCAGGAGAGAAAATACTGCAACGTACAAAATGTTCACTTCTGTCGCGATGCTAACTGCTGGGGAAGGTAAGCAGAACTCACCCCTGCCCTTACACTATCACTATCATAGATAGAAAGTGATGCAGCCAAACTCAAAGTAGCTGTTGTGAGAAGATTCTATGGGTGGCTATTGAGCCCTCTTCTCTTAGAGAGGTGGGCTATCAGAGTATTGTTGAAGTTGCTTCTCATCCTGTGTTCTGTGTTGTAATTCTCTTAGAAAAGCTCCTAGGATGGTTAATCTTCTCAGGATCTATATTGTTATCTTAATAACCATTTAAACTGAATTCACTTGAGAAACTAGGTCAAAATGTGGTTGGCTAGTTTATGGCTCCGTGTGCCCACCCAGGAAACTGGGTTAATTCAGTAAATGAGTTGACTTCCCATGAGGTAGTGTATTGCACCAACAAAGCTCTTAGCAAGATAGGCACCAATAGGAAAACTGGTAGGAAAAGCCAACAGTGAAACATTGCTGATTCTCTACTTCATACAAGCAATATGTCCATTCTGCTTTCTAGTATATGTTGTTTTATAAATGCATGGTAATACCATCTTCTATTCCTTTTGTATCTACAGAAATTCAGAAGAGGAAGAGGCTGATTAATTATAACCATACTTTGTATACAGATATAAGTTGTTATATGTTATATAATAAATATGTTATATGTTAAAATGTTGTTTGGCTTGTACCTTTTTTATTATTATCGTTATGCTGAAGCTTAAAAATGTTTCAAAAAATTCCATCTGGAACAACTGCAATTGGGTTGGTGTAAGGTTCTTATTAATCGTGGTCCTAGTGGCTACCAATAATAGATTAGATTCCTAACAGACAGAAAGCAGCAGGTGAAGCTAGGAAAAATTACATCAGATACATGTACAATTAGCACAAGGGCCTCCCAAGGCTGTGTACGGTCATCACTTCTCTCTATACACTAATGACTGCACCTCAAACGACCCATCTGCTAAACTATTGAAGTTTCCAGACTCTACAACAGAGATCGAACTCATTCGAGACAATACAGATGGGAGGTTGAACAACTATCCCTGTTGTGTTGTGTGATCGGAACAATCTAGAACTGAACACACTCAAAACTGTAGAAATGGTTGTAGATTTAGGAGAAACCCTTCCATCCTTCCACCTCACACAATACTAGACAACACAGTATCAACACTAGAGAACTTCAAATTTCCAGGTTCTATCATATCTCAGGACCTAAAATGGTCACCTAACATCAAAAACATCATCAAAAAAGCGCAACAAAGAATGTTCTTTCTGCGCCAACTCAGGACTGGAAAGGGGCAAGCAAGTAAGTGCCCACTCGACGCTACCTGCCACTGTTTCCCACTACCACCCACTTGCCACGCTCACCTCTCACTCTTGGGGCAAATGGCGGCACCACAGGCAGTAGGGGGAGCCAGTGTGAGAGACGCGCAAGGGGTGAACATCAGGAGAAGGCAGGCGTAGTTGGCACGTGCATGCCTGGCATCGCCACTAGTGCTAACTTATGTACTACATGGCCCCCTCCGGAACCGCATTCCCCACCGTTGAGGCTGGGACCCAATACTTGACAAATGGGAAGGTAGCTAACTACCAAATTTCAAGAACACAACTGAGCAGTCAGACGAAGACACCCAAACTCGTTGGTAGCCTCACATTGCAATGAAGAAGACACACATTTTATTTCACAGCTAAGATTGTGGCTATGCCCGTACAAAGACAGGCAGGAAAATTATTGAAACTTGTGAAATGGGCTCCTTCTCAATTAACAGGAATGCTGCATTACAGCAGCTTACCAAGTACTTGGGAACAGAGGGCTTACACACCAATTAGCCAATAGGAAGACATTACATAAACACGACTCATGCAATAGCTCCAAGCATGGCCGCCCCGGCGATTGAACAGTGTGCTGGTGACTTCTAAGGAAGCTAATTGGATTCAGTTGCAAAATTGTTACAATTGGGACCAGGCAAGAGCACAAATCAGCAAAAATGCCTAATTTTCTCTATTCTGCCTGAAGAACTTTATAGCTGTTAAAGATGAAGTTTGGATCAGAGCTAATTTGGTATACATTTTGATTATGGTGTTAGATTTTTTTCGAAATTGTTCCCTTCTAAGTGTGAGGAAAATATGTATTGCTTTGGAATTGACATGTTTTTTGGAGCCATCTCGCCATTTTAGATTTGAGAAGCAAACACCATCCTGGATTCAAGAAGCAAGCATTGTGGGAAGTGGAAAGATTTGAATATGCAAAGGAGAAGCTGGGTAGAGCTACTAAATTCTTTTAAAAAAAACCTACATCATATTTTGAGACTTGTACAGAGAAGATCTGAAGCAGGAGTTTGTTATTTTAAATTTCACATTCTAAATTATATTAAAAGCATACGCAGTAATATCTCACCGTATGTTTAATAGATATAACATCCTAGGAAAAGAATAAGAAAGAATAAAGAGGAAAAAAAGATTTTGCTCTTAGAGCCATGGACATGCTATTTGTTAAGAGACATTAAACATTACACATTTAAAAGCTTAAGTATATTAAGTTATGGAACTCAATAGCAGGTACATGTATGAGAAACAATCTTGGATTTTTTGCACATTTGCTTCATAATATGGATTTGATGATACATGTGGGTATGTTCTTTTTTATAAAGTAATTTTAAAATTTTGCAAACTTTGGAAAATGCTGTAAGGAGATAAGTGGAGAGGTTAATGAGAAGAAGAGGGAAAGGTTTTTTTGCTCTTCCCTCCTCTTTCTCTTCTTTTTTCTTGCACTGTGCTTTTTACACCTATGGTGGAGTTTACTATAGTTTTAAACATTATTGCGTATAATTTATCTTCTGGTTACCTGTTATCTATTGGTATTATTGTGAAAACAAATATTTTTCTAGTGTGATGCAGGAGTATTTTGTCTTTATCCTTTGTGCCATCTTATTGCTGCTTTTAATATTGTTGATGGCAAAATTAATAATATTTTGTTAATTTGGTGTATTTGAACTGTTCTGGTTATTTATTTATATGTATGTAATATGTTGATGTCACTTGAATATATTTTCTGCGTTATTAATATATTATTAATCTGTCAAACAAGTGTACCTTGTTGTAGTGGCAGGGTTTATTTTTTTTTTTTGAAAGGTAAATTTAATACATAATTGGTATGTCGCGAAATAAAGTAGTTTTAAAATGGCGGGGGGGCAGACACTTAGGCTATATGGGCCCCCAAAATTCCTGATGGCGGCCCTGGCTCCAAGTACCTATTCCAGTAAAGAGATGTTCTCTGAAGATAGTCCCCAGCATTTTGGCGACTACTACAGCTTCAACCACAACACAAGAGCACACAACAGATTTAAACTTAATATTAACCGCTCCAAACTTGTCTGTAAAAAATATGACGTCAGTAACTGAGTTGTCGAAGCATGGAACTCATTCCTGGACTCAATAGTGTCATCCCCAAATCCCCAACACTTTACCCTTAGATTATCTACTGCTTTCCTATATCTCATATACCTTTCTTCTATTCCTATATCTCTTCTCCTATTCTTTCATTGATATATCTTCTTTTCTATCCTTTCTTAGATATATTTTACTATGAGTATCTCCTCTATAACCTTCATCATGTATTTTTACTATGTGTATTTTACTATATATCTCTGCAGGTTCAAGTCCCAGTGGGTATGGCTAGCTGATGAGGCCAAAATAAGGCCGAAATAGATCTATCCTAGTCTCCCTTAATTTTCAAATTCAGCAAAAAAAACCATGTGACATATATATGTATGTATGTATATATGTATGTGTGTGTGTGTGTGTGTGTATATATATATACACACACACACACACACACACTAAAACCCTCATTGTGTATTGGACAAAATAAATAAATAAATAAACAAAGAAACAAACAAACAAACAAACAAAAAAATAAAAAAATAAAAAAATAAAATAAAATAAAATAAAAATAAATGAATCTGAAAGCTTGGAAGAGTAAATCTGGTCTGAATGACCAACCAAGATTTGACATTGCATCATTATTCTGGGGCACATATATTTGCCTTCATTCATGAGTTTGTAGATCATTTGAAGTACTGGAGATGGTGAGGTTAAATCTAGTTTGATTGAAGAAAGTTTGATTATAGATAGAAGGGAATGTGTTCCATTACATTTATTCTGCTGTGCCTGCAAGGAGTCCCACAATTAAGAAACTCAGCAGATTGTGAATTCTAATCTTCCCTTAGATATAAAAGTTGGCTTAGTGAATTTGGGCTAGTCATTCTCTTCAGCCCAACCCACCTCATATAATTGTTGTAAAGAAATTAAAAGGCAGCAACATCACATACACTATCTTGATGGGAGATAATCACTATCATTGTTCTCTTTATAATATTCTTGGAAGTAAAGGAGTTAACTGAACTAATGTTATCTTGATTAATATCACACATTGTACTATGCAACAAACTAAAATAACAAGACTTAATTTAACAATATGTGCAAAATCAGTCATTGAGTTTCATGGCCATATAGTTTTATTTTATTTTGTTTGTTTGCACGTTGTTTGTTTTGCACTTTGTTTGTTTTGTCAAAAGCAAACACAAGATAGTACCTATTGATAGAATCATAAATATAAGCAAAGTAGACACGGGTAAATTAGGACAATAGGATTGTAAGACAGGGAGGGTAGGCACAATGTGCGCTTATGCACGCTCCTTACAGACCTCTTTGGTATGTGCGGAGGTCGACTGTAGGCAGTCTAAGACAGTGGTGGGAAGTACCTGGTGCGCCCAGGTACGCGGCTCTGGTAGGTCAGCTGCGTCCAGGTGTGCAGCTCCAGTAGATCAGCAGCCGTGCATGTGCGCAACCAACAAGATACCGGTAATTTTGCCTTGGTTTTTTGCTTCTCTGCATGCACAGAAGCCGAGAAATAGGCAGAAATTGTCCAAATCACGTGAGTGCGACCATTCTCATGTGTGAGATTTGGCTGATTTCCATCGCTTTTTTGCTTCTGCGCATGTGTGGATGTGGGAGCAAAAAACTGGCAAAAATCTCAAAAATCCATACGAGGATATTCACATGTATGAGATTTCATTGATTTTCACCTATTTTTTGCTTCCGTGCATGCACGGAAGCAAAAAAAAGGTGAAAATCACCCAAATCTCACGTGCACAAGGACATTTGTGTGAGATTTCGGTTGATGTGCATGTTCAGCACCAGAGTCTTGTGCGAGCGTGAACACCATACTTGTGTGTGCATGCATGGAGCACACTGTGAGTGCCAGCAGCTGGCAGCACATGACTGGTCTAAAGTTAAAGTTTTGGGGGTTTGGGGAAGAAACAACAGAGTTAGGTAGTACATTCCAGGAACTGATCACTCTATTATTGACGTCATATTTTCTGCAATCAAATTTGGAGCAGTTTACATTGAGTTTGAATCTATTATGGCACTTGTATTATTGTGGTTGAAGGTAAAGTATTCAATGACAGGTAGGGCATTGCAGTAGGTGATTTTATGAACTAAATTTAAATCATAATGAAGGCAACATAGATCTAAGCTATTTAAGTCCAAAATTTCAAGTCTGGTATAATACGGTATTCTGTTGCACACAGAGGAGTGGAGGACACTTCTTGTGAAATATTTCTGGACTTTCTCGATTGTATTAATATCCAAAATGCAGTGAGGATTGTATACAGGTGAGTTGTATTCAAGAATTGGTCTAGAAAATGTTTTGTTAGCAGTATAATATTGCCTAATATTTAGATAAACTTCTCTTAGTGCCTTTTTGGCAATGTTGTTACAGTGGACACTGGCATTTTGGTCCGTAGATATGAGTACTCTAAGGTCCTTGATAGAATGGGGATCATGGGAGATCGCGGCGGGACGTTTCTGGCAGGGCTCTGCCAGGCGATCCCTTCTACCCCCTCCGAAGGTCGCATTTGCGATCGGATCGGGCCCGGATGGCCCGATCCATGAACAGGGGGCTCTCCTCTGCCCGAGGACCCTTCGCCAGGACTCCGGAGGCAGCGGTTCGCCCCGCAGCTTCGGAGACGGGAGAACCGCTCCTCTTCGCTTAAGAGGACCGGCCAGCGCTTTCTCCCCTCACCCAGCGGGAAGAAGAAAAACCTAAGAACTGAAAGTACAAAATTTCTTGCTTGAAAAAGAATACCAGACAAAGGACCTAAGGTAAAAAATCTCCACTGTGTTTCGTGTTCAAAAGAGAAGATCGTGAAAGTTTTAAGTAAAAGTCTTTTTTTCTTCAGGGCGAAAGTGAAAGTTTTTCCCTGTTTGAATTCATCCGCAAACAACAGCCGGATCTAACTTTTATTTACTTTTACTTTTCCATCTTGAACGTGAACTTTGGAACCTATAAAATAATTTCTTGACTTCATGGTTTAATAAAATAGCCTAAATTTGACATGACTGTTTAGAAAATTTTAACTGCTAAAGGAAATTACTAGTGATGATTAGAATTGGTTTTTGATAGACTGTCAAAATCATAATGTTCTGGGCTTAAATTTTGAAGCGGAGGAACACAGCCTTGCTGCCTTTTTTTTTTTCTCTTTCTTGTTGCTCTTTTTCACAACATGAAATAATTTTAATAACTGTGAATTAAATGGAATCTAGAAGAGATTGAAATCACTTCTTTTTTGGATTACTTACTATTGGATTAACCTATTTGGATTACTTGCTGAGTCTTTTTGGATTATTTGCTGACTCCTTTTGGATTATCTGCTGAGAATTCTTTTGTTCAACATCTGCCTTGCTGCATAGAAATTAACTTGACTCCATTTTGGGATTTGTTTCTTTGTTCCTGCCTTGAACTTGGAAAATAAACTGACTTCACTTTGAATATAAGCAAGCTTTTGATTTGTCTTACTCTTTGAACCTTGAACTGAAACCAAATACAACTTCACCCTCTGAGACTTGGATCTTCATTCTTACTTTCCAGTAAAATTACAGGTTCCATAAGAAGAACTTAAGTATATTAAGCATATAATATTGCTATTGTGTCTTTGCATAATTATTTTTTTTTCCTGACTTTCCTTTGATTCTTTTATTAATTCCTTGTGTATTCTTATTATTAGAAGAAGTTTAGTTTGAACTATATGCATTGTTAATAACCCTTGGGTTCCTGCTTTATTTTAAATAGCTGAATTCAAATATTACCTCCCTTTTTCTTTTCCCCTTTGAACAATTCTCTTCACTTTTCATTAATAATTAACTTTTTTTTTCCTTTCTCCCCTTTCTTTCCTCCTCCCAAAGCTTCCCCTCCAATCTTTTTTCTTTTGTTTTTCTATATATAGCTGATATTTCTTTTTTTCTTTTATCTTTTGTCTACCTCTTATTTGCTAAGGTTAATACCTGTTCTCTCTTTTTGGAGCATTTAATAATAATATTTTTTTTCCTTTTGAATTCTGTTATTAATTGAATTGGTATTGAATTGGTATAGTTATATTTTAAGGGAACTTCATTGAACAGATTTGGAATTACATTGAACAGATTTGGAATTTATAGCAATTTTTTTCCTTTTCACTATATATAAATTGAAACCAATTTCAAACTTGAAATAGTGGATTCTAATTTGATAATGTCCCATACTTCAACCCTTGTTAAAACAGCAAAAAAACAAACTACACCAACTACCCTCTCTCCACAAGTCTCACCGCATTCTTCCCCTTTACACCAGGTGATAACCATGTCCACCAAAGATAAAGACAAAGACAAAACAATGCAGTCCAACCTTGCAAATATACATGAGACTTTAAATACTTTGAAGGACTTCATGGTTAAATCACAAGAAGATGCCACTCAACAAAGAGAGGCCATAAAGGAGGAGGCAACACAACAAAGAGAAGCCATAAAGGAGGAGGCAACACAACAAAGAGAAGCCATAAAAGCCGACTTGGCAGAATTCAAAGTGGAGATGGCCCAAATGAAAGCTGACATGGGTGAGATGAAAGACCAGATAAAGCAGATCCAACAAACACTCCAAGAAAGTGATGACCGAGTTAAAAAAGTTGAAGAGCAATCTGATAAAAATGAGAAAAGAATGGACTACCTTGAAGGGAGAGCTGATGAAAGATACAGAAGATATGATGAATCAATCATCCAGCTGGAGATGCAACGAGCTTCGTACGGACTTCGATTTCAGAATATAAAAGAGGAAAAAGATGAAGATTTAAAAATGACTATGGCGGAGATTATTGGAGGCATACTCCAAGAGGATCCTGCTGCTCTACTGAGAGAAATCGATGAAGTATACCGAATCTCGAATAGCTATATCCGTCGACACAACCTCCCAAGAGAGATACATATTAAGTTCACAAGAAAAGCATTGCGAGATGAGATACTTCACCACTCAAGAAATTCCCAGCCTCAACGACAGGGAGT
This sequence comes from Erythrolamprus reginae, assembly GCF_031021105.1. Lineage (NCBI taxonomy): Eukaryota > Metazoa > Chordata > Lepidosauria > Squamata > Dipsadidae > Erythrolamprus > Erythrolamprus reginae. The sequence goes on along the minus strand of NC_091963.1, from coordinate 89,733,350 downwards.
AGACATAAAGATACTAAAACAAGTTCCAAGAAGTGTCAGAGAAAACAGAAGAGATTATCACTTTTTAACCAAAATCTTGATCAAAGAAAACATCACTTACCGTTGGCTTATTCCACAAGGACTTTCTCTGACATGGCGTTCTACAAGGTACAAACTGGAAAACGTAGAACAAGCCATGTACTTTCTTGAACAGAGTGGCATTGGCCACTCCGACTATGCAAGTAAGCAACAAGTGCTCCAACTACAACCAGCTCAACAACAATCAGGGGAAAAATTACCAACTCAGCAAGAAGAAGATTTGGGAGCCACCGCTCAAGTAATAGAGCAGGACCAAGGCCCTAGAAGAGTTCAACCTCAGCGAGAAACCAAAAAACCCATTAAATGACAACAAATAAAGACTTAAAAAATTTTTCCGTAAATGTTAATGGACTTAACGAACCAAGAAAAAGGAAGCAAATTTTTTCTAAAATTAGAAATCAAAATGTTCAGATTGCAATATTACAAGAAGTTCATATTAAAAAAGATAACCAAAAATTACTCTTGAATCCCAAAATTGGAAAAATGTATGCTGCATTAGCAGACAAAAAAAAAAGAGGTGTAGTGATGTATGTTAAGAATTCTATAAATTCCAAACAAATATATAAGGATAAAGAGGGTAGGATACTGATTGTACAAGTTGATATCGAACCTAGACCTCTAGTGGTTGTTTCTATTTATGCTCCCAATGAAGACCAAATGACATTCTATAAAAATTTACATCAAATAATAATAGACCTAGCTATTGACAATGTATTGATAATAGGTGACTTCAATGCTATTACGAATAGACAATTAGACCATTCAGGAGGGGGAGGCAACCAAAAAAGGGAAAAAGGGAAAAAAACAAGAAGGAATTTGCTACCTAGTACTTTCCAAAAAATGAAAGCGGAATTATTACTAAGTGATATTTGGAGGGAAAGACATCCCCACAAAAGGCAATTTACCTTCTACTCCAACCCTCACAAAATTTGGACGAGAATTGACATGATATGGGCGCCAAAAATGGTGGCAGAACAAATAAGAGAGGTCGAGATAGATGTTAATACATGGGCTGATCACAACCCAATAGTGGTCTATATGACGATGAATAATAAACAGAACAACTGGCGGATGAATAGATATATATTAAATGATAAGATATATAAGGATTGGATTGAGAAGGAATTAAAAATATTTCTTGAAATTAATAAAACATCAGACACTACTCCACAGAATTTATGGGACACAGTTAAAGCGTATATAAGAGGCTTAACAATATCTTATACAGCAAAACATAATAAGGAAAAGAAATTAGAGTACTCACAATTAACAAATGAACTAAAACAATTAGAATCCTTATCGCAGCAACACATTAAGAACAGAGATTTAAAGACAGAAATAAATGTAATTAAACATAAAATTAGAGTTATAGAACAAAACCAACTAACTGAAAAGATCAAAAGAGCAAAGCAACAATATTTTGAACATGCAAATAAACCCGGCAGATGGTTAGCGTATAAACTTAGAAAACAGAGTCAATCAAAATTAATCCAAAAATTAGAAGACAAAGACGGTATAATAAAATATGATACAGAAGGTAAGGCAGACATTGTATATAATTTTTATAAAGAGTTATATGCTAAAGATCATGTTATTGAAGATGAAGTTTTTAACTATTTAAAAGCTTCAAATTTACCACAAATAACAGAAGACCAACAGGCCACCATGGATGGACCAATAACAATGGAGGAACTTCTAACAACAATTAAAAAACAGAAAAGTAATAAGGCCACAGGCCCAGATGCCATACCTGCAGAATGGTACAAGATAGATAACGAAACAATAAGAAATAATATGTTAGAAACCTTTAATTCATGTAGACTTGAGGGAAAAATCCCCAAATCTTGGTCAGAATCACTGACAACTTTAATACATAAACAGGGTACAGAACCCGAAAAAATTAAAAACTATAGGCCTATATCATTATTAAATGTAGACTATAAGATTTTTATTGCCATTTATGCAGAGAGACTTAAAAGAGTTATAAATGGAATAATACACCAAGACCAAAATGGGTTTCTTCCAGGGAGACAAATTAAAAATAATCTTAGAACTGTAATAAATATATTAGAGTACTATGAACAACACTCAGATAAGATGGCATCTCTAATGTTTCTAGATGCTCAAAAGGCCTTCGATAACGTTAATTGGATATTTATAAAAATGCAATTAAACAAAATGAGATTTGGCCCAAAATTTGTTAATCTAATAGATACCATATATTCAAAGCAAACAACGAATATAATATTGAATAACAGTCAATTACCAACACTTGATATAAACAAGGGAGTTCGCCAAGGATGTCCTATATCACCATTGTTATTTATTATGACTCTTGAAACTTTATTAATTAAAATAAGAGCGGACCCTAAAATAAAAGGTTTAACCGTAGGAAATGAAACCTATAAACTCCAGGCCTTTGCAGATGATCTAATGTTCATAATTGAAGAACCGACAACAACAGTTCCTACTTTACTACAAACCATTGAACAATACGGAAACGTAGCAGGTTTAAAGATAAATAAAACCAAAACACATTTCTTGACCAAAAATATGAATAAAACACAAGAAACTAAATTAGAAAGTATTTCTGGAATAAAGACTGTAAAAAAAGTAAAATACTTAGGAATAAATTTAACAGCGAAAACAATAACATTAAAAAATGATAATTATATAAAATTACTAGCAGAAATTAAAAAAGATTTAGCAATGTGGAATAATTTGAAAATATCTTTTTTAGGAAGAATTGCAACAATTAAGATGAATATTTTACCCAAGGTTTTATTTCTTTTTCAGGTAATACCAATAAACCCAGGGGGAATTTTCTTAAAAACTCTAACAAACCTAGTTAAAAAATTTATATGGCAAGGGAAAAAAGCAAGGATAAAAATGAATTGCTTAGAAGATATTAAAGAAAGAGGAGGATTTGGTCTTCCAAATTGGAAACTATACTATCAGGCCGCCGCACTAACATGGCTCAGAGATTGGATAATCTTAGATAACAAAAGAACACTTAACCTAGAAGGACACGATTTAATGCTTGGATGGCATGCATTTTTATGGTATGATAAGGACAAAAACCATTCATACTTTAAAAGGCATACATTAAGGAAATATTTATTAGAAGTATGGAAAGACATAAAGAAAAATCATTTTTTAAGTATCCCAGAATGGCTAGCTCCTTTAGAAGCAATAACACATCCAAAGTCTATAAAGGACAAGAAAATAACTCATAGATATAAAGAATTATTAAATGATCAGATGAAGCTTAAATCTAGAATTGAACTACAAGAAGAAGGGATAATAATAGACTGGTGGCACTACGCCCAGATCCGATCTAGATATCAGAAGGATAAAACTCTTTACATTTTTGATAAAAGCAAGAATCCTTTAACTACTTTAATTACCACTAATTCAACAAAAACGATAGGGAAAATATATAAATTACTTATCGCTTATAAAAATATAGAGTTGACTTTAAAAGATACTATGATAAGATGGTGTAGAAATATTGGTAAGGAAATAGATATAGATACATGGGAGAAAGTGTGGATTAATAATTGGAAAATGACTAAATCAGTTTCATTAAAAGAAAATCAAATCAAAATGTTTTATAGATGGCATCTCCCACCAAATAGGATAGCAAAAATGTTTCCCAAAACATCCCCAATATGCTGGAAATGTAAGAAGGATATAGGAACTTATTATCATCAATGGTGGACATGTGGTAAAGCAAAAACATATTGGAAGATGATTGAAAAAATATTAAAAGAAATAATAAAGCAAGATATAGATAATACCCCGGAATTTTACCTACTAGGTGTTACAAATCAGACCTATAAGAAAGAAACTCTTTATTTAATTATACACATATTAACCGCGGCTAGAATAATATATGCGCAAAATTGGAAAGGGGAGGAAATCCCCAAGGAAGAAGAGGTTATAGCCAAAATATTAGATTGCGCTGAAATGGACATGATGACAAGAAGATTAAACGATCAAGAGGATACTAAATTTTACGAAACATTGAACAATGTTTATAAATGGATAGATAAGAAAAAATAAGACACATAGATTGATTTTTAGTTGTTGTTTCTTTGTGTTTGTTTTTACCTAGGTGATAACAATATTAATACTAGTTTAAAAGTACTTTTTGATGATTATGACATAGTAGTGTATGTACAAGTATAAGTAACATACTAAGATCTTTGATGTATAATAGCTGAAATTAGCTTAATTGTTTGGATTGATGGTTTGATATTATTTTATTATAGTAATTAGGATTATACTAAAGGTATTTTTTTGGTAATTATGTTATACTACATCTACATTGAAATTATGTATTCTTTTTCTACATTTGAATGTATACTTTCATAAGAAGCGGGGGAAATACACCCCCACTTTATGTTTATTGTTTGTATGTATTTGTTTGTTTTTATGAAAATTAATAAAAAAAATTTTAAAAAAAAATGAAGAAAAAATAAAAAATATATTTAAATAGAATGGGGATCATCTACAAGATCATGTCCTCCAAGCTTGTATTTTGTGTTCTAATTCTTTTTGCCTATACTGTATGTAAGACAGAGCATTTGTTGATTGAGTTTTGAAGTTGCCATTTGTCTGACCATTCTGATACATAGTCAAGGTCTTTTTGAAAAGCAACAGTGTTATCAGTAGTGTTGAATTGTCAGGAAAGAGAACACAGTTGCCTATAATATGATCAGAAAGGATATTTATGTAAAGTATGCTGCCTTGAGCGACACTGTTGACAGGAGCAGGATTTGATAGGGCATTCCCTATTTTAACTAGTTGTTGTCTAGTTTATCCTATCATGAAGGGGACCAGAGATGCCATAAGATTTTACTTGCTGAAGTAGTTTGTCATGTATTTCTGAATCAAAAGCTTTACAAAAGTCTATGTAAATTGTGTCTACTATTTTTATTAATGTTTGAAGTCTTTTGGCTCCAGCTTAAATCTACTACATCCATGCGCAGAAGCCCCCCCCCCCCAGAAAACTCTCTTGCACGCAGAAGCCGAATCCTGCGCTAGGCGCACGCATGCTCCCATGCTCCTGCCCTGTTCTAGTAGCGCTGGGAATTGTGGCCTGCCGCTGCCTACGTGGGACTCGTCTAAAGTATTGGATTCATTAGCTAGTGATTGTTCGAACCCACAGACACTGCTTCCCTTTGTCACCTCACCTATACAATAGTATTCCTTGTGGCAATTATTTCAGCCCATTGGACCTTTGAACTGGCAGCCCTGTCAGTAGGAAGAGACCTCTGTGTCTTTCACCCAGACAGGGTTGTTCTTAGATTAGATCCCACTTTCACACTTACAGTAAATTTCAATTTCTATAGGGCTCCAGTGGTCATTCTATTGTACCTTGTGTCTTTCGCTCACTGTCTTCTGATTTGGAGTGACAATGGCAGACACTTTATATACATCCAGCATTGAACATTTATGTGACCTGGACCTTTGACTCTTGTCACTCAGAAGCATGTTTTGTTTCTTTTCAGTCTGCCTCCCTTGGAAAAATGGTGTCTTCTATGGTGGGGCGAAGGATTCATGTAGTGATCTCCCTGAGTTCTGACCTGCTTGTTTTACCTCAGCCAAGAGGAGTCACCACCCATTCGATGCATAGCATAGCTACCACTACTATTTGGTCTGTCCAAGCGTTGATCGAGGTGATTTGCATGGTGGTCACCTGGGCATCGCCCGTGCCCTTTGTCCACCACCATAAGATTTTTTTCCCTCATACTTTTTTATATATTTTTTCTGTAGTAATACAATAAAAAACAATAGTTTCCAATATAAAATCAAGCTTATTCTAAAACATATACATTTTTTTTCATTTTACTTTGTAACTATTCAATGGAGGCTCTTATATCTCTTTCTTTCACAAAAGGATTGTAGAAACACATAATATCTTATATATTTAAGAACTTCTTCAAATACAGCTTTTTTCCATCTAATATTGAAACATTACAATAACCTTTACATTAATCGCTGGTCATCAAATTCACATCTTATTGGATTCTTACAAGTCTATTGAACTAATTGTTCTAAGAAACAATTTTCTTATAACTATCAAAGCAAAGTATATTATATATAAAATAATTCTTCATATTGCAACAAAAAATCTAAAAAACCATAATCCTATATGTCTAATAAAGTAACTATTCCAATAACAAAGTATATTGTAATATATAATAATAAAATAGATTATATTTTAAATAATATTTAAAATATAAATTTATATAAGTTTGATTCCTTTGTCACAGGCATGATGGTCTTTGGTCACTGGCTCTTGTTACAAGCAACTGTGGGCCAAGGTGGTCCTAGCCAGCCTTAATTGACCCTCCCTAAATGGGATGCTTTAGCATGTCCCATCCTTGGAGACTAACTCCTCCTACCATGGAGAACGGGCTTGTTATATTTACCTGCACACCCATTCTCATGTAGGAGAATTAGCCTCCAAGTCCAGCCCTTGCTTGAGATTGGGCTGTCTGTGAGCTTGTTTATATATTATCATTCATTTCTTATTGTGAGTATTGGTTCTGCTTATTGCATAAAATGTAAAATTCATTTATTATCATGTGTATTGGTTCTGGAAATTACATAGACTCGGGGCAGCTAACAGCAATAATAAGACAGCATATAATAATAATCCAATACTAAAAACAATTAAAAACCCATTATTATAAAAACCACACATACATACAGACATACCATGCATAAAATTGTAAAGGCCTAGGGGGAAAGAGTATCTCAATTCCCCCATGCCTGGCATTAGAGGTGGTTTTTAAGTAGCTTACGAAAGGCAAGGAGGGTGGGGGCAATTCTAATCTCTGGGGGGAGTTGGTTCCAGAGGGTCGGGGCCGCCACAGAGAAGGCTCTTCCCCTGGGTCCCACCAAGCGGCATTGTTTAGTTGACGGGACCCACTCTGTGGGACCTAACTGGTCGCTGGGATTCGTGCAGCTGAAGGCGGTCCCTGAGATAATCTGGTGTGGTGCTATGAAGGGCTTTATAGGTCATAACCAACACTTTGAGTTGTGACCGGAAACTGATCGGGAACCAATGCGGACTGCGGAGTGTTGGTATAACATGGGCATATTTGGGAAAGCCCATGATTGCTCTCGCAGCTGCATTCTGCACGATCTGAAGTTTCCGAACACTTTTCAAAGGTAGCCCCATGTAGAGAGCATTACAGTAGTCGAGCCTCGAGGTGATGAGGGCATGAGTGACTGTGAGCAGTGAATCCTGGTCCAAATAGGGTCGCAACTAGTGCACCAGGCGAACCTGGGCAAATGCCCCCCTCGCCAAAGCTGAAAGATGTTTCTCTAATGTGAGTTGTGGATCTAGCAGGACGCCCAAGTTGCGAACCCTCTCTGAGGGGGTCAATGATTCTCCCCACAGGGTAATGGATTGACAGATGGAATTGTCCTTGGGAGGCAAGACCCACAGCCACTCCGACTTGTCTGGGTTGAGTTTGAGTTTGTTGACAACCATCCAAGCCCCAAAAGCCTCCAGGCATGGTCACATCACTTCCACTGCTTCGTTGACTGGACATGGGGTGGAGATGTATAACTGGGTATCATCGGCACATTGATGAAACCTCACCCCATGCCCTTGGATGATCTCACCCAGCGGTTTCATGTAGATATTAAATAGCAGGGGGGAGAGGACCAACCCCTGAGGCACCCCACAAGGGAGAGACCTAGAGGTCGACCTCTGATCCCCCACTAACATCGACTGCGACCGAACGGAGAGGTAGGAGGAGAACTACTGAAGTGCCTCCCACTCCCATGAGTGGATACCATGGTCAATGGTATCGAAAGCCGCTGAGAGGTCAAGAAGCACTAGGACAGAGGACAAGCCCCTGTCCTAGGCCCGCCAGAGATCATCCATCAGTGTGACCAAAGCAGTTTCCGTGCTGTAGCCGGGCCTGAATCCAGACTGCTGATAATCGGCTTCTTCCAAGGACCGCTGGAGATGAAGCGCCACCACTTTCTCAACAGCCTTCCCCATAAAGGGAAGTTTGGAGACTCGATGGTAGTTATTGAGCACGGCCTGGTCCAGGGAAGGCTTTTGAGGAGGGGGGCGCACAAGTGCCTCCTTCTAAGGAGCCGGAAAGGACAACCTCCCCAAGGAGGCGTTGACAATCTCCTGGACCCAGCTCCGTGTCACCTCTTGATTGGCCGAAACCAACCAAGAGACAAAAGTATCCTCTTCTCTCCTAAGCACATTATCCATCCTGCAAATTGGTTCTCCTTGATTTCAGAATATTTGGGTGGTGGAGCTAGCAAATGCAAGCTACCAATAGAAGAAAGCACTCTTCCAAAAAAAAAAGATGAATTGCCTATTTATAATTAAAGATGATTAATGGACAGTATTATTTTTATATTTTTCTAATGAACATCTTACTAATAGAAAATAGAAATATACTTGGCCATTTTTTTTTTCAGAAAGAGAAAATATTTTCAATGAAATAGATAACAGCTATACAATAGGGAGATTATTTTACCGACACCCACACCCAGTTAATTGCAAATTGAGGCAATGGGCTGCTAAGAATAATGGAAAGTATTGAACAGAAAGGAAGGAGTGAGGAGCTTGTGTTTGTATGTGACAGAAATTTCTCTATATAAGAATTGTGAGGGGATACAGATCAGTCAATGTTTAAATAGAGGCAATCTATTATGCCAGCAAGTAATTTAAATTATTCATTAAGTTGAGTCCTTAATTATTTATTTTGGGGCTACTCCTTCCTTTTATTCAAAGGTAGATTCTGGGGAAGGTATGTGTATCAAGAGCAATTATAGTGAACTGATGAGGATATAATGATTTAATCACCCCAAATCCACCAGCAATCATTTATTAGTTAGGACATTTGATAAAATTGTGTTTCTATTTGCAGTGGCACTTAACTGAAGATACCATCATCATGTTTCCTTCTCCACAAGAAATATCCCTAGTATTTATCATCCCCAAGTATGATAAATATGAAATCAGGAAAGATTCCTTTTCAGTGTAACTGGTGTTTTTGTCTCTGTGTCTTTAAGTCTTCCTTTGGAAATCAGGCAAATACAAGCTACCAATAGAAGATAGCACTCTTCCAAAAAAAGAGAGACAAAATATATACCGTATATACTCAAGTATAAGTTGAGTTTTTCAGCCCAGAAAATGGACTGGGAAAATGGGCCTCGACTTATACTCGAGTCACTGACAGCGGTAGGCCGCTGCAATGTCCCGAGCACCGTCAGGGAGTCCCATTTAGAGCAGTGGGCGGCCGCGGGAGACCGGAAAGAATTGGCGGCTCAGGCGAGCGAGCAGTGTAGGGGCTGGGCCTTTAAAGCTCCTGAAAGGCAGGTGTTCCCGAAGCGCTCTTGCGTAAGTGGCCGCGGGAGACACAGAGTAGGTGCTGACTCTCCCTGCTGCAGGAATGGCAGGCGCTCCCAAAGCACACAGGGAAGTGGCTGTGGGGAGGCGTGGGGCAGTTGCCGCCTCTCCTGAAGCGATGTACCAGAGCGGTCTCTGGGAAGCATCTGAGGGAAGGCGGGACAGTTGCTATCTCTCTGGAGCTGAAGGAAAGGTAGACAATTGCAGCCGCTTCCCCGTGCTTCAGGTGCGCCTGCCTTTCCAACAGCGGAGAGAGGTGGCACCTTCCTGAAGTGCTTGGTTAAGCAGCTGGGGGAAGGGCTGGCCAGTTGCCGCCTCTTTCGAGCTGTAGGAGAGGCAGGCGCACCCAAAGCGATGTCCCAAAGCGGTCTCCGGGAAACAGCTGAGGGAAAGGCAGTCATCTGTCCTTCCTTCAGCTCGAAAGACGCGGCAACTGCCTCGCCTTCCCCCAGCCACTTAACCGAGCACTTCAGGAAGGTGCCGCCTCTCTTCACTGTAGGAAAGAAAATCATGACCTGATGGTGATGGGGGTTCCAAGCAGGCAATAACTGCCAAAAGAAGGTGATTATGTCCATGGAGGCACCTCCCTCGCCCCCCCTGGGATTCCTTGCTGGCTGGGTGGAAAAGCAGTGAGCCATTCCCTCCCGAAATTCCCTTCCCTCACTCACTCGCCTTTATTTTGCTGATTCAGCTGCCTTTTCATACTCCTATTCCCGTGACCAACTCTGCAGACGCCTGCCACTTTCGCCCACACTTTCCTCCTGGTACCTCTCGGGAGTTGCAATCTTTTTGAGAAGGCGGGCTCAGCTGCTCTGCTCGAAGAGACACTACAGCAACCAGAAGGCTAAAGGGAGCGTGACGTAAACCGTGGACACAGCTGAAAGAGACACTGGCAAGCGTCCTGTCAATGGGTATTTCCGTGGTGGGGAGGGGGGAGGGGGGTACGAGGCTGAGTTGTTTTCCTAGAATGAAAAGCACAGGCACTCAAGCCTTCCAGGAAAATTATGGTAGTTCTCTACATCTTTCATTTGGAGACTTAGCCCTGCAACTGAGCAGGGGTGCCCCCCTCCTCTGTCTTAAACTCCCACTTGGCATTTTACTCATTGCCAGTGTCAAGGCATTTTAAGGGTTATTTATGCATTTTATGCTATATGCTGTTGTATTGTTGTCTCATTTTATATCGCTTTTTAGTTGTTGTGATTGTTGTGAGCCACCAAGAGTCCTGTTGGAGTTGGTCGGCAAGGAAGGAGGGAGAGAGGGGGGGAAGAAAGGAAGGAAGGAAGGAGTTATGAAGGAAGGAAGGAAGGAAGGAAGGAAGGAAGGAAGGAAGACAGAAAGAAGAAAAGAAAGATGGTCGGAAGGAAGAGAGGCAAAGAAAGATGGTAGGTAGGAAGGAAAACAGACAAAAAAGGAAAGGAGGGAGGGAAGGGACGGAAGAAGGAAAGAAAAAGGTAGGAAGATAGGCAAACAGAAAAAGAAAGGGGGAGGGAAGAAGGAAGGAAGATAGAAAGGAGAGAGAGACAGAAAGAAAGAAAGAAAGAAAGAAAGAAAGACCTATGACCACAATTGAGCCCAAAATTGTGGTTGTTAAACAAAAGCGTTGTTCAATGAGAATCACCACATTTTACTCAATCCATGACTTTTCCTAGCTCTAACAGTGATGTGCAAGCTAGGGAAGTACTGGTACTTCTGAAGGCATGTGTAATGTTCTAGTTATGGTTAAATGTGTGGCAGAAAGTGGACTCTGAGTTTATTTTTCCTATTACAGTAAGTGAGGTTGAATATATATAATTTTACAAGAGCTCTCTCTCTCTCTGTAAATATACATATACAATTTATATAGTAAATAATGTACGGTATATTTTTGTGTGCCTGTGTGTAATATGTATGTACACATATGGCATACATACATAGAATTAAATAGTATATTTTGGATGTTCAGTAATAGTAAATAGAGAGGGAAATTGTATCTCTTTGAGGCAAGGAGAGGCCAAGTATCCTAACCTTAACCCAAACCAGCAGGAGCAGTGGGGGATTGAGGTAAGTACTTGCATTTTTTTTTTGCCTGTACCTGCCTTGGGGGGACATTTACCTGTTTACCCTCTTTTAAACTTACAGAGCTAGTTTATTGGTTTTCTTTGAAATAAATATTCTTAAACATTTAATCTACTGATGCCTCAATTGATGTAATTTTATTGGTTTTTATTTTTATAAGTTACCGGTAGCCGCTGCAATTTCCACCCTCGACTTATAACGGAGTCAATAAATTTTCCCAGTTTTTGTGGCAAAAGCAGGTGCCTCGACTTATAGTCAGAGAGACTTATACTCGAGTATATACAGTAAACAAATTATTTAAATTACTGTGGGCCAGGGGTTTCTTTGGTTATATGTAACATGCAGCAATTTTTTTAGTAGCTGGAGAATGATAGCCAAGCATTACAATCTGATTGTAATCACAAATATCTGAGTGACCTCATAAAATCAACTCATTATTTGAAAAAGAGGCCACTACACATATGTTGCCATGGTTCTGGGAATTCTATGATGTCAGGAATGATGCTAAACTGATGGCACAGAGGTGGCAATACCCAGCAGTCCCCATATAGAATAACTGCATAGAATCATTTCAACTGTGGGCTACAGCATTCCAAGGCATCCTTCAGTTGGGTAAATGAGCAGGAAGAGATGAGCATCCTGAGATGTATTGCTCCTTCTGTGACCCCAATTTTCCTGTTAGGAATTCTTGTATATTTTGGAAGCTTGGATGGATTTAACCTTCCATTCCCTGCCTCAAACACAACTGGCAAAGGGGATATTAATTTTGACAACCTGCATATTCAGCAGATATTTGATAATTCGATTGAATTTCTTAAGTCATCAATTTTAAATTTATGGAGAAGATCAACTAAATCAAATCCTCATGAATATTTGGATGAAAAGGGATCCCATGAAAATCTTGTAATAACCCTGTATGAATCATCCAATGTCCTACAAGAGGGACTCAAAGAAAAAATGACGGATGAGACTCAAAACTTGGAATTCCAAAAATATGTAACTACTGAAATTTTGGAAGCTTGTACAAACATCAGCTTGACAACTAAATGCTATTTAGAAAGTTTAAAGAACCATCAGAATGTGATACAGAGAGATCATTGGCTTCAAAAACATCCAAGAGAAAAAGGGACAGCTATTAGATTACCAACAAAGAGACAAAAAATAGCAAAAAAACCAGGAAAACTTGCAGAAGATCAAAGAAATCATAATTCAGATACAAGGGCAGAAAAATGGTGGAAGCTTGAAGAGCACCAAGTGCTTCTGGCTATCAAAGCAAAAAGAGTAGAGAACAAAGAAAAAATTCATCAGTTGGAGATAAACAAGGAAGCCTGTCAAGAAAATTCAGAAGATCTAAAGTATATGTGGTGGGTGAAAGTGAATGTCAAAGAAAGAACAAAAGGGAACAAAGAGGTGACTCCCGATTTGAAGATTCAAAAGGAATCATATGAACAAATTTCAGATACTCACAGGTTTAATAGGTGGTCAAAGGTGATTCTTAAAGAAAAAATAATAGAAAACAAAGAGAAAACTCCTGAATTGGAGACTGAAAGGGAAGCATCTCAAGAAATTTTAGAATGTCTGAAGTTTAAAAGCTGGCTTAACAAGATTCTTGAAGAAGAAATAATAGCAAACAAAGAGAAAACTCCTGACTTGGAGATTCAAAAGGAACCATCTAAAGAAATTGCAGAATGTCTAAAGTTTAAGAGTTGGTTGAAGAAGATTCTGAAAGAAAAAATAATAGAAAACAAAGAGAAAATTCCTGACTTGGATATACAAAAGGAAGCATCTCAAGAAATTTCAGAAGGTCTAAAATGTATGAAGTGGCTGAAAGTGACTTTCAAAGATGGAACAAAAGGAAACAAAGAGGAGACTCCTGAATTGGAGATTCAAAAGGAGGCATTTCAAAAAATTTCAGATACTCAGAAGTTTAAGAGGTGGCCAAAAGTGATTCTAAAAGAAACAATAATAGGAAACAAAGAGAAATCTCCTGATTTGGAGATTCAAAAGGAAGCCTCTCAAGAAAATTCAGAAGGTCTGAACTTCATGACATGGCCGAAATTAACTGTCAAAGAAAGAACAAACAGAAACAAAGAGGAGACTCCTGAATTGGAGATTCTCAGATACTTAATTGTCAAATTTATGCGTGTCCTCAAAATAAAGTGCAGGAAACCCATTATCCAGAGGTCTTGTACTAAACTGATCAATACAATGAATTCTATCTTGACAAAATTAATTAGTTCAGCAGAGATGGACAGGTTACTCTCTCCTATTGGGATCTTTTTGCCAAGAAAAAATGGAAGCAATACTCCAACAGCAAGCTCCAGAAAAATGCTGATACCCACTGATGAGGTAAAAGCAACCTAGATAATTAATCATAATAAGTACACTCTTAGGAGTTTTATCAAGACTTGGTTACTTAGGGGAAACCAAGGGGATGAACTTGGTGTAAATTATCGGGGTTTTAAAAAAAAGGATTTACAGAACAACGTTAGAGTCAAATTTTTGTTGCACAGGATGATGATGGGCCATTTTCTCTGGACGGATTTAACAACTTAATTTTTGCTTTTTAATATTGACTCACTAAAGGGTCAAAATGGATTTTAAAATAGGTACCTTTAAAAAATAATAATAATAAATTTGTCAAAAACTTTCTAAACAGTAGGAAACAATGAAAGTTGGATAAATAATAGAAAGATAATAAAAGATAAAACCAGTGCTTGTTTACCTAATTCCTGGCTACTTTAAAAAAATAATTTTTACCCTGATAATTACGGTTTCTCCCATAATTAATTAGTAATTAATCCCATAGCACAGAGATGGCTTCAAAATTTTTAGCAAAGGGTTCTCTGCCCGCTTGCTGGATGGGTGTGGCCATGTTGGGTGTGGCCTAGTCAACCTCCTCTACCATGGTGGTCAGAGGGGCATTTTTGCCTTCCTCGGACTCTGAAGGCTTTCCTTGAACCTCTGGAAGGCAAACATGGCTCCCACTTCTGTTTCCAGTCTTCCCGAACTTCTAGTCAGCCCATTTTTGCACTCCCTGAGCCTCCATGTGGACCCTGCATTTTATCTGCATCCAAAACAGGTCTCCTGGGAACGGCGGGATGGGTGGGGCCAGCCAGATGTGGGATTTGGTGGTTCTCTGAACTGCACAGAATCTAAGCTAGAGGTTCTCCTGAACACCTGCGAACCCTCAGCAGCCCACTCCTGTGACCTAGCAGCAACAATACTTTTCCCATTTATATTTATAGGAGTATGTTTGATCAGTGGTTTATGAAGATTTTGCTAATGTTTTCTAAATTTCTTTTATAAAACATATGAGTCTGCGGAAAGGGGCGGCATAGAAATCTAAATAATAAATAAATAAATAAATAAATAAATAAATGATTTGTACTTTAGTGATTCCAAAGTTGATTTATGAACGTCCATTTTAAAGATTCTGCTGGTGAGGTGGGTTTTTCTCCTTTTCCTGATAAAATCAAATGGGTATTTTGGGGCTTAGAGGGGCTTTGGCATACAGACTTCTGGCTTTTCCGTCTGTCTGGTATTCAGCTGACAAGATAGATGGGGAAAAATTGGCAAGGAAGATAACAAGACTGCATGGAGGGCACAAAAGTTCTGAAACTTGAATTGGTAAGGACCTCTGATATAGCAGAGTATAAATCAATAATAAACTAGGATTCTAAGTTCAAGTTAATAAAACATGATTTAAAACCTATTATGGATTAATACAGCATCTTCAAGAAGTGGAGTTTCGATTGTAGTTGTTGCTAAACTTTTCTATTGTGCTATTGGCTGAGACCTTCAAATTAAGCAACTTCTAGCTTAACATTACCTAGAACTAGGCAGTTACAGAACAGTCCGATATATACTGATGAGTACAAGTTCCCTCTATGTCATTAGTGAGAATAAGAAAATGTTGCAATACATGAAAACCTATCTTTCATTTTGCTTTCTTTGTTTACTCTTGCAGATTGCAAGGCAGAGAATTCCAAAACAAAGGAATGGAATCCTTTCTCCGTTCCTATTGGCTTTTTCTCTGACACTTTTGGTATCGATTATGATTATAGGGCTGATTGTAATAAGGGTAAGCTAAAGTATTTTCCTAAAGATCCTTATATCAATTTATTAACCCCCTATATCTCAAAGCCCAGTAATGAAAAAACAAAAATTTCCAACTTTCAAAATATTGTTTTTGTAAACAGCTAATATTTCCTTAAACACTAACTCGCGGAGATCACATTATTCTAGTAGGATTTAATATTTAACCTCAAAGAACTACAGCAGATGAGACAGTGACATAGGAATATCACAAGATAGAGTGGGACTGGTTTTTGTAAAATTATTTGCGAGGGGGTCAAATATACATAACTAAATGGGTGTATAGAGTTAGATTCATTCTACTCCAAGTCTGATAGGCAACACCGGGCTGGTAGGCTTGATTCGGTCCATAAGACCAAGCTGCTCTGGCCTAGAGGTGGAGTTCTTGCCTCACAATTTATTTATTTTATTTATATATTTGATCTAATTTATATATCTCAAATTCCCAATTTTAGATAAACAATATTCATAAAATAGTATAAAATCACTTTTAAAACCCCTTTTAGCAACCTTCATATCCTTTGCGGCCAGATCTAAAAGGTGTCTCTTTAGCCCAACGGGGTCTATGGAACTGAGGACCCCTGCCACACCTTGCCAGCTAAGCGCCCTTTCCGCCTCTCACCTGCCTGGGGAATAGCAGCCGCTTCCACTATTGCTGCCTGAAGGGAGCTCTCCCCACTGCTGCTGCCTGAAATATGCTGCTTTCCTTCCTGCACAAAGCTTGCTCCCAGATTGCCTGGGGAGCTGCCGCCCCCGTTGCTGCTCTAGTGAGCTGACTAACAGGGAAGGAAGGAAGGAAGGAAGGAAGGAAGGAAGGAAGGAAGGAAGGAGGAAAGACACACAGGCAATAGGATGACTCCCCATGCTTCAGCCAGAGTCAGCAGCAGTATGACCACATGCACACTCATTTGGATTGCTGGGTGACTCGGAAGGAAGGACACTGTTTCCTCTTCCTGCATCCTTGCATTTTCTCTGGTGAAGCTGCCATTTTGATCACTTCTTCTCTGCCAGTTCCAATAGGTGAGAGAAGTATTATAACTACGCTATCTCTCCCTTTGATCTTCCTTGTAAGAAGAATACATATTTGTAAAAAGTATTCTGCTACACTGTTACTGTATTAAATAATATATTGCTACACCAGTTGGTTCAGAATACATTTTTCCTTCTTTTCCACCTCTAAAATCTAGGTGCAGCTTATACTCTGGTACATGTTATGCTCCGAAAAATATGGCATCCCTCACAATTTCACCTCTCTTTTTGACTTAAACAGATCTATTATCGTGATATCTTCACAGGAAAGGGAGGGACCCCTCTGGAAACATGGTAACTCTTTCCTGGAGATCAGTATTGTGTTTCACTTACGTTTGCTACCGCTTTGGGATTGGGAGCGTGCACATGTGCTTTGCATGCATGCACTACTTCTGCACATGCACAGAGCACTTTTGATGACTCCGGGTGCATGGCAGTAGCCCCCTGCCACCGCCATTGGTTCACTCAATCCGGGGTGAACCAATAGCAACCCACCATTGCTAGAGATACTTAGTTATTTGCAATTCTCTGTTTTGAAAATCCTCTTTATGAGAACTAATCTCAAGATTTATTGGCAATGCACCGTGACTTTCATGTTTAAAAAGAAGGTTTTAGTGCACAGGATGCTATATGAAAAAGTTGAAAACACTGAGAACATGACTGACTAATCTGCTTTTGTGCTCCCCGAATTTGTACGTATAGTATTGGCTTCTGTTACATTCCGCAACTGGTGCTATATGTTCCCCTCTCATCTTGGCAACTTTAAACCATTTCAGTGCTGAACAAACTTGAGATTGTCAGGAGGGCATGCATGCTAATGAAGCCCAAAATAAGTAAAGCCCCAAAGAGTTATGTGGTTACCTGCAACATGCACTCTTATCTTTGGAAACCATTGCAGGTGTGTGTTTCAGCATGCCAGGCACTTAAACCTTCTACTGCCTGCACACTGCTTGTACATGCACAGAAGAGTCTTGTGACTCAAAAGGCCTTTTGACTCCATTTTAAGAAATGGAAATAAATATTTCCCGAGTCTACGGAGAGGGGTGGCATACAAATCTAATAAAATAAATAAATAAATAAATAAATAAATAAATAAATAAATAAATCTTTCATTTAAATGATGAGTTTGTGTACTTCTCCACAGAAATGTATGCTATATTTTCTTTGCACATTGCCAAAGCGTCCAGGCTAAGATCTCAATATTTGTCTTTTGGTTTGTTTGTTTAAGGTCACTTCTGGATAGAATGGAGAAAGGAACACTTGAAAAACAGGTATGTAAATGCAGAAGCAATCTCTTGTCTTATTTATTGGAACTGAAAAGCATGGCCCCACATTTCCAAAAGTATTACGGATGTGGCTTAGGAAAGCTTGAATTAAACAACAACAGCAGCAGCAGGAGCACAGCAGCAACAACAACAACCTAGCTAGATATATATGTGGATGGATAATAATCCCCTAATTTTGGGGTTATATAAAACTCAGTGAGGCTTACTTCTGAGTACATAGAGTTCAGGATTGGGTTGCAGTGTTTAACATAGGTTGGCTCTTGATAACTGATTACTAGAACCATCTCTGATACTCTTTGAAAATGTAACTGTTCCTTTTTTAAAATCACTCCTGTTTTAAAATAATCTATACCATCATTCCATTTTGACAGTACTATGGATAATGATGGCAGCTTCCTAGCCGTACCTCCTGAATTTGCCAGTTTTTCCCATTTCTCACCATTTGTTCGGACCCTGTAAGGCAAGCCAATCAGCCATCTTCAGGAACATGAGGCACTCTTATTTTCTACTCACACAGAAGACATTCAGAACCATTCTAGTTTCTCTCTGTAGAATGAGAAGAAGATTGTTTTAATAGCCTATGGTTTTGTGCCCAGCCTGCCCTACCCCTGTGATTTCTGCCATAAATTTCTGACAGTTTCCCAATATCCAAACATATGCTGCAATATTTAGAAAAAAACCAATATTTTCAATCATTTTGATAGATGATAGATCACTTAAACCAGAGTTTTGTCAACCAAATGAATTTATAAAACCCCAACACCACTTCCAAAGTTTGGAATGCTAGGGCTTGGGGAATACTTTTAACTACAGCTACTGATTACTACGTTTACTGACTACTAACATTTATCGGCAGAACTACAAAATATGTTCAACGCTCCTCTACCATAAGAGATAAAACTAGTGTTTGTCTAATTGGACACCTAATTAGGAGTTAACAGTTGCTCTGGTTTGCTAGCTACATATTTTGTCTGCTAGATCAACCATTCCAGGAATTAGAATTTGAGTTATACAAATAATAAGATAATGTTATATGAAAATTGAAATCTCAGACTGAAATTTTATGATCATTTTTAATATCCTTTCCTCATTCTCAGACTTCAGCAGAATCATTTGGAAACCAAAGGTTTAAGGATATGTATCAAGTTATAAATGAAGTAAAGGATGATATGATTAATAAATTACGAGATCAAGAGTCCGCAGAAGAGCCCAGAGAAGAGTCCGCAGAAAAGGAAAACATATTCGCTTGGGCTTGCACAAGGTATTTTTTCTTTTCTTTTCTTTTCTCTTCTCTTTATTTTCCTTTTCTTCCCTTCTCTTTCTTTTTTTCCCTTTGGCACATATTTCAAGAAAAAACCTGGAACATTATGATCATGGTGATCATGATGCATTCAGTCATGTCCAATTCTTCTTGATTCGATGGGCTGAAGCAGAATTACAGAGGGTATAGTCTCATTTTGTGAGTTAGAGGAGTGGATTTTTCCATTACACAATTCTTTGGGCATATTCTTTGGGAGAAACCAAGAGAAGGTCATTTTTAGACTCACCTTGGGCAATATAATGGCCAGGCGACCTTTGGGACAGAGGAATGACAAACCACTTCTGAAATCTTTCTATGTAAATAGCAGGGATAAGTCCAGGCAGATTTCAGAAATCGGCATTAATATGAAGACATTGAAAGATCGCTACATCAATAAATCTGCCTCGAATCTGCCTCAAATACAGCAATGGTACAGATCAAACTAAACAAACACAGAGGTTATAGATGAACAAATGTGGCTTTAACTAGTAAAAGCTTTCAGGCTCAGCATCTGTCTTAGAGAAATGAGAGAGAGACAGACAGACAAAGAAGGGGGGAAAAGAGATAAGGGAGAGAAAGAGATGAGAAAGAGAGAGAGAGAGGGAAAGGCAGAGAGAGAAAGATGAGAGAGACAAACAAAGAGAGGGGGAGAGAGAGAGATGAAGGGAGGAGAGAGACATACAGAGAGGTGGAGCGAGGGGAGAAGAGAATGCCTGAAGAACCCCATCCTGACACTGGGAGTCCAAACACTTCAAGAAGTGATGTGCTAGATTCATATTAGTGATCTGCTGGATTTAAATTATGAATATAGTGGTTCATGAGGTGTGAAAGGTTGGTGACTCCTGCTCTAAGATGCAGGTAACATCTGGGTTTTGCAGAAAAGCCATATCAGGATGCTCAAAAGCAAATAAATGATTTTCTCCCTTTAGACAAAATGTGAAATGCTGGGTCTTTACAAACCCATTCCAACTTGGATTAACTTCTGTTTCTCTTTGTCTTCTAGGGACCTAATGCCACCACCAGCAGCAGTTGAAGCTCCTACTCCTGCTCCTGCTCCTACTCCAGCTTTTACTCCTTCTCCTGTTCCTGCTCCTTCTTGTGTTTCTTCTCCTGTTCCTGCACCTTCTCCTGCTCGTTCACCTGCTCTTTCTCTGGCTCCAAAGCCTGTTAAAAAAGCCAGGTCAAAGAAACTGTGAGTATCTCTAGCATTATATGTATGGGATATTATTTATTTACTTTAAAATATATCCACTAATTCATTGAATTTATGAAAAAGTTGTGGTAACGCTGAGGCTAAAAAGTTGTATTGCAAGCTAGATAACCGCTCATTGCCATAAATTCAAGCCTGGCTGACTTTACTTTCTGTCCTACTGATGTTGGTAAAAAAAAGAATTCCTATTTTGGGGGGCAATATACTAACTTTATAAAGTCAGTATATTGCCCCCAACAATAGGAATTCTCTGCCTAGAGAAAACTGTAAAACACTATAAACCGGTATATAGTGCTATTGATTTTATAAATCTTATTTCTATAAATTGAAACTCATTGCTAGCCATGTTCCCGAAATTTATCTACAGAGAATTTCTCAATCACAGAGTCTTTAAGACATGCGGATATCAACTCCCAGAATTCCCAGCCATGCTTAATATTAACATCTTAAAGTATCTGAGATTCAGGAAAACCAGTCTAAAACTTACTTCTGTTTTAAGAAGTAGAAAACAAATGAGTCATCTCCATTCCCATAATATTAGCCACAGAATATTTGTTTTTAATCTCTGTTCTGTTAAATTGTTTGTTTTTTGTCAGGTCTGAAAAACAGATATCTACTAATGAAACCACTCCAAAGACTAAGTAGTAGAGTCTCTAATGATTGTTCTTTAACATAGGTTTTCTTCCAAGATTCCAAGGCTTCACAAACAGAACAAGTAACTGAAGGTACTTCAAAGAAACGTAAGTAGTTTCAGTGTGCAAGGCAGGAATATTTCTATTTAAGAATTTTTGAAGCAGTTCAGAATGCATTATAGGATATTTATTGTGTAAAATATCTCATAATATAATCATCTTTTTTCATTGTTCAACAGTAGAAATAAAAACAAGGGTGTCCACTATCCCCTTTAATTTTTATAATGTCAATTGAAATTTTATTGAATCAAATTAGAGCGAATCCACAAATACAAGGCACCAACATTAAACATCAAATTTACAAAATGCAGGCATTCGCCGATGACTTAGTTTTTTTTCTAGAAGAGCCAAACAGTTCAATGTTACACCTATTAAAAGAACTGGAAACATATGGTAATGTAGCTGGTCTTAAAATAAATAGGAATAAAACCAAAATACTAACTAAAAACTGCAAACAAGATCGAAATATGATATTAATAGAAAAAACTGGATTTCAAATAGAAAAAAAAATTAAGTACTTAGGAATTTGGTTCGCATCGAGGTATTCATCTTTAAAAGAATTAAATTATACGAAATTATTAAATAAAACTAAAGAAGACTTAGAAAAATAGTCCAATTTGAATTTATCTTTAATGGGAAGGATCAACACCATAAAATCTAATATACTTCCAAGATGGCTTTATCTTTTTCAAACAGCACCAATACAATTAGATAAGAATTTTTTTCAAATATAAACAGAATAATTTCAAAATTCATTTGGCACAACAAAAAACCAAGGATAAACATTAAAGCATTGCAGGACTTAAGAGTGAGAGGAGGTTTTGGCCTCCTGAACTTAGAATTATGCTATCAGGCAGCCAAATTATTATGGATGAAAGAATGGATCGATTTAGAGAATACTAGAATTCTAACGATAGAAGGTTATAATATTAACGAAGGTTGGCATGCACATTTGTCGGAAAGGGAACACATAAAACATTCACATTTCAGACAGCATCAGATTTGGAACACCTTACTGGAACACTGGCGGAAAGTAAGGAAAAAACATTATAGAGAAGTGCCTAGATGGCTATCTACACTGGAAGGCCAAATACATCTGAATATAATAACCCAAAATCAAATAATAACATATGAAGAGCTTTTAGATTCCAAGGAAAACATAAAAACAAGAGAAAAACTCAAAAATGAAGGTATAGAAATAGATTGGTTACCATACTATCAAATACAAAGTAGATACAAAAAAGATTTAATAGAATATGGAATATGCAAAAAACCCAATGAAATAGATAAAATTCTAACAGGTCCAGATAAAAAATGTATTACTAAAATGTATAATTATTTATTAAATTATGAAAATATAGAAGAAATAGTCAAACATAATATGATAGCATGGATGACAAATTTTGGTTACTCAATTCAATTAGATGATTGGGAAAAATTATGGAAAGTAAATTATAAGATGACATTATCTATACCAGCGTTTCCCAACCGGTGTGCCGCGAGACACAAGCAGGTGTGCCGCGAGCTCCCCGCCCGATCTGCCTCCTCTCCTCCGCCGCCGCCCCCTGCCTTGGGGCGCGACTTCTCTCGCGGCGGCTGCGGCTGCAGCTTCAGCTCCTCGGGACGAAAGCGCTCCCAGCCCTCTCTCACAGCCCCCTGGCTGGGAGCGCTTTCGCTGCGAGACAGGGCTTTCTCCATCCGTTTCGGGAATGCCGGCCCCGCCCCTCTCTCGCGCGCGCCGCTCCCCTTTTCTCTCAGCCCTCCCTGGCTTTGCTTCTCAATCCCTCCCTCCTTCCGTCTTTCCTTCCCCTCAGCCATTCTGTCTGGGGGTCTACCGCTCTTCCCTTCCCCGCCTCCCAGGCTTTGCCTTTGCCACCCCCACCCTTTTTTGGTTGACAAGGAGTCCTTTGCTGCATCCCGCAGTTCACACTCGGCTCGAGGCCGCTTTCCCTGGCTGCGCTCGGAACCGACAGGGCGCTGCTCTTTCTCTCTCTCACTCTCTCCCTTGAGGTGGGGGAAGGGAAAAAAAGCAAAAAAACCCTTCTTGCAGCGGGCCCGCGCTCGTCCCTTCAGCAGCGAGGGAGGGAAGTCAGAGGGCGAAGGAGCGAGGGAGCGCTCTTGTCCTCGGTGCCCTCTGCAGTCTGCCTTCCTTCTTCATTGCTGCCGCTGAGGGACGGAGAGAAAGATAGAAAGGAAAGAGGGAGGGAGAGATAGAAAGGAAAGAGGGAGGGAGGAAAGAGGGAGGGAGAGATAGAAAGGAAAGAGGGAGGGAGAGATAGAAAGGAAAGATGGAGGGAGGGAGGAAAGATGGAGGGAGAGATAGAAAGAAAAGAGATAGAAAGGAAAGAGGGAGGGAGGAAAGAGGGAGGGAGTGATAGAAAGAAAAGAGATAGAAAGGAAAGAGGGAGGGAGGAAAGAGGGAGGAAGAGATAGAAAGGAAAGAGGGAGGGAGAGATAGAAAGGAAAGATGGAGGGAGGAAAGAGGGAGGGAGAGATAGAAAGAAAAGAGATAGAAAGGAAAGAGGGAGGGAGGAAAGAGGGAGGGAGAGATAGAAAGGAAAGAGGGAGGGAGAGAGAGAGAGAGAGAAAGAAAGAAAGAGAGACATAGCAAGATAGAGAGAGAAAAGAAAGAAAGAGATAGCAAGAGAGAGAGAAAGAGATAGCAAGAGAGAGAGACAAAGAGATAGCAAGAGAGACAGAGAGAGAGAGAGAGAAAGAAAGAGAGAGAGAGAGAAAGAGACATAGCAAGAGAGACAGAAAGAGAGAGAAAGAGAGAGAATGAAAGAGAGATAGCAAGAGAGGCAGAGAGAGAGCAAGGGAGAGAGAAAGACATAGAGGGAGGGAAGGAGGGAGAGAGAAAGAGAGCAAAAAAGAGAGGAAGAAAGAAAGAAAGAGGGATGGAGAGAGAGAAAGAAGGGAAGGAAGGAAGAGAGAGAAAGAGGGAGGAAGAAATAGAGTGAAATGGAGGAAGAGATATTTTTTTTTGTCCAAACTTTTCTTTAGCCCCCCCGCCCTCCCCGCCCCCCCCGTTCAGTGTTCCCCCGGATTTTGAAAATATGAATAATGTGCCGCAGCTCAAAAAAGGTTGGGAAGCACTGATCTATACCATACAAAGAAAACCTATACAAAATGTTTTACTGATGGCATTATGCCCCAGCATGCTTAGCTAAAATACATCCGAGTATAAGTAATAAATGCTGGAAGTGCAAAACGGCCATAGGAATATATTATCACATCTGGTGGTTATGTCCGGAAGCCAGAAAATATTGGACTAGAACTCAGGGCTGGCTGGAAGAAATATTGGAATATAAATTAGAAACAAAACCAGAAATGTATTTATTAGGAATAATCAGAGGTGAACACAGGAAATAAAACTACTATTTAATAACGCACATACTAACATCAGCAAGATTGGCATTTGCACAAAATTGGAAACAAGAAAAGACACCAAATGAAGAGATGGTGATAAAGAAAATGTTAGACTGTGCTAAATTAAGTAAATTAACATATGAATTGCAGGATAAACAAAGTAAGAACTACTATAGAGTGTGGGAGAAACTGTATAACTGGATAGAAAAAAAAAGCAAGAAAAGGAATTAGTATTAAAGAAATATAATGAAAAAAACAGAATTGTAAAATATTAATTATTATGTATATAGATAAGTATACATGTTTAATGTTGTTTGTATGTTTGTCAATATAAAATAAAAAAAATAAAAATAAATAAAAATAAAAAGTTCTAATAAGAAATAGGAAAAAGAAGGAGATCAGGAATCATATTTTCTAATGCATGTTAAAATATATACTGTTAATGAGGTTTTTATATGGCTTAACAGAATGTGGAAATGTAAATTTAGAAGTCAGTTGCTGCTTTCTGGCAAAGAAGCTCGTATCTTGCAACAGATTTAGCAAAGCAATGGCACTTAGATTTCTATAATACCCTACAGTGCTTTGTGAGGTGTTTATTGTCAGAATAACATCCCCCACAATATGGGAGCAATATTATTAGGGCAATACTGACCTTGAAAGGATGGAAGGATGAGTCAGCTTTGAGCTAATCAGGATGTACAGCAGGGGTGGGTTCTGGTATTCTTCACTGCCAGTTCGTTCGTGGACTCAACATGTCACACGGGAACAGAGGCATATGTACAATGCTAAAAAACCAGTTTCTGCACATGCGCAGAAGCAAACAACAGCTTCGGTAGCTGGATAGAAGCAAAAAAAAAATAGCTTCTACTTGTGCATAAAAGCAAAAACCAAGATCGCAGCGCCAAAGGCACTGCAGAGAGCACCAGTTCAAGGATGTGGCAGGGCTGGTGGCAGGGCTGGTCACTGCTGGTTCCAGTGACCCAGGCCACCAAGTTACTACTGGTTCCACAGAACCAGTCCGAACCAGGAGGAACCTACCTCTGATGTACGGTAAGTCGTAGCTGTGGGCAGAGTTAGCCTGCAATACTGCATCCTACTAACTAGCTGTACTACTCAGGAGAGAAAATACTACAAAGTACAAAATGTACATTTCTGTCGCGATGCTAACTGGTGCAGAAGGTAAGTAGAACCCAACCCTGCCTTTACCCTATCCCTATCATAGTTAGAAAGTGATGATGCCAAACTCAAAGTAGCTGTTGTGAGAAGATTCTATGGGTGGCTACCAGAGTATTGTTGAAGTTGCTTCTCATCCTGTGTTCTGTGTTACAAGCCTCTTAGAACAGCTCCTCTATTATTAAAAAAAACACAGCTCCTAGAATTGTTAATCTTCTCAGGAAGTGATGTGCCGGTGCCTGGAGGCTGTTGGGGCTTGGATGGGTGTCAACAGACTCAAGCTCAACCCGGATAAGACGGAGTGGCTGTGGGTTTTGCCTCCCAAGGACAACTCCATCTGTCCGTCCATTACCCTGGGGGGGGAATTATTGACCCCCTCAGAGAGGGTCCGCAACTTGGGCGTCCTCCTCGATCCACAGCTCACATTAGAACAACATCTCTCAGCTGTGGCGAGGGGGGCGTTTGCCCAGGTTCGCCTGGTGCACCAGTTGCGGCCCTATCTGGACCGGGACTCATTGCTCACAGTCACTCATGCCCTCATCACCTCGAGGTTCGACTACTGTAATGCTCTCTACATGGGGCTACCTTTGAAAAGTGTTCGGAAACTTCAGATCGTGCAAAATGCAGCTGCGAGAGCAGTCATGGGCTTACCTAGGTATGCCCATGTTTCTCCATCACTCCGCAGTCTGCATTGGCTGCCGATCAGTTTCCGGTCACAATTCAAAGTGTTGGTTATGACCTTTAAAGCCCTTCATGGCACTGGACCAGAATATCTCCGAGACCGCCTCCTGCCGCACGAATCCCAGCGACCAATTAGGTCCCATAGAGTGGGCCTTCTCCGGGTCCTGTCAACTAAGCAATGTCGGTTGGCGGGCCCCAGGGGAAGAGCCTTCTCTGTGGCGGCACCGGCCCTCTGGAACCAACTCCCCCCGGAGATTAGAACTGCCCCTACTCTTCCTGCCTTCCGTAAACTTCTTAAAACCCACCTTTGCCGTCAGGCATGGGGGAATTGAAACATCTCCCCCTGGGCACGTTTAATTTATATATGGTATGCTTGTGTGTGTGTCTGTTAGTATATGGGGTTTTTTAAATCTTTAAAATTTTAAATTGTTTGATTACTTATGATTTGTTTTTACATGTTGTGAGCCGCCCCGAGTCTTCGGAGAGGGGCGGCATACAAATCCAAGTAATAAATAAATAATAAATAAATAAATAAATATAAATTGTTCTCTTAATAACCATTTAAACTAGGTTCACTTGAGAAACTTGGTCAAAATGTGGTTGGCTAGTTTATGGCTCCGTGTGCCCACCCAGGAAACTGGGTTAATTCAGTAAATGAGTTCACTTCCCATGAGGTAGTGTATTGCACCAACAAAGCTCTTAGCAAGATAGGTACCAATAGGAAAACTGGTAGGAAAAGCAAACAATGAAACATTGCTGATTCTCTGATTCTTACAAACAACATGTCCATTCTACTTTCTAATATGCATTGTAATACCATCTTTTATTCCTTTTGTATCTACAGAAATTCAGAAGAGGAAGATTAATTATAACCATACTTTGTATACAGATATAAGTTGTTATATATTATATAATAAATATGTTATATATTAAAATGTTGTTTGCCTTGTACCTTTCTTATTATCCTTATGCTGAGGCTTTAAAATGTTTCAGAATAGCTAATCTATCTGGAGCAATTCTTGGGTTGGACTAAGGTTCTTATTCCTCATGGTCCTAGTGACTACCAATAATAAAATCGAAAGGTTTTGTGCTGTCAGCATAAAAAGAGATTAGTTAGCTTGGTTTAAGAAATGTTTCCTTAAGAGATTGCATTAGGGGAAATGTAGTCAGATTGCACTCTGGATAATGTAGCCCGTGACATTTGAGCACATCTGTGTGTTCTTATTAGCCACCAAACCTACTGGGTAATTGTGCAAGTATACCAATGGGTCTTTTGTGTACAAAGGGCAACATGTTACACAGGAGAGATCAGAGTATTCAATCTCCTTTTACACTACACTATGAGATAGATTATACTTCAAAAGAATCCTTCTACATAACCGTAAGTTGTTTTTCTAAAATTTATTTTTATTGATTTTTAACAATTTTTAATATACACACAACATAAAACAGTGCATAGTGAAAAGTGCTCACCACCCTGACACACACACATGGTGGTGGGGTATAATTGTGAGTTGATTGGGAATGCCTGGCAATAAAAGTAATCTGTGATATCTCTTGTTGAGTTTATCTACTGGGAACAGCTCCACTCAGACCAGCACAATCAAAGTAGATTAATTGCCTCCCCGCTCTTACAGTAGCTGCCTTAAAAGTAAGAAGAGAGATTGAAATATCTTCCTCTGGTTCCCAGAGCAGTAAAAGGAAAGATATCAACCCCCACCCCCCACCAGCACCGCTCTTAAAATTAAAGTGAAAAGATTGCTTTAAAGATTAAATGCCTTCATGACAATGCATTGCTAAAGAAGAGAGAATTGCAACTTCCACCAACTTGCCAGGCAATGAACAAACTATTTGCATTTAAAATAAAACGAATTGTCTTCAGAGAAAAAAAAAAAGGGGGGGGGGGAGTCCTGCAAATTTGCATGCAAATGCTGGTTGCCCTGCATGACATCAGCTCCCCCCATACTTTCCAGCATGTACTCTTAAAGGACTCTAATGCAAGGAGATTTGTTTGAAAATGCATGCTTGAATACCTCTTGCAAGGAGATGCTTAAAGATTTTGCTTCAGTGGGAAAGCTGACGACTTCACTCACAAGGGAACTGTTATCTCCCAAAAAGACTTAAACAAAGAGTGAAACTTCTCCCTACCCAAAGTTGTTAAGTTCCCAATTGGCCATAAAACCAGATAACTGCTTTCTCTTCTTGCTACTCAGAACTGTTGCCATGGCAACAAAGGAGAGAAGAGCACCAGGAGTTGAATAACTAAGCCAATTGTCCCTTAATAAATGCTCTGCTTAAGTGTTAAAGTTTTTCCGCAGATAAAATCACTCAGATATGGACTTACCTTGACTTCAATTGGAATGCAGATTTGGTTGACAATGAATCAGTTGAGATGACAGGGGCCCATCCTAGTCCATCTGTTTGGGAGGAGTTTGACCTTGCTAGCAGGGAGGTGACATGGAGCTAGGTCCAGGAGATTACCAACGCTTCAATGAGGGAGGGGTCCTTTCCAGCTCCCTACAAGGAGGCACTTGTGCACCCCTCTTCAAGAAGCCTTCCCTAGATCCAGCTGTATTTAACAACTATTGTCCTGTCTTCAATCTTCCCTTCATGGGGAAGGTTGTTGAGAAGGTGGTGTCGCTCCAATTCCAACAGTCCTTGGATTAAGTCAATTATCTAGGCCCTTAACAGTCAGGATTCAGGCCCAGCTACAGCACAGAATCTGCTTTGGTCACACTGGTGGATGATCTCTGGTGAGCTCGGGATATGGGTTTATACTCTATCCTGGTCCTCCTTGACCTCTCAGCAGCTTTTGATACCATTGACCACGATATCCTTCTGCACCGACTGGTGGGGTTAGGAGTGGGAAGCACCATTTTATGATGGTTCTCCTCCTACCTCTCTGGTCGGTCGCACTCGTTGTTAGCAGGGGGGGGGTCAGAGGTCCCTCCCTTGTGGGGTTCCTCAGGGGTCAGTCTTGTCTCCCCTGTTGTTTAATATTACATGAAACCACTGGGTAAGATCATCCGAGGACACGGGGTGAGTTACCATCAGAATGCTGATGACACTCAGCTATACATCTCTACCCCATGTCCACTCAGTGAAGCAGTGGAAATAATGTGCTGGTGTCTCTAAGCTGTTAGGATCTGGATGGATGCTAACAGATTCAAACTCAACCCCGACAAGACAGAGTAGCTGTGGGTTCTGCCTCCCAAGGACACTTCCATCTGTCCATCCATTACCTTGGGGGGGGACTTCTGACCACCTCAGAGAGAGTCCACAACTTGGGTGTCATCCTTGAATGACTTTGGAACATCATTTGTCGGCTGGGGCGAGCATTGCAGTAGCTGAAGTTTGCCCAGGTTTGCCTGGTGCACCAGTTGCGGTCCTATCTGGACAGGGAGTCTCTACTGATCATCACTCATGCCCTTATCACTTCAAGGTTTGACTACTGCAATGATTTTTACATGAGGCTACCTTTGAAGGGTGTTCGGAAATTACAAATTGTGCAGAATGCAGCTATGCTTCCCAGACATGTTCACATCTCTCCAACACTCTGCGATCTGCACTGGCTGCCAATTGGTTTCTGGGTTTAATTCAAAGTGTTGGTTATGACCCAATTCAAAGAGTTGGTTATGACCATGGGACCAGATTACCTACATGACCGGCTCCTGCCGCATAAATCCCAGTGACCGGTTAGTCAGTCTTCTAGTAGGTCCCATCAACTAGACAATGTTGCTTGGCAGGACCTAGGAGAAGAGCCTGGTCTGTGGGTGCCCTGGCCTCTGGAATCGGCTCCTCCCAGAGATTTGTAGTGCCCCCATCCTTCATGCCTTTCACCTATGCCCCAAGCTTGGAGTCATTAGATTATCCCCCCCCCCCCCCGACCGATGAATGTATAGTGAGCATGTTGAATTGAATGGATATGTATGTACTTTAAATGGTCCTTTAATTTTTTAGATGTAATTCTTAATTTTAATCATTTGGATTTCATTATATATTGTCTTTCTTATATGTTGTAAGCCACCCTGAGTTCTCGGAGAGGGGTGGCATATAAATCCAATAAACCTAAACTTAAATAGTTTAACATTATCGGCAAAGAGAACACAGTTGCTTATAATATTTTTTGTGCATGTAATTTTTTTAAAAAAATTATCCACCCTAACAATCATACAAAATCACATATCTTCAAATTTCAATACAATACAATGTAATATCAATTACCAAATTCTTAATTAAAATTCTTTTTTTTAAAAAAAATAATTTTTATTTACATATATATAAGACAACAACTACAGACGGTACATTTACATAAAGGAAAAGAAAATAACAAGCAAGAGATATATTTAGTAGAGACTGTTGACAGCATCCTCTCTTCGTTTTGTTCTTGAGTTTTCGGCGATGTTTAACCCAGCGATTTAAGTTATTTGTTTGTTGTAATTGGGTTTTTATGTATTTAAATTACTTCCTTGTCATGCAGCACTATAAAGGTGAGTTCTGTTATTTAGCCAAATATAAAATTCTTCCCATATTTGGTAGTATTTCGTTTTTTCTTTTTTTTTTAGCTCCATTGTTAATTTGTCTGCTTCAGTACAATCTAACATTTTTTTTTATTAAATTCCGTTCATTTGGCATGTTTTCATTCTTCCAAAATTGTGCAATAGCTATTCTTGTTGAGGTTATTAAATGTTGTACTAGATAATAATGTTCCTTGTTCATCTGATTTTCAATAATGCCAAGCAAAAATATTTCAGGTTTCATTTCTACTTCAATCTTGGTTATTTCCTTTATCCATTTCTGAAGTTTGTGCCAGATTTCTTTGACTTGTCTGCAGGTCCACCACATATGGAAGTATGAGCCTTGTTTCTCACTACACTTCCAACAGTTAGGCTTGAGGTTAGTGTACATTTTTGCTAGTCTTTCGGGGGGCATATGCCACCTATAAAACATTTTTATTGCATTTTTTTTGTATGCGGTGGATTTTGTGATTTTGTAATTGGTGTGCCATATTTTTTCCCACTGGTCCAATTGTATTGTGTGACCTATATTCTTTGCCCAAGCGATCATATTCCCTTTAACTATTTCTTCTACGTTTTGGTGTTCTTGGAGTATTTTGTAAATGTTTGCAATTGATTTTTTGTGGGGACCTAATAAGATTTTATCTAATGGAGTGTAATTTTTCTGTATTCCATATTTCTTTATATGTACATGGAATCTAGATGATATTTGATAGTAGCACCACCAGTCCACTTTTATCCCTTCTTCATTCAACTGTGTTCGTGTTTTTAATTTTGAATCTTTATCTAATAATTGTGAGTATTTTAATAGTTTTTGTCGGTTTATAGTATTTGGGTAAATTATTGCTTCTATGCTTGAAAACCGTAATGGTATTTTAAAGTAATGTTGCTTTCTAATTAAGTTCCAGTTGTCCATTAGTGACTTCCTTACCAGATGATGCTTAAAATATGAGTGTGTTGTAGATTTGTTATCCCAAATGAAACTGTGCCATCCGGACTGGATATCATGTCCTTCCAAAGCAAGTAGTCTGGTATTTTCAAGTTGTATCCACTCCTTAACCCATGTTAGCGCTGCTGCTCGGTAGTAAAGTTTGAAGTCGGGTAGGCCAAGTCCCCCTTGCTTTGGATTATCTTGTGTCCATTTAAGTCTAATTCTTGGTCTTTTCTTTTGCCATATAAATTTAGATATCAATTTGTCTAGTTTTTTAAAAAAGGTGCCTTCTAATTTAATTGGAATTGTTTGGAAGTAATATAAGAATTTGGGTAATATTGTCATTTTTATTGTGGCAATTCTTCCTAATAATGAGATCGGTAATTTAGTCCATGCATACAATTGTGATTCTGTTTTTTTTAGTAGTGTATCGTAGTTATCTTTTTTTAGTGTTATACATCTAGCTGATAGATTTATTCCTAGATATTTAATTCTTTCTGTAATCTCCAGTTTTAATTTACTAGTCAGAGTTTCTTTGTCTTTTGCTGTCATGTTTTTAACTATAATTTTAGTTTTGGTTTTATTGATTTTTAGTCCTGCTACTTGTCCATAATTGTTTACTTCTTCCAATAATTTTTGGCTCGTTTGTATCGGATTTTCAATGATGAAGGCTATATCATCTGCGAATGCTTGTAACTTAAACTTGTGACCTTTAGTTTTTAAGCCTGTTATATCTACGTTTTTTTCGTATTTGGTTTAACAAAATTTCAGTACATAATATAAAAAGGAGTGGGGATAGTGGGCATCCTTGACGTACTCCTTTATTTATTTGAAATGTGTCAGTTGTCTCTCCATTGATTATGATTCGAGCTGACTGCTTTGAATATATAGTTTGAATTGTTTTAGTAAATTTTTGTCCAAAATTCATTTTTTTCAGTACCTCAAATAGGAATTCCCAATTTAAATTATCGAACGCTTTTTGGGCATCCATAAATATTATTGCCGCTCTTTTTTCTGAGTGAGATTCGTAATATTCTAGAGTGTCCAGCATTATTCTAATGTTGTTTTGAATATGCCTACTAGGTAGGAACCCATTTTGATCTGAATGTATCCATTTGTTTAGTATTGTTTTGAGTCTATCAGCTATTATTGCAGTGAAAATTTTATAGTCCGCATTTAACAACGCTATGGGTCTGTAGCTCGCTATTTTTTCTTTTTCCTTTTTGTCTTTGGGGATTAAGGCTATCAGGGAGTCTGTCCATGAGTTTGGCATTTTCCCTAAATTTAGAACTTCATTGAATACTTCCAGTATTCAGTTCTTTTAGAGTGTCCCCAAATTCTTTATAGTATTCTGCCGGAATTCCATCTGGTCCAGGAGATTTGTTATTTTTTTGTTTACTTATGGCTGTGTCTAATTCTTCCCTGGTTACCTCCTTCCCTAAAAGTTCTCTATCAAAATCTGTTAACTCCTCTATTTCACATTTTGTTAGATAGTTATTTATGTCTTTTTCGTTTATTTCTTCCTTTGGATATAGAGTTTGATAGTAATCCCTGATGATCTTCTTTTTTTCCTTTAGTGTGAATTGTAATATTCCTTTATTGTCTTCTAATTGATGTATATACCTATTTTCTTTCTCTTTTTTAAATTTATATGCCAGCCATTTACCTGTTTTGTTGGCATGTTCAAAATGGTTTTGTTTTGATCTTTCTATTTGTATAGCTATGTCTTCTTGTATAATTAAGTTTATTTTATGTTTAATTTTGTCCTTTTCTTGGTTTAAATTATTATTTTGGGGGTCGTCTTGTAGCTGTGTTTCCAGTTTTTTAATTTGTTCTTGTAGATCTCCTAATTTTTGTTTCTTTTTCTTATTTTCTCTGCTTGTGTAAGCAATTGTTAGGCCCCTTGTGTACGCCTTTGCAGTGTCCCAAATATTTTGGATTGGGGTGTCGTTGTTCCAATTATCTTTCAAAAAATATTTTAATTCTCTGGTCATATATTTTATATATTCTTTCCCTTTTATTATATTTGGATATATGGCCCAACGTTTATTCCCTTTTCCTTCTGTTTTAAATTTTACTACTATGGGGTGATGATCCGCCCATGTGTTTATGCCGAGTCTTCGGAGAGGGGCGGCATACAAATCCAAGTAATAAATAAATAAATAAATAAATAAATAAATATTGATTTCTTCTATTATATTTTCAATTTCATTTGTGGTCCAGAACATATCTAGTCTGGACCATGATTGGTGTGGGGAGGAGTAGTATGTGAATTTGGTCTTATGTTTATTTCTTTCTCTCCATGTATCTTTTAATCTATGTTCTTCCACCAAATCAAAAAAGGCTGACAGCAGGCTTTTCCTGTTACTACATTTGTTATTTCCCCCCCCCCCCGTTTTATAGTCTATTCGAGGATCTACTATCGCGTTGTAATCACCCAATATGCACATGTTGGGGTTTTGCATTCTATTTATTTGATCGTGTAATTTCTTGTAAAAATCTTTTTGATTCGTGTTAGGTGCATAAATAACAATCATTAATATCTCTTTTTGGTCTATGGTAATTTCTAGCATTAGGATTCTCCCTTCCTCATCTAGATATTTTTGTTTGGGGTTTAACCATTCTTTGACAAAAACTACTATGCCTCTCTTTTTGTTCTCTGATGAGGCTGCGAACATTTTTCCAAGTTTCGGTTTTTCTAACAATTTTTCCTCGCATTTTTTAATATGGGTTTCCTGCAGACAAGTTACATCCGCATTTTCATTTAGTAATTTTTTGTAAATTTGTTGAATTGAATGGATATGTATGTACTTTAAATGGTCCTTTAATTTTTTAGATGTAATTCTTAATTTTAATCATTTGGATTTCATTATATATTGTCTTTCTTATATGTTGTAAGCCACCCTGAGTTCTCGGAGAGGGGTGGCATATAAATCCAATAAACCTAAACTTAAATAGTTTAACATTATCGGCAAAGAGAACGCAGTTGCTTATAATATTTTTTGTGCATGTAATTTTTAAAAAAAAATTATCCACCCTAACAATCATACAAAATCACATATCTTCAAATTTCAATACAATACAATGTAATATCAATTACCAAATTCTTAATTAAAATTCTTAATTTATATCTATTTTACTTCGGTATACATTCATTATCATGTGCTACCTCCTATTCTAATTTCAAAGATTGTTTTCTGTTCTGAGTCAAATTCAAAATGCTATTAGCTATCAAAATTTCTATTGGCTATTTGCTTTTTTCTAATACCTCCATGCCAAAGTTCTTTAGTCCATTTCTTGTATTTTTACCTATCTCATTCATGATTTTTGATCCTGCCCTTTAAGGGGGAAAATCCAAATTTACTTCTCTTCAAACAACAAAAAATATCAATTTATATCAGCTATTTCCTGCCTTAAATCTAATTATAACAATAGCAGTACAGAGGGAAAGAAAAAAAATATTATTAAGATTTCAAATTACATTATCTTCTTTCTGTACTTATTCATTATACCATTTATTTCATTTTGCAAATTTCAAATTGAAGAAATAAAATATCTGTTCTGTCTGGGTCACTCCAGAAGCCAATACCAACCCAAAAAGAGAAGCCAGACACACTGGTAAAAGGCAAAGGCAGTTTTATAAAATTCAAGAAAAACACAGGTAACAGAAAATGTCCTTACAAACAGGAAAATGCTGTATCTTCAGATATATTCACGAAGGCCAAAAGTCCATGCAGTAATACAGAATTCTTGCTGCCAAGCCAAGGCTGTAGATAGCAGACCTACACCTCCCATGGATCTTCCAAAGCTGCTTGGCCATAAGCCAGGAACAGAGACACCGAGAAACAAGACAGGATAATGCCACGCCAAGCTGATAACACTCCACATGGCTTCAAGGGCTTGCCTGCCTTTTAAACCCTGCTGATGAGGACCACACCCAAACCCAGCTGTTTCTAATTCAATGATGATAATATTTCTTTAACTGCTCCTTTTGTTGCTCTGAACGTCGCTGTCTCATGTCAATGACAGCTTGTGCGTCATCACCTAATGTCTTCAAGCTACTGGCTGGAGAGAGCCCCCCCCCCCCCGGGGCTCTCATGCTGTTCTCCTTCATCCCATTCCTGATTTTCCTCTCCCCCGTCCGACTGTTCAGCCCCCTCCTCTGCGCTGTCATCCTCCTCCGGGCATGGAGCCAGCAGAGACACAGCTGGTCCCTGAGCAGCCTCAGGCTGAATCACAACAATATCTAACATTTTTTCTATTTATTTTTCACTGTAAGTATCTTCCACTGTCAATCCCACCATAATAACATCCACTAATCTGTTTTGTTTACTGTCATTTCCAGTATAACAATCTTCCCTGATCTATATATTTTCCAGTGTCAAGACCAGTATAATAATATTCCCTAATCCAGCAGTCCCCAAACTACAACCTGCGGGCTGCATGCGGCCCGCTGAGGCCATTTAAAGAAACATAGAAATATAGAAGTCTGACGGCAGAAAAAGACCTCATGATCCAGAGAGAAAGAGAGAGAGAGAAAGAGAGAGAAAGAAAGCAAGAGAGGGAAAGAAAGGAGGAGAGAGAGAGAGAGAAAAGAAGAGGAAGGAGGGAGGGAGG
The DNA here is from genome assembly GCF_031021105.1 of Erythrolamprus reginae. Taxonomy (NCBI): domain Eukaryota; kingdom Metazoa; phylum Chordata; class Lepidosauria; order Squamata; family Dipsadidae; genus Erythrolamprus; species Erythrolamprus reginae. The sequence continues at coordinate 89,696,914 of NC_091963.1, read as the reverse complement.
AGAAATGGAGGGAAAGGGAAGGAAGGAAAGAAGGAAGGAAGAAGAAATGGAGGGAACAAGGAAGGAAGGAAGAATGAAATGAATAGAGGGATGGAGGAAGGAAGGACTTTTTTGCGGGGGGTAAATTTTTAAAGAAATTTCTGTCAACAAACGATACAGTGTATCATCTAATTTTCCATGAATAAAATGTGGTATTTTGTTAGTAACTAATATCAATCATCAAAAAAGGTGCAAAAGGTTTTTTTCTAATGTTGTCATTCAGGTACATACTTTTCTTTTAATTAAATTCCCTCCTTAATGTTCCTTCAAAAATTACATCAATTATATTTCTAACTTATTAACCATTATGCCAAAGTGCTTCCTTCTTTCTTTATACATTTTTATATAAACCAAGAAAACCTTGTATAGCCAATCAGATGTTAACAAAAGAAAATTAAAAACAAAACATAAACATATATGAATTTCAGACTTCTTCCCTTCCTATATATACTACATTCCCATTTTCTTTTTTAATTTAAAATAAGGTATGTGCAGTGTGCATAGGGATTTGTTCATAGTTTTTTTTTTATAATCCAGCCCTCCAACAGTCCAAGGGACAGTGAACTGGCCCTCTGTGTAAAAAGTTTGGGGACCTCTGCCCTAATCTATCTGTTTTTACTGTTGATCCTAGTGTGATAATCTTCCCTAATCTATTTGTTTTCAGTGCCATGCCCAGTGTAATAATCTTTTCTAATCTATGTATCTTCCATTGTCAAACTCTGTGTGATAATATTCCCTAATCTATTTGTTTTCATTGTCATTCCCAGTGTAATAATCTTCCCTAATCTATTTGTTTTCACTGTCATTTCCAGTGTATTAATCTTCCCTATTCTATTTGTTGTCACTGTCATTCTAAGTATAAAAATCTTCCGTAATTTATGTATATTTCACTGTCATACCCAATGTAATAATCTTTCCTAATCTATTTTTCCACTGCCAATTGCAGTGTAATAATCTCCACTAGTCTACTTCTTTTCACTGCCATTCCCAGTGTAAAACTCTTCCCTAATTTATGTAGTATGTAATCGTACCAATCTATTTATTTTCATTGTCATTGTGGCATATTCATACCCTTCCAATTCTATTTTGTTATTTGTTTTTCCTAAAAAGGTCCCAAATAATTCCAAAAATATTAATTATACTCTATATGGTTTATTTTCTCAAAATTAATCCTCCTTAACACAAATTTTGTTCCCAGCTTTTAAATGTTATATTCCAATTGCATATGTCTAAAACAAATTAAAAATTGCTTACATTAATCATAAACTTCGCTTTTGTGACCACGACACTGAAAATTATGCATTTTTACTATAGAAATAGACGATTTTGCATCTTCTCATTTATACAGTCAGACTAAGAACACTATATGTATTGCAAATTTACACAGATGACCAAAAACTATTCAGAAGTGTGCGGTTTTCCGAGATTTATGACTATACTGCAAATCAGTTTCACGAATCAATCCCCAAATGTAGTCACCCATCATGTTTTCGTTATATTGTCCTAGGTAACGGTGTTCAAAGTTCATAATGTCTTGGTGAAAGCACTCGCCTTGCTCCTCTGAATAAGCTCCCATGTTCTCTTTGAACTTATCAAGAGGAGCATCAAGGATATGGAGTTTGAGGGACATCCTACAGCCCATTGCACATAGTTCTTTATCAGAGTCTGAACCAGTTGTACATAGTTTTCATCTTTATGATTGCCTAGGAAGCCACGAACCACTGCGACAAAACTGTTGCAAGTTGCTCTCTCCTTCCTATTCAGCTTCTTGGGAAATTCACTGCACTCTATGATATTCTTGATTTGTGGTCCGACAAAGACACCAGCTTTGATCTTTGCTTCAGACAGCTTAGGGAAAAGATCTTGGAGATAATTGAAAGCTCTCGACTCCTTATCTAGAGCCCTGACAAATTGTTTTATGAGCCCCAACTTGATGTATAGTGGTGACATCAGTACCTTGCATGGGTCCACCAATGGCTCCCACTTTACATTGTTCTTCCCCACCTGTGGTAGTGTGCTTCAGTATCTCGGCTGTCCCAAAGGCAAATAAAGCAAGGATACTTAGTAAAACCACCTTGGAGGCCCATCAGGAATGACACCATTTTGAAATCTCCGATAACTTCCCAGCCGTACTCATCATACTTCAAGGCACCTAGCAACATCTTGACACTGGCGTATTCCTCTTTCAGGTGCACCGAGTAAACTACAGGAAGAGACGGATACTTGTTCCTATTGTGAAGCAACACGGCTTTGAGGCTCTTGCATGAGCTGTCTATGAAGAGGCACTACTCATTCGGGTTACAGGTGATACCTATAGCCTCGAATAGACCAGCCACATTGTTGCAGAAGCACAGTCCATCTTGATGGGTGAAGAAGATGGAAAAAACTTGGTGACACTTCATCTGATCTGTGACTTGGACACTTTCATCTAATAAGTTCCATTGCTTGAGCCTTGACGTCAGAAGCTCAGCGTTGGACTTGGTGAGACCAAGGTCTCTGATCAAATCATTGAGGTCTTTTTGGTTAGGGTAATATGGCTTCCGCTCCTCATCTGCATATGAAGAGAAATCGTGATCTTCAACGTCTTCTTTGGTGTCTGACCTGCTGCTTTCTTTTGAAGGTGGTGTAGCTCTGTCTGGAGGTGTTGGTACAGGAATTTCAGGGCAGTGTGGTAATGGGGCAATAGATGAAGGAATGTCAGGATACGTTACAGGCGGTGTATTTTTGCCAGTGTGACGTTTGGAAGGGTCCACCATGCAGAAGTAGCAATTTGTTGAGTGACCAGTCAGTTCATGCCAAATTCTTGGGATAGCAAAATGCATGGCTCTCTTCTGTTCCCTGTACCAACCTATAAGCAAACAAAATAAATTTTGGATTGAGAATTTGATTTAGGCCTATTTCACACTAATGACTAGCAGTGTTCCCTCTAATTTTCTTTAGGGGTGAGCGGAAAAGTATAGTGTCTAACCGGCAGTCTCTTTGGGACTGGGCAGCATATAAGTATAAATAAAGAAAGAAAGAAAGAGAAAGAAAGAAAGAAAGTGTGGGCGTGCGCTATCACACATGAGCGAGTTCTTGCATCCATAATTCTATCCTTTCGATGTCTCCCTCCCTCTTTCCTCCCTCCCTCTTTCCTCCCTCCCTCTTTCCTTTCTATCTCTCCCTGCCTCTTTCCTTTGTATCTCTCCCTCCCTCTTTCCTTTCTATCTTTCTCTCCCCCTGCCTTTCTCCAAGCCCTTCCTTTTCCCTCTCCCTATCCTACTGGCTACTACCCCCTCTCCCTCCTTTCTATCTCTCCCTCCCTCTTTCCTTTGTATCTCTCCCTCCCTCTTTCCTCCCTCTTTCCTTTGTATCTCTCCCTCCCTTTCCTCCCTCCCTCTTTCCTTTCTATCTCTCCCTCCCTCTTTCCTTTCTATCTCTCCCTCCCTCTTTCCTTTCTATCTCTCCCTCTCTTTTTCCTCCCTCCCTCTTTCCTTTCTATCTCTCCCTCCCTCTTTCCTTTCTATCTCTCCCTCTTTCCTTTCTCCCTCTTTCCTTTCTATCTCTCTCTCCCTCCCTTTCCTCCCTCCCTCTTTCCTTTCTCCCTCTTTCCTTTCTATCTCTCCCTCCCTTTCCTCCCTCCCTCTTTCCTTTCTATCTCTCCCTCTTTCCTCCCTCCCTCTTTCCTTTCTCCCTCTTTCCTTTCTATCTCTCCCTCCCTTTCCTCTCTCCCTCTTTCCTTTCTATCTCTCCCTCCTTCTTTCCTTTCTATCTTTCTCTCCCCATGCCTTTCTCCAAGCCCTTCCTTTTCCCTCTCCCTATCTAACTACCCCCTCTCCCTCCTTTCTATCTCTCCCTCCCCCTTTCTCTCTCTCTCCCTTCCTTCATCTTTCTTTCCCTCTCTCTCTCCATCCCTCTTCCTTTCTCTCTCTTCCTTCCTTCCTTCCTCTCTCTTTTGCTCTTTCTCTCTCCCTCCTTCCCTCCCTCTATGTCTTTCCCTCTCCCTCCTTCCTCCCTCTCTTTCTCTCTCTCTTGCTTTCTTTCCCTCTCTTTCTCTCTTGCTTTCTTTCTCTCTCATTCTCTCTCCCCTCCTTTTTCTTTCTCTCTCTTTCTCTCTCGTTCACCACGCCGGCAACAGAGAGAAAAAGAGAGAGAGAGAGAGACGGAGAGAGAGTGGAGGGCACCATTGTCTTCGCCTCCGCCCGGCTCTGCAGCTAAGAGGCAGTAACCATCAACCCTCTCACCCTCCCAGGCGTCCCCAGCGCTCGGGACTGTGTGGCTTTGCGCCATGAAGAAAAAATGGCTCCAGCAGCAGGGAAAAGTCGGCTGGGCTTCGGGAACGCCTGCCCTGCCTCTACTGCAGCCCCCTTGCTGGAAGTCTGGGAAGAAAGCGCTCCCAGCGAAGGGGCTGCGAGAGGGACGGGGCGGGCATTCCCAAAACGGATGGAGAAAGCCCTCTCTCGAAGCGAAAGCACTCCCAGCCAGGGGGCTGCGAGAGAGGGCTTTCTCCTTCCGTTTTGGGAAAGCCCGCCCCGCCCCTCTCGCAGCCCCTTGGCTGGGAGCGCTTTCGTCCCGAGGAGCTGAAGCCACAGCCGCCATCGCAGCCGCCATCGCAGCCACCGTGAGAGAAGTCGCACCCCAAGGCAGGGGGCGGTGGAGGAGGAGAGGGGGTGGATTGGGCGGGCGGGGGGCAGGGCCAAGAGGCCAGGAGTGCGAGGGGGCCGGAGGCACCATGGAGAGGCAGGGGCGGCCGTGGCTCCCTTCTACTGCCCGCACCTCTCCACCCGCCCCCCCCCACGGGCTGGCAGGGGGATGGGGAGCACGCGACCGAGGAAAAGGGTGCGCGCGGGGAACGGTGATGACTAGTGATATTTACAATATTAACACAGTTAATCTTCTATTTAAGAGAGTAGCATTTATCCACTTACCTTCAAGAGTTTTCTTACAGTGCTCACATGTGAAATGAGGAGCCCATGGTTTGTCTTGGTCATCAACAGGCATGCCGAAGTATGCTTTGTAGGCCTCACACATCTTAGCAGATGCTTCCACAGAGTACTTTCTCGCTCTTGTCTTTATAAACTGGCCACATACATAGTATAATGCGTCTGCTGGATGTATGTAATCTCTTGATGCCATCTAAATTGACTAAGTTGCTGTGTACTGTAAGGAAAAAGGATGTCTCTTCAAACTTGATAAAAATGGTCTTTATTCCATGCAGTATTAAAGTACAAGAGTGTACTGAGGATTCAGCAGAGCAAGATTGATCACCCGTTACCAGAGTAACATACAATATATACATTTACATTCCTAAGCTCCTCCTGTAACGGGTGTGGGGTGAAGTGTGAATACTGTCGTTATCAGAATCTGAATAGATATTGAATTCACACCTGTCTGTCTAGGTCAATTCCCCTTTGTCTGTGATGGCCATTGCCCACTTACTATGCAATCCCAATCAATTAGATCCTGTCTCTCCATCTCTCAGGAAGGGCTATAGTGGCCCTATATAACTGTAGTTATACAATTACCTACAATTCTGTACAGTCCCAGAAAGTTCTAGATAATTCTGGACAGTTCTAGAAACTTCTTGATAGTTCTCACAATTCCAGAAGCTTCCTAAATATCTTGAAATATTGCGAATATCTTTAAAAATAAATCAATTTCAAAATATTGTGCTGACCACAAAAGTAAAGTTTACTGGGAAAATTTTTTTAAAAAAAATTGTACATGGTGAATCATAACTTTGTTATATCCATTTTCTCTTGCTTCCTGCTTCTCTTTTCCATTATCATTCCCATTATAGTAATCCTATAATTCAAATAATCAATTCAAATAATCAATACATTCAAATGTATCACTATAAGTCCATTTAACAATCTTATATATTTATAGTTTTATCATTATCGCCCATTATCTAGGCACGGCACAAAAATCCAATAAATAAATAAATAAATTCTCATAATCTTTAAATATGTAGTTTAAAACCTATATTGTACAGTAATACCTCATGATACGAACTTAATTGGTGCAAGGAGGAGGTTCGTAAGACGAAAGGTTCGTAAGACGAAACATTGTTTCCCATAGGAAACAATGTAAAGTCAATTAATCCGTGCAACCAAAAAAACCCCCGCAAAAAAACGGCTTTCGGCAACTGCTGAGAAGCCGCGCGGCTGTTTTAAAAGGGGACAGCCGGCCTGGGGGGCTTCCCAGCACCCCCCTGAACCCGGGTTCGGGGTTCGGGGGGGTGCTGGCAAGCCCCCCAGGCCGGCTGCGACCTTTTAAAACAGCTGCGCCGCTTCCCAGCTGTCTCCTGAAGCCGAACGCCAAAGCCGAACTTCCGCGTTCGGCTTCGGGAGACAGCTGGGAAGCGGCACGGCTGTTTTAAAAGGGGACAGCCGGGCTGGGGGGCTTCCCAGCAACCTCCTGAACCGAACCCGGGGTTCAGAAAAATTTTGCCTCTTCTTACGAACTTTGTTCGAGTTACGAACCGGCGTTCGGGAGGCTTCTGGGAAGCCCCGCCGCCCGGCTGTCACCTTTTAAAACAGCCGCGCGGCTTCCCAGCAGTCTCCGAACGCCAGTTCGTAACTCGAAAAAAGTTCGTAAGAAGAGGCAAAATTTTTCTGAACCCCGGGTTCGTATCACGAGTTGTTCGTAAGACGAGGGGTTCGTAGCTTGAGGTACCACTGTAATTTATTTTAATAATTACTGTTCATCTCACCCTCCATCTTTCTGTTTCCATTTTCCCAATCCATCTGCATTACTCTTTTCCCATTTAATTTCCAATACAATAATCATATATTTCAAATAATCATCAATCTTAAATTTATATTATCATTTTAAACCTATTCATTATGATTATTTTTTCATTATTCAAATCTTCTTCCACTTAGTTGTCTTCTTATCTGCTTTTTAAATTTTGTTTTATTCCTCATAGTTATATTTTCAAAATAGTTCTCAGTACTGTTTGCATATTACAAAATCATTTTTATAAATTCACTATGTGTTCTATAAGTCTACATAATAATCCTCAATGTTGAAATCCACCACTTTGTTCCAATCTTGTTTCCATATGCCAACAATCCAGAATCTAAGAGTCCTTTCCAAAAGTCTGTGAAATGGTTGTATAACAGTCTTTTTGTCTCCACAAATGGGTCAATAAATAATTTGTTCCATCTTCCCAGTCTCCACGGATAAGAAGTATCCAAGGCCAGCAAATGTTAAAGCACAAAATTTCCTAGATCTGAATGAATGAAATATTCTCATTGAATATTTCATTTGCACAACTATTCCATTTGCACAAAGCATGTGAAATTGATTGTCAATCAGTGTTGCTTCTTAAGTGGACAGTTTGATTTCACAGAAGTTTGATTTACTTGAAGCAGTGTATTTAGATTACTGAGAAGCTGCTGTCTTTGTTGTCGTGCTAGTGAGCCTTCCCTTCAGCAGCAGTAAAATACATGTACATTTAAATATTTAGATTACTGAGAAGCTGCCACAGTTGCTGCCCTTCCCACTACTGCTGCCCTTCCTGCACAAAGCCTACTCCCAGATTGCCTGAGGAGCTGTCACCCCAGTTGCTACCCTAGCGAGAGCCAATTAACAGGGTACTGTCACTTCGCTATCTCCCTTTTTGATCTTCCTTTCCTGAATCTCCTGTGATAATCTTTATGGCTCTTTGTAAATAGAGCTGGGAAGTTCAAAGAGCAAAGTGGCCACAATTAGAGGAGGACTAGCTTAGAATGGAAGTTGAAGTCCACAAGCTTTAAAGTTGAACGTATGAACATGGTTTTAGCTAAAGTGTTTATAAAGGAAACATTAGAGTAGAATAGAATAGAATAGAATAGAATAGAATACAATGCTTTATTGGCCAAGTGTGATGTTTGGCTCAGAATACTTTTTTTCCCTTGTTTTCCTCCTCCAAAATCTAGGTGTGTCTTATATTCCGGTGCATCTTATACACCAAAAATATGGTATTTAACATCTCAAACCTCATTTCATTCTTTTACAAAATCTTTACAAATATTTTCTATATTTATATTTATTTATTTATTAATTATTTAGATTTGTATGCCGCCCCTCTCCGAAGACTTTATTTATTATTACTTTATTAGTTCAAAGTTGCTTTTTTACCGTCCTCCCTTCCAATCTCATAGAGCCCTTCCTTTCTTCCCTTTTCCTTCCTCCTTTTCCTCCTGAACCTACTTCCCTTCCCTCTCTCTTTCTCTTCTTCCCTACTTCCCCTCCTACTCTCTCACCTAACTCTCTTCTCCCCTCTTTTCTCCTCCTCCTTTCTTCTTTCCCCTCTCCTCCCTTCCTCCTTCCTTTGCTGTACTTTCTCCATTTTTCTGGGATTAAAATCCAGCAACCTTGAAATCTTTTACACAATCTTACATTTTTCATATTTTATTCCATATTCATTCCTTTATATATTCCTTTAATCTATTGATTTTATTTTTATTGTTTGTCTATTAACATACCTCAAATTTAAATTTTTCCTTCCCCCCCCCATACCCTAATCTCTTTCAAGTACAGTATTATATCTTGGTTCCATTATTCATTTACATTTGAATTTATTTATATTCATTTTCTAACCATATGTAAAACTTCCCGTAAGTCTTGTAATACAATGGATCTTCTTTATCTTTTAATCTTAATGTTAATTTGTTCATTTCACTGCAGTCCAAAATTTTCTTTATTATCTGCTCATCTCCAGTAATGATTCCTGCTTTCCAATTTTGTAGAAATACAGTCTCAACTGCTGTTTTTATATTTATATTAATATCTTCCTTTTTGTATTTTTCTGGTAAAATTCCTAATAGAAAAATTTCTGGTTTTATGTCAGGCTATTCTTCCACCATTTTTCCTAACCATGTTTATATCTTAATCCAAAATTTTCTTGCTTCTGTACAAGTTCCCTACACAAGAACCTGGTATTTGCTGACGTTTCCAAAATTTTACTGATTTGTCTTTAAACATTTTCATTTCTGATGACATATGCCATCTATAAAATATTTCATACATAGTTTCTTTATATGCTGCTGCCCTGGTTAATTTATTTATTTATTTATTTATTCTTTTATTATTTGGATTTGTATGCCGCCCCTCTCCGAAGACTCGGGGCGGCTCACAACAAGTGAAACAAATCATAAATAATCCAATTAATTAAAATATTTAAAGATTTAAAAAACCCCATATACTAACAGACATACACACAAGCATACCATGTATAAATTAAACGTGCCCAGGGGGAGATGATGTCAATTCCCCCATGCCTGACGGCAAAGGTGGGTTTTAAGGAGTTTACGGAAGGCAGGAAGAGTAGGGGCAGTTCTAATCTCCGGGGGGAGTTGGTTCCAGAGAGCCGGTGCCACCACAGAGAAGGCTCTTCCCCTGGGGCCCGCCAACCGACATTGTTTAGTTGACAGGACCCGGAGAAGGCCCACTCTGTGGGACCTTATCGGTCGCTGGGATTCGTGCGGCAGGAGGCGGTCTCGGAGATATTCTGGTCCGATGCCATGAAGGGCTTTAAAGGTCATAACCAACACTTTGAATTGTGACCGGAAATTGATCGGCAGCCAATGCAGACTGCGGAGTGATGGTGAAACATGGGCATACCTAGGTAAGCCCATGACTGCTCTCGCAGCTGCATTCTGCACGATCTGAAGTTTCCAAACACTTTTCAAAGGTAGCCCCATGTAGAGAGCATTACAGTAGTCAAACCTCGAGGTGATGAGGGCATGAGTGACTGTGAGCAATGAGTCCCGGTCCAGATAGGGCCGCAACTGGTGCACCAGGCGAACCTGGGCAAACGCCCCCCTCGCCACAGCTGAGAGATGGTTTTCTAATGTGAGCTTTGGATCAAGGAGGACGCCCAAGTTGCGGACCCTCTCTGAGGGAGTCAGTAATTCCCCCCCCCAGGGTAATGGACGGACAGATGGGATTGTCCTTGGGAGGCAAAACCCACAGCCACTCCGTCTTATCCGGGTTGAGCTTGAGTCTGTTGACACCCATCCAGGCCCCAACAGCCTCCAGGCACCGGCACATCACTTCCACCGCTTCGTTGACTGGGCATGGGGTGGAGATGTAAAGCTGGGTATCATCGGCATATTGATGATACCTCACCCCATGTCCTTGGATGATCTCACCCAGCGGTTTCATGTAGATGTTAAATAGCAAGGGGGAGAGGCACCCCACAAGGGAGAGACCTCGGAGCCGACCTCTGACCCCCCAGTAACACCGACTGCGACCGGCCAGAGAGATAGGAGGAGAACCACTGGAGAACAGTGCCTCCCACCCCCAACCCCTCCAACCGGTGCAGAAGGATACCATGGTCGATGGTATCGAAAGCCGCTGAGAGATCGAGGAGCACCAGGACAGAGGATAAACCCCTGTCCCGGGCCCGCCAGAGATCATCCATCAACGCGACCAAAGCAGTTTCCGTGCTGTAACCGGGCCTGAAATCCGACTGCTGGGGACCTAGATAATCGGCTTCTTCCAAGGACCGCTGGAGCTGGAGTGCCACCACCTTCTCAACAACCTTCCCCATAAAGGGAAGGTTGGAGACTGGATGATAGTTATTAAGTACGGCTGGGTCCAGGGAAGGCCTCTTGAGGAGGGGGCGCACGAGCGCTTCTTTATAGAGTGTTGGAAAAACTCCCCTTCCCAAGGAAGCGTTGGTAATATCCTGGGCCCAGCTCCGTGTCACCTCCCTGCTGGCCAAGACCAACCAGGAGGGACACAGATCCAGTAGACAGGTGGCGGAACTCACAGCTCCAATGGCCTTGTCCACTTCATCAGGTGTCACCAGATCAAACTCTTCCCAGACAGGTGGACAAGTACGGGCCCCAGTCACCTTGACTGACTCATCGTCAGTCAACTCTGTTTTACAATTGGAGTCGAGGTCGGTCCGGATCTGAGCGACTTTATCAGCGAAAAACGTGTTAAACTCCTCGGCACTACTCTGCAAGGGCTCCCCAACTCCCCCCTGGTTAAGAAGGGAGCGGGTCACCCTAAACAGAGCAGCCAGGCGGGATTCCGCTGATGCAATCAAGGCGGCATGGTACGCGCATCTTGCCGCCTTGAGCGCCACTTTGTAAGTCTTAATAAAAGCTCTTACAAGTGTTCGATCAGATTCAGACCTACTCTTCCTCCATCGCTTCTCTAGACGTCTCTTTTGGCGTTTCAACTCCCGGAGCTCCTCGTTGAACCATGGGGCTCTACGGGGTCTAGTGCCACGGAGAGGTCGCAAAGGCGCAATCCGGTCAAGAGCCTCCGCAGCAGCCGTGTTCCAGGCCTCCGCAAGAGACTCCACCGAACTGTGGATGAGTGCCTCTGGAATAACCCCAAGCGCCGTCTGAAAGCCCTCTGGGTCCATCAGGCGTCTGGGGCAGAACATCTTCATTGGTTCCGCCTCCCTGCGGGGAAGGATTGGAGCCAGGAAGTCAAGCCGTAGTAGAAAATGGTCTGACCATGACAAAGGCAATGCTTCTAAGCCCCTTAGTCTCAGACCATTTCTCAATTGCTCGGAAAGGAATACCATGTCAGGTGCGTGCCCTCCTTCGTGAATCAGACCCTGTACTACTTGAGTCAGGTCCATGGCTGTCATGGTGGCCATGAACTCCTGTGCCAGCCCAGAGGTTTCGCCGAGTGACGGCAGGTTGAAGTCCCCCAGGACAATGAGTCCGGGGAACTCCACTGCCAATCCGGCTACCTTCTCGAGTAGCATAGGCAGGGCTTTTGACACGCAGCTGGGAGGCAGGTACGTGAGAAATAAGCCCACCTGAACCCCTAAGTCCAACTTCAGCAAGAGAGACTCGCAACCCGCAATTTCCGGAGCAATGAGTCTACGCAGGCAAAGGCTCTCCCTGGCTATAATAGCCACTCCTCCCCCCCTTCCCTGGGGTCGAGGTTGATGCCATATCTGAAACCTGGCTGGGCAGATTTCAGAGAGAGGAACCCCTCCCTCCGGGCCCAGCCAGGTTTCAGTAATACATGCCAGGTCGGCCTCCCCATCCAGGATCAGATCCCGGATGAGGAGAGCTTTATTTACCACCGACCTGGCATTAAGCAGCAGGGCCAGAGTCCAGGGCCAGAGTTACACTCATCACCAGTACCCAAGATTGGGCTCACAGAGCCAGAACAAGGGACCGTTATTAAGCAACGGTCCCTCGTTCCCCTGGAACGGCTAGCTCTGTGGCCCCCGCCATATCTGCCTCTCCCCAGCAACACAGGGATATTCCGACCCTCTGCCACCCCAGAGATCGGTGCCCCTTCCTCTCCTGTCTCCCGAGCATCAGGTGGGCCAAATCTATCATTCACACTACTATCAATCAACTCATCTACAGTGATCCCCTGGTTATTGCGTCCCCGACCATTGCGAACAGGGTAATTTGCGATTTTTGAACCCGGAAGTCAAAACACCATCTGCGCATGTGTGCCCTTTTTTTCTATGGGCACGCATGCGTAGATGGCGCCCGGCAGATCAGCTGCTGGGCGGCTTCCCTGGGTCTTCCCCCTCTTGCTGGCGGGAGGGCGAAGCCCCCCCAGCACCCGCTCGCCCGCCCTTCGCCCTTCGCCCGGGAAGTTCACCAGGAGTCAGCGGAGAACGGCGCAACTGTTTTAAAACGATCGGAGCTTTCCAATGAGTCCCGAAGACAAACGTCAAACTTCCGCGTTTGTCTTCGGGACTCATTGGAAAGCCGCGCGGGTGTTTTAAAACGTCCCCGCCGACATGGGGGGCTCGCTAGCACCCCCCCGAACCCCCAACCCGGGTTCGGGGGGGGTGCTAGCGAGCCTCCCATGTCGGCGGGGACGTTTTAAAACACCCGCGCCGCCCCCAATCTTCGGCTCCTCGCTAGCGCTGCGGAAGTTAAAAACACCATCTGCACATGCGCAGATGGTGTTTTTACTTCCGCAGCGCTACTTCGCGAAAACCCGCTCGTTGCGGGGGGTCCTGGAACGGAACCCTTGCAACGAGCGGGGGATCACTGTATACCATAGCCCCACCCACCCCCACCAACCCAATCATACCAATCATTCCATTCATACCCACAAGTATATTTATCCCAGTCATCCATTACTTAGCACCCCAATTATATTAAAAAACAATTAAATTAGTAACAGTATAAAATAGCAATTGATAAAAAATTTAGAACACTAAAACATTAAAATTATACATATATAAATATAAGATAAAAATTATAAATCAGTAAAAATTGATTTTTTGATGGTATAAAATCAGATCTGAAAACATTTTATAATCATCAGTAATCAATCAGATATAGGTTCTGGTTCCGGTGCGAGCAGTGAGGAGCATGGTGGGTCCGCTGCTCCTCTGAAACGACGGTAAATCGTCAGGAAATGGGTCAGTCCAGGTTTGAGG